>NC_142365.1:8572916-8922500 GCF_059441175.1 Urocampus carinirostris
GTACGGGCCCTTGCGCTTCCTGTCGAAACGCGACTGGAAGCTCTCCAGGAAGGGCGAAAGCTGCGAGAGCGGCAGGACCGAAGTGGTGGGAGATCCGAACCAGGACACCCGCGCCTCCTGTCGGCCCGCTAGCTCGGCGTTAGCCCGTCGCGCCACCGTAATGCCCAGCACCCGCGCCGGCCACCAGGGGAAGCCGTAGATTTTGGCCCACACGATGTCGCCCACGCAAACGCTACGCCCGTCGGGCAGCAGACATTTGGACACAGACTTGGACAAGACGGAGGAGCTGGACGACGAGGAAGAGGGCGTGGAAGACTTGCGACCGCGTTTCAGCTCCGTTCCTTCCTCGTCGCCCGGCTCGGTAGGGCGCGGGGCCGCTAAGGGGATCGGATCCCGGGGCGGGGCTAGCTCTACGCTTTCGGGCGGGTCGCTTTGCGGGGAGGCGAGTGGAGGCGGAGGAGGAGGAGCCTCCTCGTCCTCTGTAGCAGCACAAATAGAAGAGGGAGGCGTGGGGGGAGCGGGGGCGACTATGGGGCTCAACGCGACGGGGCTCGGGGGAGCGTTGTGTTTGGGTGGCGAGGAATTGGAGGAGGAAGAAGAGGAAGGAGGGGCCTCGGGGTCGTCGGTACGATACCTTTGGGGTTTGAGACGCATTCGAGGCGGCAGCGCCGTGTGCGTGGCGGGGCCGACCAATGCGGCGCTAAGGTGCTGCAGACGACGGGTGAAGTGGACCTTCTGGTTCTGGTTGTGGTTCTGCAAAGCCGCGGCCCGCGTGGAGGCGTGGGCGCGGCCCTCTTTGCCTCGGTTCTCCTCCAGCTGCGACGTGGGCGACTGCCGCGCCAGTTTCTTGAGAACCTGGCGAGCTTTGGAGCCGTCCTCAGAGTTTCCCTTGGCCAGAACCTTTTTAGAGTTCAGCTTCAGATGCATGGAGGAGGACGAGGACACGGCGCGCAGGACGCGACGAGAGGTTGCGGAAGAGGTTGCGGGCACCCGAATGCCCGAGGGCACGCGCCTGTCGCCGCGCGCGCTTCTATCGTCGCTTCTCAACCGCTTGACCTCGGCGGACACGGGGCCCTCGGCCGCCTTTCGCCGCCGCGACGCCTCTTCGCCCCTCAGATCCACGGAACCCGGCCGCCGCCCGCTAGACACGACGCTCTTGCACTTGTCGCAGAGAACCTGTCGCGGCCGGAGTTTAATGGCGTTCATGATGGAGGTGGGCTCCTCGCAGCGGTAGCGCCGCTTGGGCCTTTTGATTTTACGGGGCGGCGGCTGAGGTAAGGCCTGGTTGTAGGTGTCCCTGATGAAGAGCGGTGGAGGGTACGGCGCCCCGTCCTGAAACAGCGGGGGCGGCTTCGTGCTCCATGGGCAAGATGGAGGCTCCGAGGGCACTTCCTGCTTGGGGGAGACGGGCGCGTTGGCTTCGGCAGGGACTGCCGCACTCTGAGGTCCACTCTGGTCTTTGTGGCAGGGAAACGTCGTGATGGGAATCCCGTAAGGTCCAAACCTGAGTAAGCCACATGAAAACCTTAGAGACAGTTTTTCAAACATCAACACCTTCAAAATATCGGCGACAAAGAACAGATTTAGTAGAGAAACAGGTTTTGCCCGTTTCTAAGACCAGAAAATTAAAAGTACCAAATTTTCTGCACAATAAAGCATTCCAGAATATAAGACCCAACCGCAAAAAAAAAAACAGCCTTTTGTCATAGATTTTTCATACACGGCGCACTAGACTGAGTGATGGAGTGTTCGGCCAACCAGAATTTTCACAGTTCAGGTTTTAACGGCGCCGGCCAATAAGAGGCAAGTTTTAACGGCATTAGCCAATAAAGGCGAGGCACGCTATGAACGTGAGCCCCTTTAAGTCTGTAATGGGGGGGATCCCAAGACAAAATGTTTATTTCTTTTGAAAATTGTGTAGACCATTGTTTTAATAAGCTTCAAAAGCTATCTACAGCATTGCATTTTATAGGCAAGTAGGTACTTACATCGATTGAGGAATCAAAACGTAAATAATGGTCAGCAGACCGCAACCCTAACAAAGCTCCCCAGAGCAAGGTGCTATTTTCTTACGGTTAAAACGTATTATTATGATGATATGAAGTACCAATAAGAAACAAAAATAAACCAGAAAATACACTTTTCTCTTAAAATCCAATCGAAATTGCAATACAGCTCAAAAAAGTCGCAATTGGGTTTTCCTCCCCAAAATCGTGCAGCCCCAATAAATAATAGTGCAATAATTAATCAGTTAATAAGTATCGCTGATTAAAATGTTAAAATATTGTTCGCAACAGGTATGTCAGTGGTGAGGGCACTGACGCGTTCTCACCAGACAAACGGTAGAAAGGATGACATACGAAAAGGCATTAGAGCTCATCTCGTTAAGACTATTTTTTACTCACGGTGCCAAAAACATCAATTTGCATATAGCAGAAAAAATAAAAATAAGTCTTGTATAAACCTATTTTCACATTGAAACCATTGGACTTCATAATTAAAAGTTAATCATTTAATATGTTTTTAAAGCATTGGAAAACGTTAAAAATATTTGTGTCATAGTTGTACTCTTACAGAAAACCACAAAATGAAAATAATTTACATATAATTTCCCCATCTTTTTTCCATTTTCAACATTCTGGAAAAAGTTTTAGGGAGCCGCATGTGGTTCAAGAGCTGCAAGTTCCTGACCACCTGGATTGTCAATTCTGATAGGTACAACCAGGAACCATAGGTGGCCCTTTTCAGGAGTACCTTTGGCTTTGTTGATAAACTAGAACTTGTACAATTAATGAATTGATACATGCAGCACCGATTGAAGTAAACGCAAAGTAAATGCCGAGGCTGTATTAATTAACTTGGGATTTGGTCCAGCATATATAGGACACAATATCAACTACAGTTTGCAGTCAAGGTGTCACGCCAACAGACCCTGTTGTGGCCGTTAATCGCTAAATAATCCTTTATATGGAAGCTCATTCAAGAATCTATGTTCATTTTAAGACACCCAAAGGTTCTAGCAAAGCACTTAGAGCAATTCGATTGAATTTTAAGAGGTATATTTTGTATATGTTTTGATCACATGACCCTGATTTTAGCTAACCTGCATTGGCTCCCTGTTAGCTTAAGATGTGATTTTAAGGTTCTCTTGGTATTATACAAAGATGCATGGACTTGCTCTCTTATCTTTCAGATTTTATTTCCCCCTTTGTTCCGGTAAAGAGCCTTTGCTCTAAAAATGCTGGTCTACTAGTGATCCCAAGAGCCAAGAAGAGATCCACAGGCTCGAGAGTGTTCACCATTCGGGCCCCGGTGTTGTGGAACACTCTGCCCCCTGAGATTCGATCTGCAACCTCAGTGGAATTATTTAAATCCAGGCTTAAAACCCACTTTTATTGTATAGCTTATGAATGACCTATATTTCACTTTGACAATATCTGTGTATTATTTGTTATTGCAACAACCGTTAAAGCCTGGTCATCCTGTTGAGGTTTTTGGGTTTTTCCTAGCCCTCATGTAGGTTTTAGATCAGGGGATGGTGTCATAATAGTCTGTAGTTTGCAATAATCTCTGTTCTGTGCAGTCCTTTGAAACAACTTGTGATTATGGGCGTCACAAATAAACAGGACTATTCATCTAGATATGGAGCACATGCTCTGACAAATATTTTATAGATTTTTATCAGATCATCAGACTGTGAAATAAAGTGTGCTGAAGAACTAGCTTGTCTTGAGAGCGGGTTTATTGAATATTGTCTTAAAATATATGGTGCCCCCTCAGGAAAAATAAATCAAAATAGTTTTGCTTTTATAGCTCTTTGGGTCAAAAAAGTTACACATCCAAGGGTTAAACAGTCTCTACACTTCTTCACCTGTGCGTTATATAATGTATTGCGATGTTGGACCAGCAATAATTATCGATCAATCGTTGCTCAAAAATATAAAATATTTTGTAAAACCTTGTGTCGAGGCGCACACCTAGATTTACTGTATTTATTGCCAATCTTATCACTTGGTTATAAGACGCACTTTAAAATTTCTGGCCGATTCTGGGTTCGCCTCATAGTTTGGAAAATATGGTAATTTAAGCAGAGATTTGTTGAAATAAGTGCACATTATTCAAAGTGAGACTGGGCTGCTAATACCTGAAGTATTTTATACATTTGACTATAAAAGGATTTTATACAAGTTACATTTATTGAGTTTAATGCAAGATATTCACTGACTGGGCTTTAGATTCAACGACAGGTCACGCTGTTCCAAATGCAGAATATTTTGACTAGGGAATTTTGATAACGTGACTCTGACTGAAGACGGCAGGCGTTGTTTTGAGAACAAGGCCCTGATGACGTGGAAACGCTCGGCGTTGTTTTGAGAAGCTCCGCGTTGGGCTTCCTTGGCACGCCCACGGGAGGAGCCGGCAACCCATCTTGCGGGGTGACGCGGGCCGAGGAGAAGAAAAGCAAGAGGACTTCAGAAGAGGGCTTGCCAGAGACTCAAATTCGATGGAGTACAATTAGTTACATTGTTAATGAAATTAAATCTGCCCCTTTGTTCATCTTTTACCTGAAGAAAAGAGCGCGCATAAATTGTTGTGTGAATGGAGGTTGTGTTTGGTTAATGGAGTCAAATAACTAATTTGAACTATTTGGTAAACGTATATTTTGATATGGGCAGCACGGTGGAGCAGTGGTTAGCGCCTGTGCGGCACAGTTCTAAGGTCTTGGGAACCTCCTGTGTGGGTTCAAATACAGCTACCGGACTTCCTGTGCGGAGTTTGTATGTTCTCCCGTGCTTGCGTGGGTTTCCTCCCACATTCCAAAGACATGCATTTCAGGTGGATTGGCCGGTCCAAATTGTCCCTAGGTGTGAATGAGCGAGCGAGTTGTCTGTCCCTGTGTGCCCTGCGATTGGCTGGCAACCAGTTCAGGGTGTCCCCTGCCCACTGATTGCTGGGATGGGCTCCAGCGCCCCCGCGACCCTACTGAGGATAAGCAGTGCAGCTAATGAGATGAGATATTTTGATAGGTTCATAAAACTTGCCTTCAGGTTTAGATTATAAACAGTAATGGTACCTTTTAGAAATGTCCATCAGAACCCCGGAGAAGAACTTCTCTCCAAGTCGGAAAGACACAACAAGCGCGTCATCGATGACGTGGTCCAAGGAGACCCGGACTTCGGAACCGAGACTGAGGCTCAGGTCCTGCGCGCAGCCGGCGACCCGCGAAGCGGCGTCAACTACCGCCGAAGCTTCGGTCGGCTTTCCGTCCATTTTTGGCGGAGAACCGCAATTCGGAACCCTCTCTTCTGGATCTACCTCCGCTTCCGCGGTGCCGTCCAATAGGGCGTCTTGGCTAGTAGCGGGCCTTCGCTCCGGTTGCACCGACGCCGCGTAGCCTCGTTCGCGACCTGCCGAGTTCGTGGTCGGTTCCGCCGGTTCCGCCAACGAGAGGCCGGCCTCGGCACCGGGCGGCGGTCGAGGGGCCGGAAAGGAGTGCAGGAAGACGGCGGAGGAGGAGGGCTTGGGCTGTGCGTGGATGCCGTGGTACGCCGCTTGCGCGGAGCCGTTCCATGCCGAATCCCCGGGGGAGAAACCGGAGGTCCAGTTCGGGGTGAGTGGGTCAATGGCGGCGGCCTCACCTTGCACTTTTCCCGCCGAGGGCTCCAGTTCGACTTCAGACCTGAGATGGCGGCGCTCCTCCCTGTCCCCATCGTCCCCCGAGCTAAGGCTATACAACTCGGCGTCCAGCTGGGGCCCGGCTGCATGTTGGGGCTCCGGTTCTCCATCAGGCCCCACGGAGCCGAGCAAGACTCCCGGGCTGCCCGGTGCCGGTTCCGGCGAGCCGTCGTCGTTTGTCGTTGTTGTCCGGACCGCCGCAGCTCCTGGCTCTGTGGCCACGGCCGCCATTTTCTTCCGCTATGCGAGCGGGCGCACGTGGCCCCGCCCATCCTGTACAAAGGGTCAGGCGATTGGCGGGCTGCAATTTGCCTATGAGCCTGTCAATCAAGTAAAACCCCGAGAAATAGGCCCTGCGATTCGTCGGACACGCGGAAGTACAATGACGTCAGCAGGATGTTCATATTTACGCGAAACAAAACATCGGCCAGCATCCCATTGAACAAAAAAAGTCGCGTGGAAAGGGACACGACACTTATTTCAATTTATTAAGAAAAAAAGAAAACAAAAATAAAGGAGAAATCTATGTGACCCTTGAACTAAATACTGAATATTTTTGCATTTTAACCCCAACGTAAGTCATCATGTGATCCTAGAATTCATTCAATGTATGCGTTTACAACAGGGTTCGTATACATTATTCAAATTCAAGCACTTTTTAAGAAATTTCAAAGCCAATTATCAAATTTCTCAGAAAGAAAATCCAGTGTGTATCAAGGATTTTGCAGGGCCACAAATATATCAGCAATTTATTTTTATTCTTGCGTTTGCATTTATCAAGACGCATGTAGATCTTAAGTAAATCAGAAAGATATGTTTTTGAGACAAATTTCTTTCCATTGGGTAAAAAATCCAGTGATATGGAGCTTACATTTTCAGTTACAGGATGTTTTCCATTTACAATTGACCACTAGGAGACACTAACTTCATTTTTCATACCCATAATTGATACATAATCCTTGCACTAATACACATTTCATAGTGCCCTGTTTAGGTGTAGCGACCCGATGCTTTATAGCCGTACAAACTAATGCCATCTGCAGTCAACCACGAGAAGAAGAAATGCAATGGCAAAGAGAAGCCACCAGAGTGCAGTGTCTGCGTCCTGTTTAAGCAGACATGGCAATAATTTCAAGCATTTGCAAGCACTTCACCCAAAAGCCAAGCACTTTTCAATCCTTGAAAACACAACAAGCCTAAGAATTTCAAGCACTTGTTGAAATAAGTGCACATTATTCAAAGTGAGACTGGGCTGCTAACGCCTGAAGGGTTTTATACATTTGACTATAAAAGACTTTATACGGTTGAATACAAGTTACATTTATTGAGTTTAATGCAAGATATTCACTGACTGGGCTTTAGTTCAATGACAGGTCACACTGTTCCAAATGCAGAATATTTTGACTAGGGAATTTTGATAACGTGACTCTAACTGAGGACGGCAGGCGTTGTTTTGAGAACAAGGCCCTGATGACGTAGAAACGCTCAGAAACAGTATGCGCTGGTATACGCTGCAGTTTAACTGTACGGGTCAGGTGTATCGAAATTTCGTTCCTTGTGCATTGTTAAGAAGAATGACAATAAAAGTAAATTCTTCTAAATCCTGTTACAAAGTTTTAATTCCAGCAAAGTTAAAAATAAATCGTGACATTACCATTCCTGTCGACCTCAGCCAATTCCTCCTCTTATTAATAATTTTAAATGACTGAGGCTATACTAGACTCAGTCAACCAGAAATATTATTTCAGCCCAAAATTGATTGACATATGTGGAATAAAATCAAAGGTAAATTGTGTAAACATGTTTATTTACCGAATAGACCACACAAACATTTCTTTCAGCATCTTTCTTAGTTCTTTGCCCGCTTACAATAAATTGTGTATTGCTTATTATACAGTGGCTTGTGAAACTATTTGGCCCCCTTGAACTTTGAGTTTTTGCCACATTTTAGACTTCAAAGATAAGAAACTAATTTCTTGTGAAGCATCAACAATAAGTGTGACTCAATCATGAAGTGGAACACACTTTATTTGATATTTTAAACTTTAACAATTAAAAAAAGAATAAGTGGGTGTGCAAAATGATTCAGCCTCATTGAGTTAATACTTGCGCCACCTTCAGCTGCAAGTCGCTTGGGGTATGTCTCTATCAGTTTTGCACATTGAGAAACTGATATTTTTGCCCATTCCTCCTTTCAAAACAGCTCAAAGCTCAGTGAGGTTGGATGGAAAGCGTTTGTGAACAACAGTTTTCAGTTCATTCCACAAATTCTCAATTGGATTGAGGTCTGGACTTTGACATGGCCATTCTAAGACCTTATGTTTTTGGGTGAACCATTCCAGTGTAGCTTTTGCTTCATATTTTGGATCATCGTCTTATTGGAAGACAAATCTCCGTCCCAGTCTCAGGTCTTTTGCAGACTCCACCAGGTTTTCTTCCAGAATTTGGATCCATCCATCTTTCCATCAATTTGAACCATCTTCCCTGTCCCTGCTGAAGAAAAGCATGCCAAAACCATGATGCTGCCACCACCATGTTTGACTGTGGGGATGGTGTTGAGGGTGATGAGCTGTGCTGCTCTTACATTGTGGCCAAAAATGCCAGAGCACCTTCTTCTACACATTTGGTGTGTCTCCCAGGTGGCTTGTGGCAAACTTTAAAAGACACTTTTTCTATGGATATCTTTAAGAAATTGATTCTTTCTTAGATTTGTGCAGGATACGACCGATTGTTGTCCTGGGACCTACCTGGTGTGTTCCTCGTTCTTCATGATGCTCTCTGCGCTTTGAACAGACCTCTGAGACTATCACACTGCAGGTGCATTCATACAGACACTTGATGACACACAGGTGGATTCTTTTTATCATCGTTAGTCATTTAGATCAACATTGAATCATTCAGAGATCCTCACTGAACTTCTAGAGAGTTTGCTGCACTGAAAGTAAAGGGCTGAATCATTTTGCACACCCACTTTTTCGTTAAAAAAGTTTAAAATATCCAATAAAGTGTGTTCACTTCACGAATGTGTCCCACTTATTGTTGACAAGATAATTACACTTGTATATCTTGATGTTTGAAATGTGGCAAAAGGTCACAAAGTTCAAGGGGGCCCAATAGTTTCGCAAGCCACTGTACATAGCAGTGCAGGTTTTCACAGAATTCATGTTCTAGAGATGGTTTTACTTTGTATTAGAAACACAATTCAGTTTGAAATAACTGCTTGATCAAGGAGAACATTTGTTAGTGTACCGCGGTGACTGAGACGATCTGGAACAAAGCCAAGATGGGCAAGAGGAGATCGGTCTGACAAAAAATGAAGTAAAAAAGAAAAAAAAAACATTTTTCCCATACAAAAATTGACCTACGGCGTATGCAATTTGAAATGATAAAAAAAAAAATCAAAATACTGAGAAAACAGTATCAATTGGAAGGTATGGATGACATCCTTTTAATCACCTCCTTTATCATGATTTGTATTTCTTAAATGCTTTCTTAGGTTAATCATTGATTCATCTGTATCAATTAAAATTACTTGGTTACAGTCAAATAATACACAATGCACATGGTTAACGACATTTTTGGTCAGAGGGCATTGAGACCGCTCCCTTCGACTTCTTTCACTTGTTTTAAAGACAAGGCCACTTGCTCGTCTTCTGAAGAAATGCACTTCTGTTCCTTGGGTTTTTTCCCAGACCTTCACACAAACAAACAAAAAGCAATTCAAACGCATTGAAATGAAAGTGATAGTTTTTTAGTTTAACAGGAACTCAAAATACGGAGAAAAGACAATAATTTCTAACTTGTAAGGAGAACAAAAGAGGATATTACACAATTCTCAAGATGTACAATATGCAGCATGAAGGGTTGGCAAACAGGGACGATTATACAAAATAATAGTCAAAATAAACCAACCTTGGATTTTAATAATTAAAAATAGAACTCTCCTACCATTATAAGCATTTTCATTGCAAGCAGAATAAAAACAAACATTAAATTGCAAAATGAACATGGGATGATTTCCTTATCAAACTCTTTTTTTATTTCACCAAAACAAAGAAATAAACCAACCCTCGGGTTTACTATTTAAAAATAGACCTCTTCTACCATTATAAGCATTTTCATTGCAAGCAGAATAAAAACAAAAATTAAATCGCAAAATGAACATGGACTGATTTCCTTATCAAACTCTTTTTTTATTTCACCAAAACAAAGGAATAAACCAACCCTGGCATTATAATAAATATTCTATGCACGTGTTTAACAGAACAGGCTCAGTATGGTACATTTTAAGGGTTTTTTAGGGTCCTCTCTTATCATCCTTGCAAGCTCAAAATTGTTTGTTGTCTTTTCTCCTTATTTTGAGTGTTTTTTAAGTGTATAAAAATATCAGAAATGGATTTGAATAAGAAAAAACATGCAGATAAAGTATGATGAGAACTGCATTTGTCTCACTAGTCTTGTATAGAATCTCTGTGTGGAATTTTAAGGCGAATAAAATGCTCCCCAACCTCTTCATGTAAACTTAACTTAACCTGAACCTCTTT
Organism: Urocampus carinirostris; assembly: GCF_059441175.1. Classification (NCBI taxonomy): domain Eukaryota; kingdom Metazoa; phylum Chordata; class Actinopteri; order Syngnathiformes; family Syngnathidae; genus Urocampus; species Urocampus carinirostris. The sequence continues at coordinate 8,583,137 of NC_142365.1, forward strand.
TTCCATGGGAAAAAGTCCAACCTTTAAAATAAAACAGCTTGCCAGTCCTTATTTTTAGCCATAAGCACCGCTCACCATCTTTCCTCTACATCCTGCACCGTGTCCGGGAGCGGAGCGTTGAGCGTCTCGGGGAGGATGCAAGCGAAGCCCGAAGCCAACACAGCAGCGCCCCCGTAAACCACGCTGGGAAGAGCGGGGAATATCTGGCAGAAATGACATTCGGGATTCAACTAAGCTGCCATGAAATCGCTTCTAACCGGTGGTGGGCTGTCGGGGCCTGCAAGGCTTTCTCTGCTGGCCTGAAGAATATCGTAATCATGTGATGTTAATTACATTGTGTCAATGAATATTTCATAAATAATTCCAAAATGTCTTTCCGCTTCCAAAAGTCAAGTCATTTTTATTTGTATAGCCCTTAATCACAAAGAGTCTCAAAGGGCTGCACAGGTTAATACACAGACCATTTTTCAGACTATTATTACATCATCCCCTGATCTGGAACCAACATGAGGGCAAGGAAAAACTCAAAAAACCTCAACATGAGGAAAATGAAGAAACCTTGAGAAGGGACCGCACATGTGGCATCCCCCTTTCAGGATTACTAGACAGCAAAGGATGTTGCAATCACAAATAATACAGAGATATTAAGCGATCACATTTCAGCCATTAGTTATTGGTAGGGTTAGAAATCTACGCCGAAGCCTTTACAAAAATCCTGCAGGCCTTGTCCCGTAACATCAGTCTTCGAGAAAGCTGTCGGTTTTGCCAATCAGATTTCGAGTTGGCATCTGAACGCCTGCTACTGGGCATTAAGGAACGTCACCTGCTTCACAACACCGATTGGCTAGGGGCGGTAATCCACCTAATTGATCATGCCAACAGCCGTTAAACTTGGAGAAAATAGTTGCACCAAGAAATACAGTATATAGTGTTAATTTGTTAAAAGCGGAGTTCAAACAATTCCAAAGCAAGCAGGCCTTTTGCAAGCGGGGAAAGGTTTTGTCTGCCGCTTTCAGCCTAGAGGTAAGATCTTAACCCAAGTCTGTCTGGATCTTGGGCCGGCTCCGTACGCTGCGGTCACGCCGGGTTGGTACTTTAGGGTCGGGTCGAGCTTCTCTCTTGCTGACTTTGAAAAAAATATCCACCAGTCATTGTTCGTTTTCTCTGTTTAGAGAGTCTTGTTTAACTTCGTAGCCTACACCCCCTCCTCTCACGCAGTGTGCGTTGCCAGCTTCCCGATCGAACTGGGAGCAAGGTGGGGACCAGCCAAAATCACACCTCCCCCACCCGAGTCCTCACAAATAAAAAAGGAGATGTCACTTCCAAGAGGCAGCTCTTGTAGCCGGTTCGTTTATAAACAACACATCAATAATTCAGACCGGAGCTGAAGGCCCAAGTGTAAAATCCACGACCAGCGACTGCATTCAACTAAGTCTAGTCATGTTTATTTGTATAGCACTTAATCACAAGGAGTCTCAAAGGGCTGCACAGACCACAGATTATTGCAAACTACGGACCATTATCACACCATCCCCTGATCTAAAACCTCCATGAAGGCAAGGGAAAACTCAAAACCTAACTGAGGAAACTAAAGTAACTAAAAAGGTTTACCTCGTCCAGGATAAGAACAGCCGGTGCCGCCATACTGCCTACTCTGGCCATAGTGGACACCATCCCCATACCAGTTTGCCTACAGACGTTTGGGAGAAAAAGCCAGTATAAATACTGTCCATATTTGACCACAAATTTTTACAATACATAAAAATAAAATTGACTGTAATAAATTAGAGGACCAACTTTATTTTTTAAAGCTGAGAGCTACGGATTAGTACTACCACATGTTTATGTTGTTGCTATGTTATTAATAATATTACAGTAGACCAGGGGTCTCCAATGTGGTGCACGCAGGCACCATATGGCCCCCTAAGATCACCTAACTAGCCCGTGGACAGGTTTAGAAAATGGTCCACAAGGTATGGGTCATTGTGATTTTCTACTAAATTTGATTTCTAACTGACATATTTTAGTGGTTGACTTCTAATAATAACAACTCGCTAATAACAGTAAAGGCATAGAAATGACATACATATTTATTTTAGAAATTGATATAAAAAAGGGTAGCCCTTTGTGAAAATCAGTAACAAAAAGTAGCCATTAGCCTCAAAAAGGTTGGTGGCCCCTGGGGTAAGCCCTAGGCGTACAGCGTCCCCACCTTGAGCATTTTCGCTTTACAGAGTGGGTTAAAGTTTTTTCGGACCCTCCTTACAGCTATTTCCCTACTATACCACATCAACAACTGTAGCACAGTGAATGAGTGGTTAGGATGTCTGCGGCACAGTTCTGAGGTCATGGGATCAAATCCGGCTACCAGCCTTCCTGTGAGGAGTTTGCATGTTCTCCCCATAATTTCAACTTGCGTGGAAGGGTAATTGGTGACTCCAAATTGTCCCTAGGTATGAGTGAACGAGTGAATGGTTGTCTGTGCCCTGCAACTGTCTGGCAACCAGTTCAGGGTGTCCCCTGCCTGAAAAGAACTGGGATGGGCTCCAGCACTCCCGTGACCCTACCAAGGATAAGCGGTGCAGATAACTGATGTATACGTTTTTAGGAACACAAAATAATTTGTTGTTGATGTGGTGTAACCAATTGTCCCTAAGATGCCTGTCTACTTTTGGTCGATGTTATGTAAAACCACTATTGGTTCGTGTCATAGTATAATCAAAATGCCGAAATGCCCACAATGCCTTTCTCTCCCATTATCCAGTTCAAAATCTCTGGTGCGAGTCTTAGGTACAATAATATATTTTTTGGGACTAAAACTGCTCATGATGTGGTCAAGGTAAGAGTGTGGGACGTAGTCGATAAAAAGCATGGGGACAATTTGAAACTAAAGAATGAGCAAGAGTCAGATGAGGTAGCCCTTGATGCAGAGTTTTTGGATGTGTACAAGAACTGCAATGGGGTCATCATGATCTATGACATTTTGTTTTGTTTTAAGCATGAAGGTGTAGCAATTCCATTTCAATCTGACTAAGTCTTGACCTCCGCGTGGATGTTATTTTGGGAACAATCATTTTAATGTTTGTTTTTAAAGGCCCACTTGAAAAAAAAAACATCTCAGGGCACAAATCCTAAGAACATGCTTAAAAAAATAAATATATATATATATATATCATATATAATTGTCAGCTGTAGTTTAAAAATCAATGTTCCCCTTTTTTTAAAAAGTTATGTGTTTTATTCTTCACTAAAAGGGATATTTTGTATTATTTGGTGCCTCTTAGTGGTTAAAAAAGATGGTCGACGCATTGCATTGAAAAACAACGGCGACCAGATGATGAAGGTGCTGTATCTGACTCAAATCAGGAGGCTTCTCCTGCTACTGGTAAACATGGAAACCAATACTATCTGTTTCATGAGGGGGAGCAAAAAAAAAAAAAAAAAACTAAACAGCCTGTTAATAGATGAGCAGCACCAGGCTGTACTAGCCCAAGACACACCACAGTAGTTTGTGCCCCTACGACCCAAGTGGTTAAGGGATCCGTGAACTGTGATTTACTTGCTATGGGTTTCAAGGTGTGCAGAGATGCTAAAGGGGAAAGCAAAATCCTGATAACCATGGAAATAAAGCTTGCGAATATCAAAAATCATAAATAAGTTTCCAGAACCCCAATTTTACTTTGAAATTTCAACATGAGATGTCCTATCCTTGGTCTTCTGTACTTGGTTGTAACCATTAGGAACAAGGCTACAATAGGCTCAATCAATCAGAATTGATTTTCTATGAACTGAGTTGGACAGACGTATTCAGAAACAGGGAATGACAATAACGTACCTTATGATGGTTGGGTAAAGTTCTCCCGTGAACAAATAGACGGTGGTGAAGGATGCCGACGTGAAGGCCTTACCAAGACACGCCAAAGTCGTTCTGACAACTTGCATGTCTGATAGAGAGAAATACACTGTATATTAGAAAACGTAAAAACTCTCAATGAAAAGTTGCGTGTTCATACCTTTCGGGACAAAAATATTGGCAAAGATGACAAGAGCAGACATGAAGAGACACACGGCTTGGGTTATCCTTCTTCCGAGGTAGCTGAGCATGCCCAGAGCCACAAATTTGGCAGGAAAATCCACCGCTCCAAAGATGAGCTGCATCACATAAATACTCACCTGCGCCAAGGTAAAAATACTTCTTAGCTGAGTGAAAGTAGAAACTAGGAGAAAATATCAACACTCTCACCCCAAACTTTTGCAAGTCCATCGCTAAACCGTAGTAAGCGAAGCTGGTAGCAAACCTAAGAGAAGAACATGGACGGACACCGTATCAGAGGCTATTTCATAATATTATTGTCGAATTCTTAAATGTTATCCTTGATGTATGAAACTCGTGGCCTGCGAGACAATGCAGAGAGAAGCACAAGAGAGATAAGCCGCATGGTGTCACGCAATGACCTGCAGTTTTACCGTATTTTCCGCACTATAGGGCGCACCGGGTTATAGGGCGCACCCCCAAAAATAGTTTTTGGTCCTATATCTTCCATAGATAAGGCGCACCGGATTATAAGGCGCTACAATGGGAACGTGGACAAAACAGTCAGATAGTTCAGTCAAACTTATTACCCCCTTAACATTCCCAAAGCTTGCAAAGAAGCAAATACGTGTCGTAGACACGTGCGGATGTGGTGCGGATGCGGTGTCCGTACGATGTCACTCAAATGCATCGTTCCAAATATCATTCGGAAGGTTAAAGAAATGCCAACCATTCCTTAGTTTCTATTTTCTTTTTCGCTCGCAACTTAACTGTGCATATGACAATAAACACTTGGAATTGAGTTTAATTTAAAATAAGACCCATCACAGAAACATCAATATCACTCAGAAACAAGATACTGGGAAAATATATAGCCGGAGTAGCTCACCGAAGTCGTTGTGTTCAACAATAATGTGCAACCATGGTCCTCTTATATTCGTGAGTGTAGTAAATCCAGGAGAATAAAATATTTACAAATACAGAATAGTAAAACATGCTTTCTCTATGCCGTTGACAACCAACCAAACTTTTCACATTCATCTCTTTCGGCCAATTGCAGGCTTTGTTTTGTCGCTTTAGCCTATGCAAGCCCGTAAATGATAAAAAGGATCCGCCCCCTTTACCTCCAGATAACTTTAGCCAATAGTGATCGATTCAACTGATGATTGACACATTGGTTAGCCAATAAAACGCCGGTATATAAATCCCATCATACACCGTGGACTACTTCACGTTTGGGGGAAAATTTAGTCGGCGGCTGTTGCATTAGTTGCAAGACTTTGCGACACACCTTTGAGCCATATATAAGGCGCACCGTATTATAAGGCGTATGGTCAGCTTTTGAAAAAAATTAAGACTTTTAGGTGCACCTTATAGTGCGGAAAATACTGTAATTAAATATGTCGACGGAGCAGGGCGCCACTCGCATAACACCCACTGTTCATCAGCCAATCATGTCAGCTGCCTTTATGTTAAGTCTAAAATATTTTCAATAAAACAAAAATTTCTTGATCAACGCGTATGATGATCAGTGCCCCAAGCGAGGATTCCTCCAGACCCAAAGAAAAAACAAGCTCATAGAATGGACCGATTTCTCCCAAGCAAGTCCCAAATCTTTATAACTGACTACTTGAGTCTGTAAGGAGTCAATTCAAGTGACTGGAGCTCCACACATGCGCTAAAGCTAGCTGGTTAGCATCAGGATGAGTTACAGTTAGTCTCTCTATATATAAGAGTTTAATATTGCGGGTGTAACAGAGTTAAAATTTGATTGTTTTGAATGTTTTTTGGAATTCTCACAAAATGTGTGTTTTTGTTGTATTACTGTTAATATTCCGGTACCTCATTCAATTGTTAAGTCATGGGCGTCTGTGACTGTCTTTTTTCGTTTGTCACTTTATGGGCTTCGGCGCTTGCCGTAGCTTCAGCTAATTTGCATCGCGCTGAAGGTAAGATGTGCCCAATATCAGTTGGATAAAAAAATGCATATTTTGCTAGATATAGGAGCTGCTTTCACAAATTATTCTTGTATATAAAGATATACAAGTTGTGCTAAATGATGTATATTAAAAAAGCACTAAATAAGAAGTAAAGTAATACAGCTTGAAACGATGATGTAACATATTTTGATGCAAACACGCCACGAGGTGCGGCCAGTTGAGTGATGACCCGTTTTTTCTATCTTTAATGTTTTAGATTAATGCAGGTACGTGGGAAAGTTATGTTCATTGTTATTATTAAAGTTTCACTATTAATGTGCTCGCATGTTGTCTGCTTGCCGTAGCTTCAGCTAATTTGCATCGCGCTGAAGATTATTGCAGTCGCGAACAGATGCCCTTGTATTGTTTTGTTTACTGAATGCAGGCAATAAACCGAGTGACTGTGAAACCTTGTGTCGCGCATGATTGAGGGTCGTTACACGTGTACAATTAACAAGATTTTGAGTAAATCGTGAATATGGCGTAGTTGATATTGGAAAAATATAGGAATTGGGTGGAATTGACAGTAATATGTAGTTTACGTTTTATTTGCAAAAAGTTCTTGTACCACTGGGAAAACACTACCTTAATTTTTTTGCAAGTCTATAATTGATTCGTAATCCTTGCACTAATACACATTTCCTAGTGTCCCATGAAGGTGTAGCATGCACCTGTCCTCTTGGGCGCGATCCATAGGACTATTCTGTACAAACTCATGCCAGCTGCAGTTAACCGCGAGAAGAAGAAATGCAATAGCAAAGAAGCCACCAGAGAGCAGTGTCAACCTCATTCTTAAGTAGACTTGTTGAGAATACTGCAACAATTTTAAGCATTTACAAGCACTTCCCCCAAAACTCAAGCAGTTTTTCAGTCCTTTCAAACACAACATGAAAATTCAAGCATTTTCAAGGATTTCAAGCACCCGTACGAACCCCGCTCACCAGACAGCCATGAGGCCGATAGAGATCCGCCTCATGCCAGGCGTCCTCACCAGGTCGTAGGCGGTCATTGTTTTACGATTGGATTCCAGCTCCTTGCTCATGTGAGAGTGGAGAACCTGCGGGTCACATGGTGCACACGTCAAGCTTGGATTGGCTACAATACGGTTTCTCGATCAATATGCTGCAAGATGTGCTGGATGGATTGAAAATATGCATTAAAGGCAGTGTTGGGAAACGCGTTCCTGGATTGCAATTACTATAATGCGTTATTTGTTAAACCTTGTAACTAGCGAATTTGCAACATGGGGAGTATTTCAGCTACTTGTATGGACAGAATTTTAACACCATCTAGTCTAGGGGTGTCAAACTCATTTTAACTCGGGGGCCACACGATAGAACACACATTCCCTCGGGCCGGAGTAGTAGATTAGAAAGAAAAAGAGAGATAAAGAAATAGGAGAAAGTGAGGGAGAGAAAAAGAGAGAGGGTGGGACTAAGAAAGGGAGAAGGAGAGAGGGAGAATGTGAGAAACAAATAATAAAAATAGAAATAGTGATAGAGGGGGAAATAGAGAGAAATAAAGAAATCCAAAGAGAAAAAGAGAGGAGAGAAAGAGAGAAGGGGAGAGCAAGAGCGAGAGAAAGTGAGAGAAGGAAAAAGGAAGAGAGCAAAATAATGTAGAAACACACATAGAAAGAGACAAAGAAAGACAGGGAGAGTGAAAGAGCGAGAGGGAGAGAGAGATGGAGAGAGAAAAGGGGAGGAAGACAGAGGGAAAGAAATACAAGTACATCATCTTTGTGAGAGGCACCTGGCTTTAGCAACGTCAAGTGGACATATTTCAACCTGCAGTTCGTTTTTCTCTTGCGCTTCCCTCCGAATTGTCTCGCGGGCCGGATTCAATCCCTTAGCGGGCTTGATCCAGCCCACGGGCCGCCTGTTTGACACCCCTGATCTAATCGGTATCTGTTCCCCCTGCGCTCAGGTAAAATTAATTAGCTATAGCCTGCCAGCATCACACGGCATGTTTACAGTATATTGCTCTAACAAAGTTAATACAGTTACGATGGCCCCGTCTCAAGCACTGAGTGAAATAATTTCTCCCTACCGATATTCTCCCTACTATATATATATATATATACAGGACTGTCTCAGAAAATTAGAATATTGTGATAAAGTTCTTTATTTTCTGTAATGCAATTAAAAAAACAAAAATGTCATACATTCTGGATTCATTACACATCAACTGAACTATTTCAAGCCTTTTATTATTTGAATATTGCTGATTTTGGCTTACAGCTGAAAAAAACTCAAAAATCCTATCTCAAAATATTAGAATACTTCCTCAGACCAAGTAAAAAAATAATTTTATAACAGCAAAACTAAATCAAACATTTGAAAATGTCCATTGATGCACTCAGTACTTGGTTGGGAATCCTTTTGCACGGATTACTGCATCAATCCGGCGTGGCATGGAGGCAATCGGCCTGTGGCATTGCTGAGGTGTTATTGATGCCCAGGATGCTTCGATAGCGGCCTTCAGCTCATTTGCATTTGTAGGTCTGGTGTCTTTCATCTTCTTCTTAACTATACCCCACAAATTCTCGATGGGGTTCAGGTCAGGGGAATTAGCAGGCCAATCAAGGACAGTGATGCCATGGTCAGTGCACCAGTTACTGGTGGTTTTGGCACTGTGGGCAGGTGCCAGGTCATGCTGGAAAATGAAATCCTCATCTCCATAGAGCTTTTCAGCAGATGGAAGCATGTAGTGCTCTAAAATCTCTTGGTACACAGTTGCATTTACTCTGGACTTGATGAAACACAGTGGACCAACACCAGCAGCTGACATGGCTCCCCAAACCATTGCTGACTGTGGGAACTTCACACTGGATTTCAAGCAACTTGGATTTTGCTCCTCTCCAGCCTTTCTCCAGACTCTGGCGCCTTGACTTCCAAATGAAATGCAAAACTTGCTTTCGTCTGAAAAGAGGACTTTGGACCACTCTGCAACTGTCCAGTGCTTCTTCTCCATAGCCCAAGTCAGACGCTTCTTCCGTTGTCTTGAGTTCAGAAGTGGCTTGACCATGGGAATACGGCTATTGTAGCCCATTTCCCGGACACGTCTGTGAACTGTGGCTTTTGATACCTGGACTCCAGCTTCAGCCCACTGTCTTTGAAGCTCCCCCAAATTCTGGAAGCGGCTCTTCTTCACAATTTTGTTAAGGCTGCGGTCATCTCTCTTGGTTGTGCAGCGTTTCCGGCCACATTTTTCCCTTCCAACAGACTTTTTGTGGATATGCTTTGAAACTGCACTCTGTGAACAGCCTGCTCTTTGAGAAATTTATTTTTGTGTCTTACCCTCCTGATGGAGGGTATCAATGATGGTCCTCTGGACAGCAGTCAGATCAGCAGTCTTCCCCATACTTGTGATTTAGTTTACTGAACCAAGCTGAGTGTTTTTAAGGCTCAGGAAACCCTCGCAAGGTGTTTCGAGTTAATTAGATGATTCAGGTGATTAGTTGAATAGCCTACTTGTATACTTTTTCATGATATTCTAATATTTTGAGATAGGATTTTTGAGTTTTCTTAAGCTGTAAGCCAAATTCAGCAATATTCAAATAATAAAAGGCTTGAAATAGTTCAGTTGATGTGTAATAAATCCAGAATGTATGACATTTTTGTTTTTTTAATTGCATTACAGAAAATAAAGAACTTTATCACAATATTCTAATTTTCTGAGACAGTCCTGTATATATATATATATATATATGTATACTCCCATCCAAGCTTTATCCACATAAATGATATAAAATACTGAAATCAGGGGGTCAGAATCAATGCACTAATTTGGTTGCCTGTCATCAATAGCGAATGGAAGGCAGCGCATGAGAAATAGGCGTGGCTTATACAGGGTCAACAAACCAATGGGAGATCAATGGGGCAAACATTTATAGTTATTTTTTTGGTAAAATCATCTTGGATAGTACTCAGCAACAGAAGAGGAAATCTTTGAGTGGTTTGAAGTCCAAAAACAAAATGGATATGGAGTGTCTCGGCTAAGTGTTTGTTGAAAAGCTCTTAAGATTACTCAAGCTAAGAAAGGGGTTCACTACTTCCAGAGGTTGGTGTACACGTTTTGTATTTCTATTATCATGTGGCTATTTTAATTTTGTAACTAGTTAGTTACCTTCAGAGTAGCGTGCTACTTTTGGGTGTGAGTAATCCGGGGTAAAGGGATTACTTTTGGGATAAAGTATCTAGCAAAAGTAACTAACTACTATTTTCCAGTAACACGCTTAACACTGTTAACAGGACTACCTTCAGAGTAGCGTGCTACTTTTGGGTGTGAGTAATCCGGGGTAAGGGGATTACTTTTGGAATAAAGTATCTATTAAAAGTAACTACTATTTTTCAGTAACACGCTCAACACTGTTAACAGGACTACCTTCAGAGTAGCGTGCTACTTTTGGGTGTCAGTAATCCGGGGTAAGGGGATTACTTTTGAAATAAAATATCTATTAAAAGTAACTACTATTTTTCAGTAACACGCTCAACACTGTTAACAGGACTACCTTCAGAGTAGCGTGCTACTTTTGGGTGTCAGTAATCCGGGGTAAGGGGATTACTTTTGAAATAAAGTATCTAGTAAAAATAACTAACTACTATTTTTCAGTAACACGCTCAACACTGTTAACAGGATTACCTCCAGTGTTAGCTTGTCCACCACTTCCGGTTTTCCATTGATGCCAGTGACTCTGTGGAGTGCTTTCAAGGCATCCTGAGATCGCCCCCTAAGGACCAGCCAACGCGGCGACTCCGATAACCACCTGAGCAAGGAACAGTTGTCATCGGCAGGTATTTTTCGTGGAGACAAACTCATACCTGTCAACCTGTAGGTTTTTGCCGTACAAAGTACGTTTATTATGCATTTTAAGACGTGTACGACGTACGAGAAAATCTGTACGGAAAAACGCAAATTTTTCAATTATGGATACCATCCGAAACGGTAAATCAATCGAGTCAAACGAGTTCGCCGCGGTATCCTCCATCTCGGTATCGTTTTTTCGTTGCAAACGAAGCGAGCGGTTTGATGCTACTAGGCGCATGTGTCTGCCGCTTGGGGATTTCCCATCATGCATCATTCTGATCACGAGTGAACAAAGCGAAAGCAGAGCAGTAGGCCTACCTTACAACATAGTTTTGAATTTTCTTTGGATACAATCATCAAGTCGTAATGGCCGAACCTGAATTAAAACGCCGTAAGTCATTTTGATCCGAAAACAACAGGCGGGGTTGATTGAGTAAATTTGAAATACATGCTGTCTTAAAAAACATGGGATTTCATGTGGTAGTTGTGTAATGAAAGGAAGTCCGTCTCTTTTTAAAGAACCGGCTTTTTCGGCTCAACTCATTAAAGAGAGCCGGCGCTCAAACGGCTCACTTGCTTTGATCCATTATATTACGAATTATGTTGCATAAAGAAGAAAAATATAAGTACATTACCAGCAATAATTTAATGCAGAAAATGAATAAATAATTTGAACAAGGAAATGTATTATTCTACTTAATTCTATTTGCATGTATTTTTTCCTTCTATAGTGGATCCAAGCTACTTAATGTTTGAACTTTTTTATAATAAACCTCATTCATGTCGAGCAACTCAGTATCTCACAACAAAATGCTAATTAACAATATATATGATATAACGAAACACATGTACAATATAACATGTTAAACTACATAAATAAACACGTTTGGAAAACAAAATATGGTGTAGGATTATTTTGTATTTTGTAAGGGAAAATACGACAGTTTGTAAGCGCATGGAGCCCTGGAGGTTGGCAGGTATGCAAACTGAATGTTGAAAAAGGACGAACCAGCTGTAGGCAAATGAGATTAAGTGGGGAGCACACACAACCAAATGTAGCTTCCTCCAGTCCCTCAGCCAATAAGCCAACCCTGCCAGGACTAATTGTCCAAAGGTGAAGTAGAAAGAAGTAAGCGTGCCCACCAGAGTCCTGGTTTTAGTCGGGATCCATTCCACTTCTGGTGAAAGAAAACAGTGGGTTGGGTCAGGTACATCAGTGCAACCCTGAGCGCCCGGGTGTAATACAATACCTGCATTAATCGTTAATTAATTCACCTAAAAGTATGGATGGATATAAATAAATTATCTTTAAATTCAAACAAAACCTAAGCAATATTCTTTGGTAATCGCAAAGCAAATCAAGATTTAGAAGTAAAAATGGATGGTGCCGCAATAAACATTGTATCAGAAATTAAGATTTTAGGGGTCATAATAGACAATAGATTAAGCTGGAAAACACACATCAGACACATACAAACTAGTGTCTAAAAGCATTTCAATAATTAATAAAGCCAAATTCATTTTAAACTATAATGCATTGTATTTATTATATTGTTCTCTAGTTCTGCCATACTTGTGCAGAAGTCTGGGGCAATAATGACAAAAGTTTACTACAGCCCCTTTTTATCCTCCAAAAATGTGCAATTAGAACCATACACAGGGTAGGATATCAGGATCATACTCATATTTTATTCCTGCAGTCCAAATGATTAAAATTGAATGATTTAATAACATTTTTCACTTCACAACTGTTATTTAAGGTCAACAAAAACATGGTGCCAGAAAACATCCAAAAATTATTCATTCGGAAATAGGGAAATTATAACGTGAGGGGCTGTAGTAAAATCAAAATCCCAAAGGTGAGAACCACCAGGAAAAGTATGTGTGTGTCTGTGTGTGGAGTCAAACTTTGGAATACAGTGGAACCTCGGTTCTCGACCATAATCCGTTCCAGAACCCTGTTCGAAAACCGATTTGGTCGATAACTGAAAATCGTTTTTGCCATTAAAAGTAATGTAAAATCATTTTAATCCGTTCCGAATCCTTAAAGGCTTACCATGAACGTAAACATGAAGCTAACCCAGGCTAATCGTACGTTCACGTTAGTGTAATCTTCCGTACGAAAGATGACGCTAACATGAACGTGCAAAAATAAAAAAAATCAGGTAGTTTACACGTCATTTAGCACTGGGGTCTCCACAACAAGTGGTGAGCGGTTAAAGGATAAATAAAAGATTTATGAATAGGATTTCTTACCATGCTCTTTTCCCTCGAAAGAAGGGAAACTCGCACATCTTCATATTTTGCTATTATTTCTTTCTCAAATGCAATAGTTGTACGCACTACTCTTCTTTTTTCACCTGTAGCAACTTTGTTAGTTGCACCGCCCTTCTTCCGAGGCATAATTAGGGGATAAAACACTCCGTTCACCGATATTAAAAACGAAAGCAAAAAGAAGTGCGCGGTCACGTGACAACAGTTCTTCACGAGGGGTGGGGGCAATCTACACCCGTACGCCGCTCAGCATCGCCCCTAGCGTACCGGCGTTCGAACTCCGATTTTTTGAACGAAAAGCGAAGCAAAAATTTCTCGAAATTTTTGGTCGAGAACCGATTTGTTCGAACTGAGAGGCGTTCGAAAACCCAGGTTCCACTGTAATTTACAAGATGAGATCAAACAACGTCCAACTATTCACAAGTTCAAATTTAAATACCAAAAAATATTACTGGCGAAATACAGGGATGAAGAAAATGGTATATGAGTGAGATTGGAAATACTGGGTTTAAAACTATGGTTAACTTGTTGTTATTGTTGCTATTATTATATCATAACTGTTATAAATATTATGTTTATTTTTATTGTTGTTATTATCATTGGTGCCGCAGTTATATTTGGTAACTAATGGCATTATGACGTTGAGGGATGGGTATTACGAAGATTAGTGTATAAAATATGTGATTATTGTAATTTATGTAAATTACAAATAAATGAAGTTATGTAACATTATTTTGTTGTTGACTCAATGTTTTTGTCCCGTTTTTATTTTAATGTTCAAAATAGAGTTTTCATTCTTTCATTCATTCATTCAAAGCGTTACTCAAGGACGCGGAGTTGAGTATGATGCCGGACACCGCCATGCCGCTCAGGAACCGAAATATGCAGTAGATGGTGTAAGATTGAGATAAGGCGCAGCAGGAGCCCAAGACGCCGAGCTGGAGGTAAGACCAAATCAAGATGGAGCGCCTCCCGAACCTGGGACGAAGTGAGAAAACAGAGTTAACCTTGTACAATAGACCTTGAGGATATGGCGACCTCGCCTTGCCACGTTTTCAATTTAAGGTGTATGATGGATGTATTTTCAGCCCCTCTTTACTAAAGGATTTTATACATTTTACTATAAAGGATTTTATACAAGTTACATTTATTCATTGCAATGAAGATTTTTCACAGAGAAGGCTTAAGTTCAATGAAATGAAATGATCTGCATTTATATAGCGCTTTTCAAGTCAAGACTTCCCAAAGTGCTTTACAGTGTGCTTCATATTTCCCAATAGCGGCCGTGCAGCCATGTAAGGCGCTAACCTGCTTATTGGGGGCATTAGGGGTTCAGTGTTTTACCCAAGGACACTTCGACATGTAACACGGAGGAGCCGGGATTCGAACTGCGATCTCTTGATCCCAAGACGAGCGCTCTACCTCCTGAGCTACTGCCGCCCCCAATGACAGGTCACGCCGTTCCGAATGCGAATGTTTTGTTTATTTATGTTGATAACAGAATTCTGACGCAGATGGCCGGCAATGTTTGGAGAACAAAGCCCTGATGACATGGAAACGCGCGGGGATGTTTTGACCGGTCCAGACATCGAGGCGACGAGGTGGAGCCCACATGGGAGGAGCTGACACGCCAGATTGGAAGAAAGGCGTGGGCAGAGGAAGAACTTCAGAAGATCGAGAGAAACAATCAAGAGAGAGGCTCGACAAAGAGCAACACTAATTCGATGGAATTCACTTAGTTTATTATTTAAGAAATTAAATCTGCCCGCATGTGGAAATGCCGGTCTCTTGTTCATTTTTCCATAAAGAAACGAGGATTCATTGTTAGGCGAAATCAGCTAACTAATTCGAACAGTTTGGTAAACGATACATTTGTAATATTAAAATCTAACATTACGTAATTTTCCCCAGTATCAATTTGTGCGTATAACGAAGGACATCTCTAAGCCCGTCCAGTCAAGTTTATTTGTGAGACCCTTAATCACAAGGAGTCTCAAAGGGCTGCACAGACCACAGATTATTGCCAACTACAGACTATTATGACACCATTCCCCGATCTAAAACCAACATGAGAACAAGGGAAAACTCAAAAACTTCAAGTCAAGTCAAATCATGAGTATTTCTGACGCCATTAATCACACAGAGTCTCAAAGGACTGCACAGACCACAGATTATTGCAAACCAGAGACTATTATGGCACCATCCCCTGATCTAAAACCGACATGAGGGCTAGGAAAAACTCAAAAACCTCAACATGAGGAAACCTTGAGAGGGACCGCACATGAGGTAATCCCCCTTTCAGGATGACCAGGCAGCCACGGATGTCGCAATAACAAATAATACGCAGACATTCCATCCATCCATCCATTATCTGCACCGCTTATCCTCAGTAGGTATGCGGGGGTGCTGGAGCCCATCCCAGCTATCTTCCGGCAGTGGGCAGGGGACACCCTGAACTGGTTGCCAGCCAGTCGCAGGGCATACATGGACAGACAATTCGCTCGCTCATTCACAATTAACCTAACATGCATGTTTTTGGAATGTGGGAAGAAACCGGAGTGCCCGAAGGAAACCCACTCAAGCACGGGGAGAACATGCAAACTCCACACAGGAGGTTCGATCTTATGACCTCAGAACTTTGCCACACACACGCCAACCACTGTATCGCCGTTCTGCCCTACACAGAAATCGTCAACATAAAATATAGGTCATTCATATTTGCTGTTCTGCTATTGGTTTGGTTCTGGTATCATAAAAATGCCGACAGGCTTTTAGCTAAACTCCTTCCTACCATGCCCTCTCTCGTTCTTATGCGCTTCATAAAGACTTTGAGAGTCATTGATACAGTACTGTATTTTTTCTACAGAATATCTACTTCTGGGATTATCATCAACTGCTAAAGTACTTTTGTAAATGTATATTATCCTATACAGAAGAACACCATGATACGGCATACCCGCCTTTGACACTCTGAATTTATGGTGTAGATGGTTTAAGATCAGGAAATTGTGTAATTGTAATCCTGTGCAGTCCTTTGAGATATTTTTGTGATTAAGGGCTATATAAATAAATGTGACTTGACTAGAAGAACCTTCTACGCGACAGCAACGAGAAAAACATTTCATGCGGCCATGTTTAAGATGCTTGTCTGTTATTGGTAGATATTATCAAAAATGCTGGGGTCTTTCTCTCCTTCTTAAGACTTTGCAAGTCAGTACGATACAGTACTATATATTTTCCACTGTATTTAGTCACTTGGGATTCAAGGATTGCTGTGATGCTAAATGGGGAAACGAAAACCTAATAACCATGAAAATGAACCATTAATGATAAGGAGGCGATTAAAGCATGGAAATCTAAGAGTATGAGAATCTTCTTTTTCCTGCATCCACCCTCTACTCCACCCGACCAGCTTAAGTCATGTCACACCAAGGTTTTACAGTTTCATTTTTTAAATCATATGTATTTTTACTTGTTTTTTATTCGTATACATGTATTATACATAAATCCTACTTATAGATACCAATTTTGTATTTTATTAACTTTACCTGGGGTACTGGGGGTTTCGAAGGCAGTAGTTAATTATAATGGGTTTCTGTACCTCGCTATACTAGAATTTCCCCCTGCTAACCCCAACTCAGAACAAATTAATGTTGTATCCTGGGGGACTGATGTGCTATCCAAATGAAAGAAATTCACCTGTCGGAGAGGCCACCGTAGATGACGGCGCCTGCTAAAACGCCGCCCATGTAAATCGTTTGGATCATCTGCTTGAGGGGTCGCCAGGAACACACCAGATCCCACTGAGGACAGACAACACGAGACGATACAACACTGTATTTTTTGCACAGTATACAATCGCCATGGTAACCAGACTTGCAGTGATGCTATAGGGAGAAGCAAAAACCTAATCAATGTTCCCTCTAAACTGCATGTGTGCGCAATTGCGCACTACCCAGAGCTTTTTCGCGCACAAGAAATTCTAGCCAGCTCTCAAAAATCAGGGCTCGAAATTGCTAATAAAGAAGCGAATTAAGTCAAAGTTACAGTGCATGAAGGTAAAAATACAAGGGTTCCCCTGAAGCTGTGTTCTAAATGCGGTATTTTGAAGTCAAGGTCGAAGTAGAACGAAGTTGAGTAAAGTCAGTAGAATTTTTTGGGGGCCGGCTTATTCGGCTCGGCTCACTAAAAAGAACCGGCTCTTTCGGGTCCCAAGCGGCTCTTCGGGTTGTTTTGCTTCTTTAATCCCAACATGACCAAATATTATGTAAAATGATGTACAAAATGAGTTAAAGGAAGGGGGGAATAGAACAAAAAAGAAAAAAAATACCAAAATGAAAAAGTAGTGAAAAGCTAAGAAAAAAAGAGCAGGAAAAAAGAAAATATACAAATGAAGGAAAAAGCATTTTTTTAAAGGAATTCAAAAAAAGGTAGAAAAAAACAGGGAAAAAGAAGAAAAAGTTTGTGTTGCATTCAAATAATTACCGATTATATCAAGTCAATCTTGTTGCCAACATTGTACTTCCACTAAAAAATGTAATTAAATACAGTTCTGTATCGTTCAACCGACTAAATAAGCCCCCAAAAATGTTAGTATTCTGCGACAAAAGATATCAGGAAAAAAAAAGAAATGGAAATCTTGTGAAAGAATTGTAAAAACAAACGAAGTATCGTACATTAGTCAATTCATGCAGAAGTGAAAAATAATTTTGCATTGCCGTAAACATAGACATGTTTGATAATGATTTAGTTGCCACGCTTGGGATTGCTGTTGCTCACTGTTGTTTCAAGCGTTGCTCACAGACTTTGAATGAAAGCTCAGACCCCTAAAAAATTAGAGGGAACATTGAACCTCATCCAGAGATTTCGGATAAAACAGACAAATCATGATCAAACGTAACCGATGACACAAAACCTCTAGTGAATTGATGCTTGAGAATGGGTAATCTTGGTTACCTCGGAAACGGTGGTGGCGAGGAATTCCGAGTGGTCAAAGGTCCACCCGTCCACACAGTTTTCCGTTTGCAGGAGACTTGTGTTAGCTGAGCTGTTAGCGATGAGCAATTGCCACTGTGGTGTCACAAATCTGAGAAACAGTTAACATCATTAAATTGAGGCCACAAACAGGAAGAACGGCCGAGTCATCCATTTGACCTCCTGCAGCGCTCCAGTCGTGTTCCCGAAGAGTCCATTGGGATGAAAGCCTTCAACATGTCTGGCTGAAATAAGATCCTGTGTCAGTGGCGTGGCGCCCGATCGAAAAAGGCCGACTCGTACCTGCTGGGTGAGGTTCCAAAGGCTGTGATTGGTAGAAAAGCTGCAGTGGTGTGTGGGGGTTCCGGACACAAAGTTGTTGAGGAGGTTTTGACTCGCCATCAATAAACCCGGAAAACTGATGAGGGTCACGTGGATCCACTGGTATCGCCCAAAACCGCCCATCTGACAAATAGGAGATTTAATGGTGAGATGGCCGAAATTGGTCTTACTACTCTAAAAACCGGCAGCACGGCGGCGCAGTGGTTAGCGCTTGTGCAGCACAGTTCATGTCATGGGAATCTGTCGTGGGTTCAAATCCAGCTCCAGACTTCCTGGAGTTTGTATGTTCTCACCGTGCTTGCGTGGGTTTCCTCCGGGCACTCCGGTTTCCTCTCACATTCCAAAAACATGCATTTCAGGTGGATTGGCCGGTCCAAATTGTCCCTAGGTGTGAATGAGCGAATGAGTTGTCTGTCCCTGTGTGCCCTGCGATTGGCTGGCAACCAGTTCAGGGTGTCCCCTGCCCACTGCCCAGAGATGGCTGGGATGGGCTCCGGCACCCCCGCGACCCTATTGAGGATAAGCGTAACGGCTAATGAGATGAGATGAGACTCTAAAAACCCACGATATCGGGAACTGATTAGTCAGACCGGATAACAGGGTTTGTACATTTTTCCTGGTCAAATTCAAGCACTTTTTAAAGAATTTCAAAGCCAGTTCTCCAATTTCTCCAATATCGTTAAAAGATTTAAAAAAATGAATTAAATCATGTATTTTGCAATTTAACTATGTGATTTTATCTTGCCCGTGCACAAGATTTTTTAGATCTTGGGTAAATCGTTACTATAATTGTTTCAGAGACAAATCCCTCCCGATGTAGATGTTGGGTAGAAATGACATATGTAGCTTACATTTTTAGTTGCAGGATTTACAATTTACCACAAGGAAACGCTAAATTGATATATTCTATAATGTTCAATAGTAAAACAGTTAGCTCAATAATTCAACGTCATCCCTTCTGACCAGACGATGACGATGAGACTTCACCTTTTAATGAAAGGAATAAGCTCTGTTGAAGAGTTAACTGCATACAACTTTTATTATTATCAATATTACATTGCAGCCTGGTCATCCAGGAAGGAGGATTACCTCATGTGTGGTCCCTTCTCAAGGTTTCTTTATTTTCCTCATTCTGAGCTTTTTGAGTTTTTCCTTGCTCTCGTGTAGGTTTTAGATCAGGGGATGGTGTAACAATAGTCTGTAGTTTGTAATAAACTGTGATCTGTGCAGCCCTACGAGACTCTTTGTGATTAAGGGCTATACGAATAAACATGACTTGACTACCTTATTTTTTGCATGGCCCAAAATAAATGTCCATAATTTATATGTAATCCTTACACTAGTAAGCATTTCATAGTACTCTGTTTAGATGTAGCATGCACCTTGGGCGCAACCCGCAGGGACCGATGACACTTCATAGGACAATACCGTACAAACCAATGCCAGCTGCAGTTAATCACAAGGGAAAAAGAAACTGTCAGGTTTTCAATGTAAATCTTTTGATTTTCTGTCTCAAGGTAATTAGCTTGTTTTTATATTACTAAATATAAAAACAATGTTTCTCATACAAACACACACATAAAGGAACGTTTCAACAATGAGTGTAATTATATCTCTTGTACTTTTATCAATCTTGTATTCTTTTATTTTGAAATCGTGTTCTTGTCAACTGTTTCCTCTGACGTCAATAAACACTCCCCTCTCTCTGTTCGGGACCTCAGCCAAGAAGGTCGTGAGTTTATGCTCCCACCATCATGTCGAATTAAACTATATATATGTATTTTATATGGGGAAATATGGCCACGAAATAGTCATAATAATGATTGACTTTAACAGAAACACATCTCCAAACAGAAGAGCAGCTTCAGCGACAGACTGCTGTCACAGTTTTGTTCCACGGACAGACTGAGGAGATCATTTCTTCCTCATGCCATGAGGCTCTTTAACTCCACCCAGGGGAGTAAAAGCCCACATTAAACCCCACACCCACGTTTGCATATTACCCTATTTTTATTACAGTGTGTATTTTCCGCAGCACTATTTAAATACTCTACATCAACATGTTATATTGGGTATTTTTGTATTCTATATCTTATTTTATTACTTTATTTTGGAACGCAAGGATACTGCTGGAAGTGTGAATTTCCCTACACGGAGGAATAAAGTATCTATCGATCTATCTACAATGGCAAAGTGAAGGGGTTTTGGCTTTATTCCATCTGAGTAGATAGGCGTTCTCCGGCGTTTATTGGTAAATACACTTCTTCACACTATCTTAATTTTTATTCAACATGGTCCGTTTTCCTGTGCAAGGCTTATTGTGGCATAATAAGTGGAATCCAAATAATTAAAGGGGGCAATTGGCTCAAAGGGCAGCACAGCAGTGCAGTGGTTAGCGCATGTGCGGCACAGTTCTGAGGTCATGAGATTGCACCTTCCTGTTTGGAATTTGCATGTTCTCCCCATGCTTGTGTGGGTTTCTTTCAGGCACTGCGGTTTCCCCCCACATTCCAAAGACATGCATGTTGGGTGAATTGGCCGGTCCAAATTGTCCCTAGATGTGAATGAGCGAGCGAACTGTCTGTCCCTGTGTGCCCTGGCAACCAGTTCAGAGTGTCCCCTGCCCACTGCCCGAAGATTGCTGGGATGAGCTCCAGCACCCCCGCGACCCTACTGAGGATAAGTGATGCAGATAATGAATGAATTGGCTGAGATGTATGATGTATATTCATTTATCACATTGTTTATTCATATACATGTGTATTACACATCAGTAGTACTTCAAATACTATTTTGTTATTTTAATGTGTTTATTAAGGTAACTGGGTTTGGAACGCAATAGCAAATTACCATGGTTTCTATCCTCCACCATTAGAAGAGAGTTATATCCTGGGGGTATACTGTATTTAATTTAAATTCTGTTTTAAGTAATAATTCTGTCACAGCCTTGTTCCACGGACAGACTGAGGAGATCATTTCTTCCTCATGCAATGAGGCTCTTTAACTCCACCCGGGGGAGTAAAAGCCTACATTAAACTCGACCCCCTCATTTGCATATAACCCTATTCTTTTTACAGTATTTTCAGTAGCACTATTTAAATACTCTATATCAGGGGTGGCAAACAAGTTTGACACAAAGAGCCGAAATTTTTAACTGTGAGAGTCAAAGAGCCACACCGCGCACTGACCTGCCATGACAGACACACACACAAACACAAACAATTAAAACATATTATTTCCCATAACACACTCCTCTCCTTACAATACAACAAGCATTGTTCTTGTGTTGATTTCAAGGAAAGTGTCCACCCTCAACACACACACACAAAAAAACTAAACATGAAACAAGGCAAAGAGCCACAGTAAATAGAAAATATGAAGAGGCAAAGAGCCGCATTCTTATTGGCCGCATGCGGCTCTAGAGCCACGTGTTCGCCACCCCTGCTATATATATAAACAAATATTGGGTATTTTTGTATTCTATCCCTTTTGTTTTATTATTTTATTTTTCAACACGAGGATACTGCTGCAAGTGTGAATTTCCCTACGGGGATGAATACAGTGTCTATCTAATACAATTTTATGTAAAAATGCGTCATTAATAGCGGTCACTTTATTAATTTTACTGGACAGTATTGTTATACTTTGTAAGTGTATTCTCTTCTGAACAGAAATCCCAACTGGAGGGACAATAAAATGTCTTAAATCATGGACTGTAATCGGGTAACTCCTGAAACTTTTTTCTGGTAATCAGATTCACTTCCAAAAGTTGACATTTGTAATCAGATGACTCACCTCATCCAGCAGCTCACTGAATCCCATTTTGCAGACACTTCCAATCTCCTTGACTTCAAATCAAGCTGTCAAAAGATCACCCGGATTGCCACAAAAAACGAACATCTGAGCTGAAGGTCATCATGACGGCAGCGACCGCTTACTCACGATTTGGTGGCGGTCTGCTGAGTCGCCTTAAAGGATTAAACGTGCGCACGTTCACAAAGAAGAAAGGATTTGGCCCCTCCGTCGGACGTTTTATTTGTTGTGCGGCACCAGGACCCCAGGGCCTCCTCGAGGTGGGAGGTGTGCAGACTTTGACACGTTGCTGAGCCCCTTTCAGTCCCTGTCTGTAAATGTTCCCAAGAATCCTTCTGGCGATAACTTGATGGACACGGTGTTGAGTTATTGAACATAAGCATGAGTAGAAAAGACCCACGTGAACTGGGAGGAACTTGTAATGACGCTGGTCATTACAAGTTCATTCTAGTTTACGAGTTTTTTCCCAGCTCGAACAAGCAGTTCATTAAAATATTTAAATACTGGATTTACTAGTGCATACACACAGTTTTCACCCAAAAAACTCAATAGTTTGGTTGTGCATGTATGACCTGTAATTGAGCAAACATTGATCAGACGCCAAATATCGCTCAGCATTGGAATCACCGGGAATCAAACCCAGATCGCGACGGTGAGACTGCTGAATCCTAACCACTAGTTTTAAAGGATCAAGGAAAATGCATTGGATCTTTTCACATCATCACACTATTTTTACTCACAATGCCACATTGTACAACATTGTAATGGGGCATTATGGGAAAGAGTTTAGCCAAAACGTTGTAAAACATGGTATCATGAGTACAAATCGTTTTGTGGGTGTGATAAAATGTAATGCCTTTATCTTAAGTCATCTAGATCCGTAGTGGTCTACTAATGTATTTTGGGGCCGGGCTGTGAGAATATAGTCAGACAATAAACTGATTTGTGGTACAGAAGATTGTTGACCACTGTTCAGGACATCAAAACATACAAGTTTTGCAGAATCTCCTGCTGGATGTAAAAAATTAATAAAACTGCAAGATTTCTAGAACTTCCCGTCTGTCATAGACCTTCTTTCTAGGGCATGACTATTAAAAAAAAAAATCATGTTACTACTATGTTGTGACTATGTAATACCAGATTGCAATTATTAGAAGTAGTGTGGAAAAAGGGAGTCAACCTAGAAAACCTCCCTTGTATAGTTGCACAGAGTGACTTGCAAGTTTAGTATATAGGCCAATTTTGGAAGGATTGCTAAAGACCTTCATGTAAAAACAATGCCCCATTGCTGGTGAGCTATTTTCTAAACCGGTCTGCAGGCTTCTCAGGTGTTCTCAGGGGGCTACCTGGTGCCCTTAGGCACCAGATGTGCGACCTCTAGATTCTGCATGGGTCTATATGAGATTCTGGCAGTCTGATTCTACCCAGCAGCAGACGTCTTTGGGAGGTTATATTTTGGACCGATTCTGGACACGATGCAATCCAAAAATAGACGTCTGAAGCTGGGCTGTGTTTAGTCCATTAGCTCCATATTTAGTCACTGTTTCTCGTTGAAATAGAAAGCATAATACTGTAAACAAAATCTATACAAAAATGTTATATTTTTTTAAATATTTCTATGGTCAAAACTGATTCTTAAAATGAACAATTTTTAGAAAATCACGCAGACTTCAAATATGATTTTGTTTCATTAGACAATAAAAATAAATTAAGTATATATTAAAATCTGGGTTGGGGACACATTTGAAAGGAAATTGATATGATAACATTTTTTTATTTAAAAGAAAAATATTAGAAATATTAGAAAACAAGAACTTATATCACATTTAAAAATATCTGCCATAATTTAACAAATATACCATTATTAGAATTGTACGGATTTTTTTTTCTCGCTGCCACTATCTCCTGGCTTGTGTCATCATTGCAGCCTCTTTCAAGCCTCCTATGTTGCGTGTGCAAGAACGTGCATTTTTTAGACATACTCTTCTTGTTTTCATCTTTTGAGGGGTTTGGGACTGTAGCGTTTTACATTTTTTTGCATGCTATCGAGCTAAAAATCTTTTTTTTTTTTTTTTTTACTATTTTAGCTAGCTATTTAGCTCCCTAGTTTTTTTAGTATGAACTTTACAATATTATTAATATTGATTTAATCATATATGGCATTTGGATTGTTTGTAAACCAAGTTAGATATTTAATTTTTCCAAATTTCGCTTAACATATTTCCTTTCCTACAAAAAAAAATATATAGCTGATGTTATATTTTACTACTTATTTTGTTGTTTTGTGATAAAGGGCTATACAAATAAATATGACTTGCCCAAAATGCCAATTTTTAACCAAATAAAAGTGTATTTTGGACATATCCTTGGATTTTCAACCATCCCTTGTTGTTTGTGTCAAAACAATGAGTACAGATGTAATCTCATTGTAGAAATACAATGATAATAAAGGTGATTCCTATTTCTGAAATGTTACGATCTAACTGGATCACTGTAATGGAATCAAAGCTCTAAAATACATTTCTGCAATGTTACAGCCATTCCATATACTAAAATAAGATGCAATCATTTTCAGCAAAATATATCATACTGTTAAAAAAAAACTACTTTAAATTTCCATGATGTGTTTCTAAAAGGACACGAAACTCCAAAGGGCCTCTCGTTCTTTCCTTGGCCTGACAAGAGAAACTTGTAGGCCAGCACATTCCAAAGGGCCATCAAGTGGCTGAGCGCAAACAATGTCGAAATTTCCATATGAAAGTGCAGCTCGACTTACTTACGGATTATTAACCTTTAACCACTTTGAAAGTCATTAATAAGGCTATCCAGATGTCATGAAACCACGACACGATGCAATAAATATCACAAACCAAGATACAACAACCAATTGAGAGTATATCGTAAGAAAAAAAAGATTGTGTCTGTAGCAAAACATTCCTACATAAAATTCAATTGCAGCAATAAACCAGTCACCAAAGTGTGTGTTACAACTGTAAACTTGGTATACTTCACATTTTTAAATGTGCTGCTTATATGATTACAATATATTGTGTCAATATCATACAGGGTTCGTACTCCTTTTTATGGCCAAGTTCAAGCACTTTTAAGGTCTTTCAGAGCCAATTTTCAAATTTCACTAGAACATTAAAAGAGGAACTCAGGTGCGAATCAAATATTTGAGTTAGAAATATATCTGGGATTTCCATAGGCAATTTTTACTCTTCTGTGCGCATTGGTCAAGATATGAATTGAAGGATTTAATACATTTGACTATAAAGGATATTATAAAATTAACTGCAAAGTAAGTAAATGTACTCAGTTTGATGCAGTAGAGAGATTCACCGACTGTTTTTTTCAAGGTACATTAAAGGGTTAGGCTGTCTAGAATGCATCAGACGTATTTTGATAACAGAATTCCTGTGAGTGCTGACGGGAGAAGGCCAGACGCACAAGGACAAACATCGCAACACCCTTCGGCGAGGAGGTGGTGAAGCTGGCACCTGGCGCCCCCATGGGAGGAGTCGGCACGCCCATGAGAGGAGCCGGCAGGCCAGCTTGTGAAAAGACGTGAGAAGATCGGAGAAGATCAAGGGAGAACGAGAGAGACACTAATTCGGCTAATTTGATGGAGTTCACTTAGTTAAATTAAGAAAGAAAATAAATCTGCCCCCGTGTGGAAATACCAGTCTCTTGTCCGTCTTTTTACAGAAAGAAACGAGCATGCATTGTTAAGTGAATGAAGGTTATGTTTGGTTAATGGAGTCAGATAACTAATTCGAACAATTTGCCAAATGATACATTTTAATTCCTAACAGAATTCAAGATCTTGAGCAAATCGCAAATATATTTGTAGATCTGAACAAAACGTGTGCAAATATTTGAAGAAATATAGGATTTGGGTAAAAATGAGTAATATGTAGCAGGAAGTTCTTTCCGCTAGAATATCAATGTCCATTATTGATACATAATCCATGCACTAATAGACATTTCATAGTGCCCTGTTTAGGTGCACCTGTCCTCTTGGGATGATGCTTCAAAGGCTGTACAAACCAATGCCAGAGGCTGTTAACTCATTCAGTGCCGTAACATATAAATACGTTTTTAGAAGCATTGTCCCTGAGTGTCAAAAGGTAAAAATTTGTTTGAAAACAAAACTATTCTTAAGACTTTGGCACGGCTCATCAGTTAGTATCAAGTCCCTGGGAATTCTATCAATATGATAAATAACCACTAAATGGCAGGAGTGGCTTTGATCAGTACTTTGTCAACACTTGTTGTCCTTTATTGTTCGTGTATCCACCGTATTACACCGTGTTGTGATAAAAGCTTTATTCTTTCAAAAAAAAGATGACAATGTGCCTTTGTAATCGTAGTGACGAGAGGGATGATGTTTTGTGCACCTACGCGATTGCCATGACATTCAGAGTCAGGCGATCACGTCACCGGAAATAGTGGGGGATGAGAAGTTCTTGCAAAGTTCATGCATAAGCTATGTTCTTTCAATATAATGTTATGTCACTAATGGAAAGCCTCATTTAGATATTGTAGGTATCAAAATGTATACATTAAAAAAAAATCATTGTAACAAAATTGCTGCTTGAAATGCATCCTTTCTCAGAGAGAATTTTCTCAGAAGTTTTCTTGGAAATGAGCATTTTCAAGAAACTTAGCAATGTTCAACTTTTGTTTACTACACCATAGTAACAGGTAGAAGCATACTAATTTTTCAATAAAAGATGAGGGTTCAAGATTTATTTTTATGTTTCCTATGCCTGTATAGCTACAGAGCTACATTTTCTGTAGGCCTTCAAAAAGGAGTCAAAAATGGCAAAAATTGGCCAGTACCACTACTTCCCATTCGGGAGAAACATCTGTCACTCAAAGAGTTGATCACAAGGGAAGAACTGCAATGGCAAAGCGAAGCCAAGAGAGCCAAAATTGTTGCATTTTGAGAAACATTGCAACAATTTCAAGCATTTGCAAGCACTTTATCCCACATTCAAGCACTTTCCAATCCATGAAAGCACATCATTATATATTTTTAGGAAAAAGCATACGATTTTGTTTGTATACAAGTGACAGTGGCAAAACAGTCCTACATAAATTTGTATTGCAGTAATACACCAGCCACCAGAGAGTGCTAGAACTCAAACCTGTGAGCGCACATTTTTCAAATGCGCTGCTTATAATATGGTGATATAACAATGACAATATGTTTGTCCATTGTATAAGACTGGAACAGCCAAGTCAAGTACCACAAAAGCAGCAGCTTTTCCTAGGAATTCACCCCTGCAATTTGAGGCAACAAACAAGTGGACCAGACTGAAGGTCACCAGCTGAAAACACCACAAAAGGTTCTGGAGGGGAACGTTTGACGTCTCGGAGGAGGTTGAACATTGACGGCCCGAGAAGCGCTTGCGCAATTGCTCCGACAATGATTGCTAACGTTAGCTCCCTTTAAAATATTTATTGTCACTCATTCACTGAACAAATAAAACATACCGTGTAAGAGTCCTTGTAAAAATCATTTAAAAAATATATACAAAAAGTGGTTGTCGGGGTTGATCTGGATGTACCTTCGGATGGGCTGATCTCAAAGGGGTGTCATCAGAAGACCCCCCCCCTTTCCCACAAAAAAAAAGACCTCTTCTTTTATAGCGTGGAGAGAAACTCTCTGACCTGCAAACAACAAAAACAACAAGAAATCAGGGGTAGCTATTGAGGATTACAATAAAGGGATTTGGCATACCCACTTTACAAAGTTTTCACTAAATTCTGTTTTTTCTGCCCCTCTTTACAGCATCTCCTCCACAATATGACGTCAACAACAAATTATGTTAATGGACAAATAACTTCAAATTTTAAAGTTTGTGGGGTTCATGCTAATGTAGAGTTACATCTCAGCGATAGCTGTATGCTATTGGCCACCGTCATTAGATGGCAGTCTGCTATTGGTTTGCATCACGAATATGCCGATAGGCTATTGGCTGACCTACCTCCCACAATGCTTTTCTCCATATTCATTCAGTTCAAATTCTAGTGTGTCTCATATAAGGTTTTGCGAGACCGCGATACAAAATTGTATTTTTGCTACAATGCTGGAAAAAATAAAATGAAACCTGCGATTGTCAAGAAATAAAAATAAGGAACATGAATGGCTACCCGATCGACAATTGGGACTATTAATAAAACTAAGGAGGCGTTTAAAGCATTTACTGTTTCTGCATCCACCCGCTACTCCACTCAACCAGCTTAAGTCACATCACTAAAAACTTATATTGAATTTCATTTTTCAATTACATGTATATTTATTTATAATACATATTTAAATCACTGATACATGCATTCTGTTTTTTATATTGGACACTGGCAAATGTGATTTCATACGATGCCCGTTTGTTATTTTGACTATTTTTGTGCACTGTTGTTTTGATTATTACATCACCGTAACCATCGGCCAATCATGTTTCTCTTCTTTGATTCTGACACGCCTTAGGGCTGATTCTTGAATATTAAAAAAAAAAAAAAAAAGAGGGCTTAGAATGGGTTTGAAGTCCCTGTCTAAAGACTTCTCCCTCTCCTTCAAAATCAATTTATGTCTTCTTTCTATATTTTAGTGTCTACTAGAGCTTAAACCCATCACACACGAATCAGTAGGACTTAATATATATGCATTACTTTGGTATTTTAATGTTTTTTGGGTACTGAGGGTTCAGAGCTGTATAACATACTTGCCTTTTCATTGATGGCTTCCTGTTTGATATGATCGTTCTTGAAGTCATCATTGACGTCTAAAACCAGGATGGGAACTTCGTTCAGGTACTCAAAGTCCAGCCTGCAAATGATCATCCATCAATCTCTTAATTTTCCTCTTTTTACTGTTGCTTTGACACGATTGTTTATGGCAAGTGATAAAAACAAATGAATAAATAAATACACAAACTTCGTAATAGTGAAAATGTTGTGCAGTCAATATTGCAGGAGTGCAACAAACAATTCTTTTCAAGATCAATAAACCTATTGATTAATCAGAGCAACTAAAACTATTTTGTTTCAATCCATAAAGTAAACATTAACAAGTATTTCAATAGAAAATCATTGAGAGTATACGTTCACGAGAATTTAGTAGGTGGTTTTGCCCATACTGTCAAAAAAGAATAAAAAAAACTTAACTATGATATGACTAAGTAAAAGCAAATCGTTTAAGTCAAGCCAAAACAATTCTCTTTTCTTCGGATGAATATTTTCTCAAGAAAACCACAAAAACTGTCAATATTGTGGATTTTTCACACTGCGGGGGATTATGGTACCTATTAAACGCGATAAATTGGGGATTAGTTATCGATCATATACTAAAACCAAAAATGCTTAAAAGGGCCTGCATTTGTTTAACAAATTAAAGTAATGTATAAACGTTTTTTTCTTGCAAATAACCACCATACTGTCAAATAATGATCGTAATCATCAATGTGAACTTTAATCGGAGAGACTGTTTAGCCAAATTTAATGCAGAACACAATCAGTGAAGTAGCAAGACTGTGAAAAGTGAACCGCGTTATAGCGAGGGTTCACTAAAATATATAGATTGCATATGTTTTAACTATTTTCATAATAGTGTTTTTGTTGAATTTCTTTAATATTTTTGTAATATTGCTGTAATTGTATTTTCGTAGTATTTCTCTGGTATTAAATCTTTAGTAGTATTATGGTTGTATTTCTATAGTATTTTTTTCTTTTTGGAACAAAAGCAAAAGAATAAACAGTATTAGGCTCCTGTTTTAGAACATTTAATTTACTATTTTGTTTTGTAGTAATTTTGTAGGATTTGGTAGTTTTTCTGTCGTAGTATTTTATATAAAGGGACAATGTGGACAAAATTTGCACTCAAAAACATGTTTTTATTAGTATTTCCTGTTTTTTTACTGTTGTTGCTCCCGATAAGCAGGTAGGAGCCTTGCTTGGCCGATGCTGCTATTGGTGTATGAGTGTGTGTGTGTGTGTGTGAATGAATGAGTGTGAAGCACATTGTGAAGCGCTTTGTGAAGTCCTTAGTGACTTGAAAAGCGCTATATAAATGCAGACCATTTACCTAGAAAATATATCAAACAAACCTGAGATTCCGATGGAAGAGCCAGTCCTCGTGTTTCTGGTGGAGTTGTTCCAAATATTCCAGAGGAATTTCGCTCTCTTCTTCACGGCCGCGCTGGATCAGACGTTGCATACAACGCTGAATAAAAAAGGAAGAAGAAAAAAAAAAAAAAAGAAAGAAGAGAAGATGTCAGGTCAAGACATCTGAGGGCAAGTTGGCGAACAGAAAAATTCTTATCCTAATCACCTGCGGCTCGGCCCTGAGGTAGATGAAGGCGTCCAAGGCGATATGGTCATGGAAGGTGTTGAGAAGCCAGCTGTGCCAGTCCTGGTACACACTCCATTCCACTTCACTCAGGCTTCCACTTTCCATTAACGTGGACGCAAACACGTATCTAAACCCAAAATGATGACAAAAAGACTGTAATCGCGAATGTTAAAAATATTCGCGACAGTCCTACTGCCCAGTTACAGTAAAATTCAGACTATAAGCCGCGACTTATCATAAGGTTTCAACCCTGCAGCTTAAGCAATGACGTGGCTCATTTATGCATTTTGTCTAGCAACCGCCAGGGGGCGCCCGAGCTGCAAACGTAAGAGTAAGACAGGTGGAATATATGTGTCGAAGAAGACGCAGTTTTAAGGTTACTGCGCTTTGTGCATGAATAAAACTAGCATGGACAGACACTCATCATGGGATAAGTGTCAATCGAAAGGGGAGGGCTAACTACCAAATCGGGAATCATTTTACAAGTCTGTTTATTTGGAAACGGAAATAGTGTGGCGAAACGAACAGATTACAGGAAGCAACGTCCAACAAAGCAGAAGTAATTTAGGCAGATTTGTATTTATCTGCCGGCATTGTCGTGTGTTTTGGAAAAAATATTTTACGCGGTTGGATTGTATGGATTGTCCATGATGTAACGAAGCAGTTTTAACGGACATTCAAAGAAGTTGAAGACAGACAGGCAAAGTAGTGTTGAGTCAACCCCGCTTTATAGTTTTTGATCGTGATGTTTCTCTGATAAGTATATTTTGAAATGGCATCGTACAGACACATATTTACAGTATCAAGTCCTGTGGCCCACCAGCAGGCCGTCAGAACGTTAAGGGGTTCAACTACCGTATATCATTAAAAAAACCTTCTGTGTGTCGTCTTTCATGGTAAATATATCATGTTTCAATGTGAGCACATGTGGCCTATAGTCAGGTGCGGCTTATAATCCGGTGTGCTCTATAGTCTGAATTTTAAGGTATGTTTTCCCCATATTTTCTATTTTTTTTGTTGATAATTTCACATTGTGTACACAGTAAAACATTCCAAAACGTCCATGGCAGCAGACGACTCATTGTCATAGCTTTCTACATAGTCTGTCTTGTTGTGAGTATATAGGTGCCGCATTAGGTTAGTAAGGTTAGTGTATCACTAAATAAATAGAATTTGCAATCATTGATAAGGGGATCAATTGGCAGAAGTTGACAGGCATGCTATTGAGAGATTGTTGATTATACGTAAGCACTTACTGTACACTTAATATGAAAGTTACTTTAACTTTAAATGAACAAACACAAAAGAACTCTACAGCACAATTTTTATGCTTTTGGCTGAAGTAGTTTGCATGCGCAATCATGACTGGTCTCCAATAGGAGCCTCTGGGACTAGATCTAGATTTTCGATGGATAGGGAGCAAGATTTTTGTAAAATAAAAAAACTTGTGAACCCAAATGCTCGTGTTTAGAGATTGCTGTATAAAGAGGTACCGCTGTACTTGGAACCAAATGCAAATGTTCAATTTGTCGTCACCATTCGATGAAACTAAAAAACCTCCTGTGGCACATCGGACAAGGCCTCATAGCACAGTGATGAAAAACACGGATTGAGACTATGTTTCCATTAAAATGCTCCCTCTAGTGGTGGCAGCAAGCTCACTTGTCAGAGTAGACCGAGCGCTCGAACAACTGGATGGGATTTTCCGCCTGCTGGAGTTTGATCGACGGTGGCCGAATTTGGGCCCGGATTCTGCTGAGGGTGGCATAACTCTGGAAAACACACATGGGAAGTAAGGTGGCTGACACGTGTTGCGAGTCCAGGCGCTGCCGCCATACCTGGAAGGTGTACGACCAGCGGCTTGGCTTGTCGTAAAGCATTTGCAGCAGATTTCCGCCAT
Organism: Urocampus carinirostris; assembly: GCF_059441175.1. Lineage (NCBI taxonomy): Eukaryota > Metazoa > Chordata > Actinopteri > Syngnathiformes > Syngnathidae > Urocampus > Urocampus carinirostris. Next base: position 8,615,617 of record NC_142365.1, read on the forward strand.
TCTTCTGCGAGGAACTCAGCTCCTGAGAAAGAGGGATGTTATTGAGTGCACCTTATTGCCCCAACCATGTGCGTCTTTACTATAACAGACAAAAAAATAAATCGTGCGTCTTTTCCGTCATCTACCTGCGAGACGTCCTCGCTTTGATTGTAGATGTTGCACCATTTGCCGATGGGCTCAGGTATGACCTCCCACTCTGGCGACGCCTCCTCCAGGAGACGCACAAACGTGGACTTGCCCGCCGCTGTAACCGCAAATGACACATTAGTTAGGGACGATTAAAACAAGGTTCTTTGTGTGAGTCGATGTTTAAAAAAAAAAATCGATAATAGACCTCGTCGACAATGAATTCTATTGTGATTTTCTCGCTAGACGTTTTTCCAACAGAGTGAGGCATCCCACATGATTATGATCTCTGCTGAGAGACACTTATGTCAAATAGAGTCCCCGTCTCCAGCAGTAACATACAGAAATGACAGCCTCAATATCGCATGTGTACCAAAACTTTGAGAGATTTTTTAGCCTGGATACAACAAACAAGAACACTACAGATACTCCCCTACTTACGACCATTCAACTTACATAAAACTGTAGATAAGAACATTTTTTTCAGGATGTCGAAAAATATCCGGACATTGCTGTAAGTTAGATTTTGTATTGTGTGCACCGTTTTCCAAGTACAGGGCAGTAGTGTAGTGCTTCTTTCTGCCGCTACCGGCGTGTGGTGGCGCTGTGGGAGGTCACGCAGCATCTACCCAGAAGAAGAAATCCGCTTCCTCTTCCTAGTTCGTGTGTAGACATTCTATACTTTATCTCCAGCGTGCTAAGAACTTTGACATTTTTATTGTTTAATATCGTGACATCCATTCAATATGGTTGGTGTAAAGTGTAAAGAAGAGGCGAGCCGTTTCATTTGAAATAGTAGTGGAATAAGAAAGCTTGATGCGGTCGAGAAAATAGTTTGAATGCTTTTTTTCGACTACTTTTTACCATGGAGGGGGAAGTCGCCTAACTCTTGAAGCTCATCTTCCAAAAGTAAGTTAAACTTAACTTTACTTATCTTTATAGAGCATATTATTTTATAAAATGTTTATTTTTTTAGTGCAAAACAACACAGGTTACTTATACAAGCCTTAAACATACAAAGTATAGCACTTAAGCAACTTCTGAACAACTTTAACTTACGAACAATCGTCCGGAACCTATCTCGTTCGTAAGTGGGCAGCAAAGCAGACCTTGTGTATCATGGCAGTACGCAGCGGTGCACAAACAAAATGGAGTCTGATTCACCTTCGTAAGATCCCAGGAACATTCAAGGCGATATTGTTGGGATGAGTGTTGCAACAACGAATCAACAAAATTGATGATTGAAAGAGTTAGGATTTCATCAGATTCGTTGTATCGCGTGATTTATGAGCCAACAAGAACGTTAAATCAATGCAAATTAGAGTGCGGCGGCAGTAGCTCAGGAGGTAGAGCGGTCGTTTTAGGATTAAGGGATCCCAGTTCGAATCCCGGCTTGTCCATGTTACATGCCGAAGTGTCTTTGGGTAAGACACTGAACCCCCAATACGCAGGTTAGCGCCTTACATGGCTGCACAGATCACGGCCGCTATTGGGAAATGTGAAGCACAATGTAAAGCGCTTTGGGAAGTCATTGACTTGAAAAGCGCTATATAAATGCAGATCATTTCATTTCATTTCAGTGCACACCATTTCGTTGCGACTCTGGGAAGTGTAGTACCGCTTTGGCTTGGCAGAGGGCGCCAAGATAGTTTTTATATAAAAAAAGAACAAAAGTTACATTTTTTTTAGACCAAATTTTGAACATTGCATCATTTACAAAATAAATTGACATAAGTTTCAATTACATGAGACAAAGTTACTATTTTCAAGGGAACAGACAGAAATACAGAAGAAAAACAATGGGAAATAATTATAAAATAAAGTAAAAAGAAAGATAAGAATTATCTTTAACTCTACCCGAGGGGCAAATTCTTGAGCATATATCATTTTTTTTATATTGGCAATGTTAATCATATTACAAAATTGAACCCCCCAAAAACAAATGTGTTGACGACATTTTGAAAAGAGGGATTGTCTACCTTTTATTTTTTTTTGTGGATAAAAAAAAATCGACACAAATTCAAATGTATTGCCTTTTATTTTTTGTTTTGTATAAGTCCAAATTTAATATGATCTGTGGATAAGATAGTAGGAAAAGAGCATCTTACATATTTGTAGGTGTTTAGCATACATTTAGATGCATTTTTTATTTATCAAGTTCATTAAAAAACTTTTTTTTTTTAAATGTTTTATATCATAGGATATTTTTCTATCTGTCCATAACTTTAATATTTGAAGAAATAGGAGGGGAATTAGAAATCCGATTCATCGATTAATCAAAATAAATAATCTACCGATTCATCGATTATGGAGCTAATCGTTAGTTGCACCCCTAGTTGAGATAACATTGTCCATTTTATACGTGTTTATTTTGCTGTAAGCAAGGTTCAGAGTTATTCCACTGTGCTTGAAAAACAAAAATTGAAATTAAGTGCATGCAGTCTTAAGTCATTTTGATTTCAAACTAATGAGAATTGTTGAGTTATTTTGTTAGAGTTTCCAGTTGACCACTGATTGTACTTCACAAAATGCACATATCGGTTTTATTTACTGTTTTACAGCTGCTGATAAGTTCTTGGTGTACAGGGATGAACATTTTTATTTAGATTTGAATTTGCCTGTCTCTAAATACCGGACAGGGGTTTATTTTTGAATTGATAACTCAACTGACCAAGCACTGTGCCTGATTGGTATTAGATAGGGCACATTTATTTAATTATCATACGAATCTTTAGTATCTTTAACAAACAGGGATCAGAATGGAGATTTTCATTTTCAGCTGAAATAGCCAGGGTCCAGGAATAAAGCAGGGCGGAAACCCCCCCCCCTCGGACAGTCGGATTTTGAATTTGTTTGCTACGCAAGAGAAAAAGTGAAAAAGTCGGAATGCCTTTGGGGTTCAAAAACAGCGGAAATCCGCGGATCCGCGGAAAATTCTGATCCCTGAACAAAAGATTGATTTTTAATATTCCCATTTTTCTTGAGTTTATTATGATTTGCCACATAATTAAATGAACTTCATAATTAAAAATGTTCAGATAATTCGTACTGAGGTTTTGAGTTTTTCCTCGCTCGCATGTTGGTTTAAGATCAGGGGATGATGCATTTGTAATCCTGTGTCTACAAATAGACGTGCCTTGACTTCAACTAATCGTTTTAGCAGACATTGACTAGTTAACTATTAAAACAATTGTTAGTTGCAGCTCTACTTTGTACTCACCCGGCATGAGTGAAGAATAACAAGTGGAAGTTTTAAAATCAGCTTCAATTAAATACGCTGTTACCATACCCGCATTCCCTATTGCATCTCCCCGCTACTCCACTGGACCAGCTCAAGTCACACCAAAGATAAATACAAATTCATTTTTCCTTTACAGATATATTTATTTAAAGTTTTACTTAATCAAACACACACATATATTACAAGTAATTCTTACGGTATACTACCCTATGAAAAACACATTTTTAAATATTAAGAAACACAATGAATGAATATTTAGGAGGTGTCGAGTTTTTTGTAAAGAAAGGAACTTACCAATATTCCCTTCGATGGAAATCTTCTTGTGTCGGCGGGAGAATCCGTCAGAAGATGTCGGGCTGTCGAAATACGACCTACGTGCGAGCTTTGGTGGAGTCGACATCCTATTTTAACCCTAACAGGTTAGTTGCTGGTAGTAAGTAAGTGTTTTGTTGTCGGCTATAGTTAAGTTAGTTACTTGGTTAAGTTCTTCTCGAGATGCAAGCGTTCGTCGTGCAAATCTGTCTTTCGAATCTACGCGCGGGAATGCAACTGATGTACTTCCGGGTCTTAGGGGTCAATGCTACAAGAAAAAACAATTTTTTTTTATTTTGTTTTAAAAATATTCCATAAATAATCTAGGGTGTAATATTATTTGTTAAACTATAAGCCTGTGTTGAAATTTATTTTTCTCTGTACATCACCTGGCTTTTAAAGAACTACCTTAACGGCTGACCATAATTTTTTGAAAATAATATACATTTAAAACACAATCATTTCGTATATTTTCACAAATAAAACAGAATAAAATTGTTTGGGATATATTTTTTAAATATTGAATGTTGATTCTTGGGGCGTGGGTGTCGTCAAATCGAAAGTCGAGTAGGCGCATGCGCAGAACAACATCAAGAAACATGGCGGCGCCCGTAGATCTGGAGCTGAAGAAGGTAAATATCTGATAATAATGCATTTTCCCTAGTTGCATTCATCAAAAAGACATTTGACGTATATATTATGTTTGTTTTTTTGGCATTACGTCCAGTTACTTGCTAAAACCATTTCATGTGGAGAAGGCTTTGTAAGGCAGCAATTTGGTGGAATATTTCACATGTTCGTTTCATGATATACTCCAAACTGTGTGGACGTTAAGTCAAGTCCTGTTTATTTGTGACGCCCTTAGTCACAAGAAGTCTCAAAGGGCTGCACAGACTACTAATACACCCCAAAAGAAAAAGAAAATATTTTAGAAATATTACAAAACGACGAAAGAAATACTACAAAACTACTACGGAAATACTACTATGGAAATACTACAGAAACACCACTACACTAATACTATAAAACAAAAATACTACTAGAGAAATAATACAAAACTACTAAAGAAATACTACAAAAATACTACTACAGAAATATTACATAATACTAGAGAAATACTATAATGACTAAAGTAATACAAGGATACAATAATACAAATACACACATTTTATGACAGAAATACTACAATGGAAATACTACAAAAATCCTTGTACAGAAATTCTACCCAAATACCAATACAAAATCATACAAAAATACTACTACAGAAATATGAAGGAAATTCAAAAAAAAATTGTAATACATTAATACGAGGAAAATACTACAGATCTACTAATAAAATACTGCTGCAGAAATACTGCAAAATACTACAAAAATTAAATTACAGTAATATTAAAAAATACTACAAAAATACCACTACAGTAATACTATGATATGGAAATACTCCTACAGAAATATTATGACAGAAGTACTACAAAAAAACTACTATGGAAATACTACAAAAATACCACAAGTCATAATACTGACGTTGAGGTTTAGATTCTTTCGGTAATTATTTTTTTCAGTAAATGACTTGAGAACTTGTCTGACGTACCGTCCATCTTTTATGTAGAAGTGTGATAAGATTGATTGCCAAATACTTTCCGTTACATTAGTTTTCTACGCAGCATCCGTTAGATTCTGACAGCTTTATAATTACTTTGTGTAATTATAGGGACTATTTAATATAACACGGAAATCCTAAAATGCTCCGTAATGCAGCAACGCATGCAACTTTAATTATAATATTGTTCTATAGCAGGGGTCAGGAACGTTTTTGACTCCAAAGCAATGAAAGCTCCAAGTTTTTTTTTTTTTTGAGACACACCATATATTTGAACAAAACCCCCAAATCTTCTCCCCAAACAAAAGCTAATTCTTCATAACATTTTATTTCATTGTCTGATGTTTGATACAAATCTATGAAATAATAATGCCTGGCCCTGTGTCCCATATCAAGTTATACTACTTAAAATTTGTCTCTTTCCCGCAGTTACTTAAAATCGTTAAGGCTCATTTTGACTTTCATTTTTGTCGTAAATAATGGGTTCGAATCAAGTGTGAGCAGAGTTCTTTTGTAAAAATGTCACCAAAAACTACAAACGAGAAGGATACGGATGTATTTAGGGGAATGCACTCTGTGGGCAGGGATCGCCATACCATGACCGCTCACCCAATCAAATTGCTCCGGATGCTTGGCTGGCCTTTTCAGGTGTTTAGTTTTTACATTTTGTGTATTCTCAACATAAAGTGTCAACAGTGATTATAGATTGCTTTAAGACTTCTATATGAATTAGTTTTTAGACATAAAGCCAAAGTGGGGTCTGTTGCTGTGACACCGTGAGTCAATACTGAAGTTAAACCTTTGCCCTTTATATTTTGGACTGAACTACTAATTTCTAAGTTGCTTTGGCTTCGCATACATTAAAGTTGGAAAGCCACTTGTTTTATCTCCAAGCCAGATGTAGGCTACTCATGAATAATTGGCTCATGAGCCATATGTTCCTGAACCGCGTTTTATAGGCTGCCCATGTTGCTCTTAGGGCTAACTCGTACTAGCTTGCATCACGAAACCCTTTTTAGATGCTAAGTCTTTACGGTTGAGCTTCCCCATCCTTTTTGGGGTGCAGTGGGATGGTCAACTGGTATATTGTGTCGATATTAACGAGTAGTCTTCACTGCTAACTGAATTCAAGCAAGCTTCCCGTCGGCAGGCCTTCTCGGAGCTGCACGTGAAGATGATCGACACGCAGCAGAAGGTGAAGTTGGCCGACTTGCAGATCGAGCAGCTGAATCACGTGCAGAAGCACGCTAACCTCACGTCCACCGAGATCAACATGCTCACCGACGACACGCGCATGTACGAGGGCATCGGACGCATGTGAGTCGCTCGCCTCCGTCGCAAGGGAGCTCGCTGTAAAATATCCTTCGGTCATGAAATTTGCGCTTTAGGTTCATCCTGCAGTCTAAGGGCGACATCACAAAACAGTTGAAGATTAAGCAAAAGACGGCCGAGGAGAAAATTAAAGAACTGGAGGTGGCCGCCCTTCCTTGAATAATTCCGAAGTTTTCCCCATTGGACGTTCTAACCTCCACTTTCCACAATTTTTGCCTTGCAGCAGAAGAAAGTGTACCTAGAACGCAGTGTGAAGGAGGCGGAGGACAACATTCGTGAGATGCTGATGTCCAGGAGAGCTCAGTGATTGGTCGATTTGTGTTTATTAAAGTGTCTGTCAACATTTCATTGAGTGGTCATTGATCAACCTGGCTTTGAGGTGAAACAGGAAAGAGTTTTTATTTTCAGAGATCAATCAGCGTGGTCACGTGTTGTTGTTGGGCTTGTTGACGAAGTTGATGGAGTAGGAGCCCGTGTTTGCGTCCTGGTTGACCTGGAAGTTATTGGTGGACAGGCCGAACGGCCGCAGGACCATGTTCCCCAGGTCTTTCAGTTTACCTGAGTAAGCACAAGTCATCCATCAAAGTAATTAATAATCAAGCAATATTTTTAAAACAGGGGTCACCATCTTTTTAGATTCTGAGAGCTACTTTTGTTGTCACTGATTGGGGCTACCAGTAAATGTTTTTTTCTAAAATATCTTATAACAATTTCCTTACTATGTTATGTTAAGAGGTTATACAGAGTATGGTTGAAATGAGCTCATTCAACCACTAAACATCATGAAGGTTAGAAATCATATTTCCTAGAAAATTACAACAATCACCAATGAGCTATTTTCAGAACCAGTCCGCAGGCTACTTAGGTGATTTTAGGGTCTACCTGGTGCCCGTCAGCCTCACTTTGGTGACCCCTGTTCTAAGAGCTGCGTCCGGACTTTGTTTGTTCCTACCTAACATTTCCTCCTTCAGCTTCTCATTCTTCTCATGGATTTGCTGAGGTAACCTCTGGGGGAACATGGACAAATTGGACTTTAATGTTTAACATTTGATAAACTAAAAAAAAAAAAGCCCACCTCAACTAATTTTTTTAATAGGCAGCTCAGGACTTTTTTAACTTGATTCCTTGAAACAGATGGCAGGAAAATGTGACATTGTTTTTAAACATATGTCACAAGATGGCGCCAGAGTACTTTGCTCATATACTGCCTTTTTGCACCATCCCCCTAAAACAAGGTTGGCCAAATAACAGCTGGATCAGACCCACCAACAGATTTAATACAGCCTACGAGACAAAGCTGAGAGGAGCACAAGAAAAAAACGAGCTCCACTTTTAAAAATGTGCACACGATCAGGGTTGGGTATGGTTACTTTAACTTGATTACTTTCAATTACTTTTGGATGACTCCAATACTAAATATGCTAATAAAAGACAAAAGAAAGTAAATATGAATAAAATGACTAAATTTTGTGCAGGCTTGGGGAGTAACGGAATACATGGAACGGCAAAAATGATGTTGGCAAGCTGTTTGGATTTATTTTCGTTTTGTTTATGTCGCATTTTATGTTAGTTTTGCCGGAGATCAAAGCCAGGAGAGAAAGCTTACCACGTGTTGTGAGTCATAATTTTATTCATATTTAGTTTCTTTTGTCTTTTATTAGCATATTTGGTATTGGAGTAATCCGAAAGTAATCCAGTTAAAGTAACCCTACCCAACCCTGCACATGATGTAGCCAAAGCCTAGAGCATTCGACTGTAGCTATATTTACTTTTGTTTATCAACCAGAGAACATTTGAGGAAAAGTCCAACCCAATGTTATTTTAAGTCACGTACACTCTGTTTAAGGTAATACAATAGCTCTCACATGGATTTATTAGTCTGCGTCCTTTCGTGTACCGCTTTAAGAACTATATATTTCATTAGGATCATGGTATGATACTGAATTTCTTGCAATAAAAAACTTCTGAAGTAGCCCTAATTGAGTTTTTCCAGCGCAAACAATCCAATTTAATGCTTCAAAACATTTTACTTTGCTATTACTTTTAATTCAAGTTTATTTATTTGTATTTTTCGAGGGTTTGGATGAAATGGTCCCTTTAAAAAAAGACTATAAAGCCTAACTTGTGCAGGTAAATAGAAAAGAGAACAAATGGATTGGCTAACATTATCTTTTTCCCTCATGTAAGTACAATGAAAATGGTCCATGTATCAGATTTAAGCATAGACGACAAAATAAACACACCAACAAGCCATTTTTTTCCCTTGGTCCGGCCCCTATTGCAAAATTTTTCAAACCCGTGACTGAAAAAGGTTTTCCCACCCCTTCCCTAACACAAGGAATATTTTTTTTAAAAAACCTCCCGCCCCAGTTCTTTTTTCCCCCTCATCTATACGTGACCGTACTTGTTCAGGCTTTGATATTTTCTGCTTCCAGTTTACCCACAAGAAAGTATGAATGATTTTAGAACAAAACCCTGCAACCAATGGCACCATTGTTGGTCCTAAACTCACCATGCAGGCCTGCCTGGCTGCCGTGTGCTGTGGGTCTCGCTCCAGGACCTTCTGGTAATCCTCCAGCGCCTTTTCTAGCTGTTCCGTCTGCTCGTAGAGCTCTGCCCTCCTCAACAATGCCTTCAAGTAGTCTGGATTCAGCTCCAATGCTAGCGATATATTCAATTGGCATTTACATTGACATTGCGTGTACAAATCCAATGAAGTGGCGTCCTTCACAATGACATCACTCACCTTTGGAGCAGTCAGCGATCCCCTCATCCTTTCGCTCCTGACACATATAAAATCTCCTATTAGCCTCTTAGCATCAACCCCATCTGCCGCACCTAGCATTTTGCTCAATAAGACTGAGCTCAAATTAAAAGTTATGACTCGTGCTGGTTTTAGAGTATTAAAAATCAAAATGTGGAATATTACCAGATGCAGTCTAGCAGCGGCTCTGTTGGAGAACAACACGGCTCGCTCTTGGCTGAAACAACGCGGGCACAAACTCAACGCCTGCGTGTAGCTTTGCTCCGCCAGTAACCAATCTGCACAAGCACAGTCCGAACAGCAGCGACTTAGACTGAATGAATATGTCTAGACCGCACTGGAGGTAGGTGTTCGTCTAACCCAGGAGTGTCAAAGCCAAACAGACAGAGGGCCAAATAAAAAAAATGGCTACAAACAGAGAGCAAAACTGATCGAACGTTGACATTTTTTAACAGGTTGCATATAGCCAAGTAAACCTTATTAATCCTACTGAAAAACTAACATGCGATATTTTCTTACGGCTCTGTGATATTGTATATTTTCTTTTTCATTGTAGTTAATTTTTTTTTACGTCATTTGATATTTTTGGGGAGAAAAAAAACACACTTATTGCAAAAGGTTAGTTTGTGTCTTTAAATATTATGATAAGTTTATCCTTTTTTAATATCGGACACCTGCAAAGGAGATTGCATGGGATGCCAGTTCGTTATTTTGACTAATATTGCGCACTGTCATGTTTCTGTTATCTGATTTCCACACCCTTAAGGGCAGGTCTGCTTTTTAAACCCAGGAGATGTTAAAAAAAAAGGGCTCAGGAGAGGGCCTTAAGAAAAGGTCAGAGTTTTGGATCAGAGTTTTTGGCACCCCTGTTCTCCTTGCAAGTTCAAAATCCATTGAAGTCTTCTCTCCTTATTTTGAGTGTCTACTAAACTTCAAACTTATCACTCAGTAAGTAATGTTCAGTTTTCAACAGGCCAAAAACATGAAAAGTAAATGAAAGAAGCGATTATTATTACTCAGGCACCATCAGTTGCCTTTTTCTTTTGGCAAAAGTGGTTTAAATCTACTTTAAAGGAAAGATACGATAATCCTTTATTTGTCCCACAATGGGTAATCTCTTTTGTTACAGCAGTGCGACAGTAAATAATGAATAACAGCTAGAATATGAACAGTATAAACAAGTATTTAAAAAAAAAAAAAGACAAAACAAATTTCTAGCTCAGGAGGTCGCAGGTTCGATTCTCAGCTCGTCCTTGTTTAATGTGTCTTTGGGCAAGACACTGAACCCGAATGCCCCTGATGAGCGGGTAGGCAACTTGCGTGCCTGTCGCCATTATAGGTGTGTAAGTGCGATGTAAATGGGTAAGTGTAAAGCGCTTTGGGAGGTCTTCGATGACTTGAAAAGAGCTTTATAAAAAGCAGAGCATTTACCATAAAATTAACTGAAATATTGTAATTGGACTGATATACAATTATGTACAATAATATGTGAACCAAAACAAATGGTAAAATGGTAAATGGCCTGCATTTGTATCACGCTTTTCAAGTCAATGACCTCCCAAAGGGCTTTACAATGTGCTCACACTTACCCATTCACACACACACTCACACACCAATAGGGAGTCAGCCATACAACACTTTCTTCAAAGAGGACTAACGTTCAGTGAAAAAAATAATACACAATGATTCTTCGTGTATAATACCCGTAAATCTGGATCATCTCAGGGGCTGTAAAAAACCTTCTCGCAGGTAAAGAGTATTTGGCCCCCGGCCTTTGACTTTGACATATATGGTCTACTCTGAACCAAAGATGCCAAACATACAAATCATGGGCCAAGATTTTCTTTGGTTCTTGATGAAAGTAAATGAATTACTGTGTGTCTCTAAAATAATTTTTTGCTATTTTTTTCCTTACAGATGTTGCGCTGACAACCACATATAGAAACATATAGTATCTCTCTTTTAATTTGGGACTTATTAGGCTGTACCCATACTGTTTTGACCCATTTGAAATCAATATTGAGTGCTGATGCCCCCTAAACTAAAATGAGTCGGACACTAGATGCTGATTACACAAATCCAACTAGTTTATACTACTATACGGTGGTAGGGCTTACCTCCATTTTTAAAGAGGCGGTTTCCTTCCTCCTTTAGGGTGAGACTTTGCAGTCGTCGGCTCTAAGGTGAGAAATTAAAAAACGTTAAGCATGGCCGGTTAACATGTGACGATGAGCTTTAGATTTATTGTCATGCGCTTTTACCTCCTTTTCCTCCTCTGTCAACAACTCCTCCTCTTCTTCCTGCTCGTCGTCTATCACCTCCCCTTCACAGTCCTTTAAATCGTCGTCAGAATTTCCCTCGAGTGGGTCTGTGCTTTTGTCATCTGCTGGTTCGTGTCTCGTGTCTGTTTTTGTGTGTCGTTTGTCCTGATCTCCATGATCTGGCTTGTCCAACGATTCCTGGCAATCAAAAAAGTCTTCCCGGTCCACTGGTTCCTCTTCACTGCTTTTGAACTCATCGGCTGGCTGACTCATCCTAAATATATGAGCAATAGAGGAAACAACGTCAGTCACAACATCAATTTTATTTGAGGTTTGCCTTGGAGTAAAAGGGGAATGACAGTTTATTCACATAGAGCATCACAACAGGGAAACTATAACCATTACTCTTTAACATTCATACTACCAGCGTTGACTACCAACTACTAAACTATTCTCAACACCAAAACACTCCTGATCATTATTTCTTAAGCACTGCACCTTACCAACAACTCTCGTTACAACACTGATGGTGACTAAAATGGTGTCAAATTCTGATGATTTTATCTCGCACTCACAGTGACTACCATGACTACGCCTGTTATAAAACCAAGAAGCATAAAAACAAAACAAGAGCCCCAAAAGTCAACAACTACAGTCACGATGAGAAATGTCAGTCACAACAAAACACGTCTTCACAAACGTAACACGAAAATCTTATAAAACACTATAAATAGTTGACATGTTGACTAACCTGACAGTAATACTAGCTTTCGATGAGTTAGCCGAAGCACTTCCGGGTTACTCTTCTTCGTCTACTCCTTAGGATTCTTCGCTTCCTGGATAAAGTGGAACTCCGGTACAAAACCGAAAAGTGAGCTATTGGGAAAAATAAACTTTTTATTTTATTTTATATGACATAACATTTAAAAAGTTTAATAATGTTGAATACTAAAGATTACTTTATTTTTGTATATTTTTCCACGTTTAACAAAGGGGCATCAGTTAACCTCATGCAATTCTGTTTCATTATCATGTGATCATAATTTATATATGATATATTTATATAATATATTGTTTTATATAATATATTGTTTTCAAGAAACCTGGTAAAATCGCAGGGCCGGATTCAGCAGGCTCAAGGACCGCTTCTTCCACATGCTGTCAGGACTCTGAACTCTCTCCCTGCCCTACTCCCTCCTATCCTTCTGCCTTTTGCTAAATCAAAGCAAAGCTGTTGTGTTTAGACTCCTGCTATACTTTGCACAATTTCATAATTCAAAACCTTGCATATCTTTTAATTTTTATATGCATACTTTTTTTTTACCTTGCTTCTATTTGTTATTTGTGTTGTGTAAAATACTGTCTTTTTTTATCTTTTTCTCTGAAAGACGCTAAAATATCCTACACTGATAAATTTTTAAATTACATTATTACTTTGAGTTCTTTTAATTCTGAGATGAATTAGTAATCCCAAGAAAATGGATTCAATGCACCAGGCTGATTGAAATAGTGCACACAATTTATTAACACAGAGTATTATTAATAGGAAATAAAGGTGAGGGGAAGGCGCAGGAGAATATGGGAGTTTTCGACCGCTGAAAGTGTGGAAGTTACAAGCACAATAAGAAAGTTTTCCGCTATAATGGTTGTCGGTTTGGGGAGATTCCGTTGTACAGAGAAAACGCTCATTCCCAAGAACCAGCAAACATGGTGTTAAATCTGAAACCGTCCTCTTTGGTTTCGTGCTCCGGATGTCCTTCATGTAAGGCTCACGTGCTGAACTCAAGACCGCAATGCAGCCTGCACGTTCGCCTTGTCATGGCTTTCATGCGAGAAGAATTAGCCAGGCAAAATAAAAGAGGACGAGCTACCGATCAGCTTCTCTTTTTATATGGACCAGGGACGATTGACCAGATCATACCACTTTGAGAGTGATCTCAGATATGTAAGACCACCAGGATCGGATGCCGGTGTTTAAAGTTTCTAAAATTGTTAGAAAGCCAAAGAAGTGAGAAACTTGCGTGATGTTCTTTACTTGAGAATGCCCTTCCAAGCCTTATAATCACTTACGGTGGGAACATTATTTTATCAATACATTGCCTTGGATGTGTTAATCACATTCAAAACTTCATGTTATCAAATTTCATTGTGGTACACGGTGAATTGGTATTTCCAGGAATCATCCAAAAGAGGACACAGTTGTTCCATCCATTCCAAAGATCTGAGTCACTTGAAACAAAGAATGTGGAAGTCATTTTTTTGTGCTGGGCTTATTTGCTCTACACTTATTTATCTTGGCATGCGGGAAAGAGGAAGTAATCTCATCTGTGCTGTATGTTGTGTATATAGCATATTTGACAATAAAGTTGAAGTTGAGAACACAGATCCAGGTAACAGTCTGGCATTTTATTAATTATTTATTATTGAATCATCTTTAATGACAAACAACAAGACAGACAACACCAACTGATAAATTAAATTCAGCATCAGAGAATGGTGAGCTCCTCTTTTTCATTCTGCTGCTGTTTCCGGTGAGTCTGCAAAGTGTTCCAAGGTACCGGTGAGACCTGAACAAGACCACCGGCGTACACGGCGGGCGCGACACCTACCAAGAAGAGTGGTGCATGATACAAGACCAGCTCACGGGTCAACTTGAGCAGGTCACCATTCAGACTGTGAAAGAGGGACGGAACCAGAACCAGGGCCAGGTTGTGGGCTGACATTTTGTTGACCTGAGAGAACGCTTGGACCCTGGCAAGGAACCAACAAATTAGTAAGCTTTGATCGACTAAGTATGGAAAAGCGTATTCAAATGTAAGTAGATTATTCGGAATCATGCTTACATGTAAAAGTGTCCAAACAAGGCGTTTAGAGTGTCTTGTTTGTCAGAGGGTAGCTGCCGTATCAATCGTCGGTAGGCCGAGAACCTGTCGAGCTCATCTGGAATTACTTGACACACAAAAAAAAAAATCACTTAGAAAGTGTTTGGAAGTAAAAATATTAATATCAAACAACTTCCAACTCGGACAGCGGTAGAAAATCCTGGTCCAGAAAGTTCAAACACTGCAAATGTCATGATTACCGATGTAAATCACCTGCGCCCGCTCCTTTGGCCCCAACTGCCTCGGAATCTGATTGGCTTTCCTGGCTTTCGACTCGCTTCCGACCCCGACCACGTTTTTGCTCTCCTGTCCCGGCTACCGACCTTTTTTCCCGTCCTTGACACAGCCATCGCTCGCTACGGAAGATCCAATTCCGTGTTTGGATCACAAACTCAGTATGAGAGCGACTTGCTTCCCGCGCCTAGCGAACGCCGGATCGTTCCTCTTTCCTTTAATAAAACTTGTGAGAAACGTAACGAAATTGGGTCAATTTCCGTTCTGGTCCTGACAGCAAATGATTGGCTGGAACACATCCAAGAAACAAAGGAACTACAGTTGACCCCTGGGATAAGGCGTCCTCAAAAGGTATATTGTGCCCTAAAACATACACATACTGTGAGAGACTTTGCGGTGTGTCTGTAATAAGTCATATATAATGCTCGTTTGATTTTGGTTTGGTCATGGCATCATGAAATTACAGATAGGCATTGTGGGAGGTAGTTCAGCCCACAGCGTTTCTCTTTTTTCACTCAGTTTGGTATCTCGTGTGCTTTGTATAGATTTTTTTCTTCTGCAGCAATAAAATACTGTATCTTTTGGGGTAGGAAAAATAAGCATCTGCTTCTGACTACCCCTTTTCGAACATGTTATGTGACATTATTTTGTTGTTGACTCATTGCTTTTGTCCTGTTTTTATTTTAATGTTCGAAATAAAAGTTTTCATTCATTTAGTCATACTGTATTTATTTGTTATGGTTCCAAAGCTAAAGGGCTGCTAAGGGAAGAGGTAAAGTGATGATAACCATGGAAACGAAGTTTACAACTATCAAGAAATACAAAAAGGTATACAAATCCCTCCCCTTGCTAAAATACACTCGGCAGACTGGACTATTATGTAAAATAACGAAGCCACTAAAACAAGGACATTCTCGAATGGCAGACCAATCCTTCCAAGTGGAGGATTTTTAACTATATTTCATTTTTTAATCTGCCACCACTTTTTACTCCTTCCCTTTGCATCCACTTGCAAACTTCACTGTACCAGCTCAAGTTATGTCACACCAAATGTAAAAAAAATTTTTCTCTTTCACACATATGTTTATTAATGTTACTTGATCATTTGCACGTATGTTACGCATAAGTAGTACCGTAAATTCCGGACTATAAGCCGCTACTTTTTCCCCAAACTTTCAACCCTGCGGCTTATACAGTGATGCAGCCAACTCCTGTAATTTTTCTAACGGCCGCCAGCGGCGCTCGAGTACAAAAGGTAAGATTTAGACCGGTGGAATATATGCGCCGAGGAAGACTGCAACTTCTTGGCTTGTGCATAAATTAAATTAGCGTAAACATACCCTCATCATGCAAAATGTTAAAAGAAAGGCTCATGACGCAGCACATGAGGAAGATGAGGACGGTTTACCGTGATTTTTACAAGTACGGTAAGTTTTTTTACCAGACCCATTTACTGTGTTGCAAGCGTGTTGCTAGCATGTTTTGGAATAAGGCAGCGTTGGACGACATCTATATGACAAAGTTTCTTTCCGACACTGAGGAAGACGACTTTGATGGCTTCATTTCTAAGGAGGAAGATGAGGACGGTTTACCGTGATTTTTACAAGTACGGTATGTTTTTTTACCAGATCCATTTACCGTGTTGCGAGCGTGTTGCTAGCGTGTTGTTATCATTAACTGCCCTGTCACAGGCACCATTTGGGATGAAAGTTATATTATTATTATTAAAGCTTTGAAAACTCCCTCGGTGTACCGTCTTTCTTTGTAAATATGTGTAACCATGTATAATATGTATTTGCAACTGTATATTTTTGTAATGTATTTCTTTGTATTTATTTTAGACACTAATTCTGATATGTTTTGCACGGGTTAATGAAAAAGAAGGGACGGAACAAACACGGGGTGACAGGAAGTGGGGTAAAGGTGAGGAACAGATAGACCTGTTTGTGGACGCGGCGGACTATAGTGGATATATATTTTTCCCACCCTTACTTTTGGAAATATACACTTTTTTCCATGGATTACTTTCAACAGGACCCAGACTCTGCAGGTCTGCATCAAACCTTAAGTACCAGTATCATTTTCCGTTCATTTTGCCGGCTGTGATTTTTGGACTGTGTACTTCAATGAAGGACATTTAGTTTCAATCGTGGGACTTAAAGTCGGGTTTGGGTTAATTTTGTGTTTGTGTTACATTTTTTAAAGTGGGCGCATGCGGCTTATATACAGGTGCGGCTTGTGTAAGTACAAAATCGGTTTTCCTCTTAAAATGTGGTGGGTGCGGCTTATAATCAGGTGCGCTCTATAGTCCAGAATTTACGGTATTTGTTGTATACTATTTTGTTATTTTGAAGTTTTTGTCTAGGGTAGAAGAGGGTTTAGGAGGCATTATCTAAGTAACATAGGTTTCTATCCCCCGCTTAAGGCAATTCTACTTTGTTATCCCATATTTCAGACCGGATTAATATCTTTTATTAGCAAAAACTGTACTACACACCAGCAGCACGCATCCAGTCCTTGCGCTGGCTTTCAGGGAAGAGTTGCACTTCCTGTTGCCGTATGTATTGCTTGAGGGCGGAGGCAGTATCCAGCACACCCTGCTCGTCCGACTCTAGCTTGACAGAAGCCGGGGATTTCACCATGGCCTCCACTATCTGGGACACTTTGGAGGCTAGCCCGCAGCGCCGGTACACGCCCTCTACCTCCAGACCTGAAACACACGCAGGGGAACATGTTCATTGAAACATGTATGGACAGGAGATGTTCCGTGAAGGAGATGCTACCATGGTTATTGATATTTTGGATGCACCGCTGGATGGCGAGAGGCACCAACTCCATCTCCTGGAGGTCATTCATAGGATACAGAGTCGGGTTGGACGCTGAAGGAAATTCTGGAAGGGTTTGCTTGGCCAGCGCGTCTAGCATGAGGTGGTACCATCTGCCGCAGCTTGCATGCTCATCAAAATGCAGTGAAACACGTCTGCAAACATACCAAAGCAACAATCGGAGACCTTCCAAGTCTTACTTTTGCAAGGTGAGCTTTGTATGCTTGTCTTTGGAGGAATGAAGTTTGCCTTACTTGCTAGTCAAAATAGTATAATTTCCTCTCAGACTATTCCTGTTTTGTCTGTTGTTATGAATGTTGTAGTGGAGTCAGTATTTGTATTAGGATGCAGGCAATAACGCAATTTAAAACGAAATATTGGATTTCCTGTCACGGTTGCCATGGCGCCCAATTGGCCCCGCCCGTGTGGCGCCAGCTGCGGTTCGTTGACGGATTGGCTTCCCTTCTATTTAAGCTGAGTGCTCTCACTCACCCTTTGTAAGTCCGTCAATGAACCTCTGCACCCGCAAGACGTGGGTTTCGACTCTGTCCGGTTTCCTGCTTGTGTTTGCTGTCCGGTATTGTTCCTGTCTATTTTGGCCTGTTTAATATCGATCTCCAGTTTCGTTCCCGTCTAGTTTGTCCTGTTTAATTTCAATATCCAGTTTTGATATCAATCCTGTCTGTCCCGTCCTGTCCGGTATCGACCCCATCAGTCCGATATCTGCTCATGCAATTGGCATCGATCTCGTCAGCCTCTGGCTTCCTGTCATTCCACGCCAGACTGCTGCCTTACGTCTTCCGCACAACAAACGCCAAATCACTGGCGTTTGGGTTAACGTGCATGACTGCCCCATTTCCCGTAAAATAAAAGTTTGTGTGAGAAACGTCACGCATTTGGGTTCTCCTCCTGTCCGGGTTCTTGACATTTCAGAAGTAATCAGAATGAATCGTTTACACGCATTGACAAAAAACAAATAATATATATACAAACGTAGTGTTAGCGAGAAATCAAACTACAAGGGCGAAGAGGAGCGACGGCATTACGCAAAAATACATTGTTTCTGGCTTTAACTATTGAAATGAATAAAAGGATGATTTTATTAGTGTCATTCAACAAATTCCACAAAGTACCTTGCTTTTTTCTGTGCTCTGAAAGTGTGCTCCATTTCTGTGTACCTTGTGCTTACAAGATGTGCTTGCACATAACTTGCCAAAAACAAAGACTTACACTATATATGGATGGATAAAACTGACATTTCTGCCGTGGGCCCGAAAATAAAATAGAAATGTTTGAGAGAAATTAACCAATGCACAAAAGACTTTTTGACCGAGTAAGACGTAGAATGCCTTTATCAATAGTTTCTGTACTACAAGTCCTACAGTTCTTTGGAGCATCAATATATCCCGATTAGGAGAAACTGGGCGTGGGCACAGGCAATCGGATTAGTCGAATGCGTATACATGCATGAGAAAAATTAGGGACATATCGAACTATTGTAATACGGAATTTTGAAATACTTGCAGTCAGACTAAAACCTTAATCGGAGCATTGTGTGAGTTTACGTGTTTTTTTAATCGAAATACTGTAAATAGTGCGTTTTTAATCGGATTATTGTTTACATGTAAACAGACCAACTCTCTTGCCTGGTGGTCAAGTTCTTATGGAGTAGTTCAAGAATTTTTCAGGGAAACAGTAAGGAGCTTAAGCGTTCTTTTGTCATCTGGTAGTTTTAGTTTTAGTGGTGTATTCTTTGGGTTTGTCTTGCCATGGAGAGATAACAATCCCGAGAACCTGCTGCATTGGTCAAGATTTTGAGGCAGGAAGCTGTCAACTGGACATTCTGTTATTACCTGTCATGATTACTGATGTGACTCATCTGTGTTGGCACCAATTTCCTCTGAATCTTATCGGCTACCTGTCCCTATTTAAACCCACTCCTATCTGTCCCCTTTTGTCAGTTCGACTGTGAACCTCAGTGTATACTAGGCAAGCCTTTTCGACCCTGACTCCCGTTTTTGCTCCCGTCTGTCTCCGGTTACGACCCGTTTTTGATCCCAACCACGTCTGCTCTTTCATCCCGGCTTAGGACCCGTTTCTGACCCCGACCATGTTTTTGCTCTCCTTTCCTGGCTATTGACCTTTTTTTCCGTCCTTGACACCGCCATCGTTCGCTACGGAAGATCCACTCCCGTGTTCGGATCACAATCCGAGTACGAGAGCGACTTGCTTCCCGTGCCTAGCGAACGCCGGATCGTGGGCGAAGCCCTTCCTCTTTCCTTTGATAAAACTTGTGAGAAACGTAACGCAATAGGCTCCTGTTTCTGTTCTGGTCCTGACAATTACCGTAAATTCCGGACTATAAGCCACTACTTTTTCCCCAAACGTTCAACCCTGCGTCTTATTCAGTGATGCGGCCAACTTATGTAACTTTTCTAACGGCCGCCAGCGGCGCTCGAGTTCAAAAGGTAAGATTTAGACCGGTGGAAATAATGCGCCGAGGAAGACTGCAACTTCTTGGCTCTACTAGTGGCAAGAAATCTTTCACTAAAACTGTCCGCATGCGAAAGGCAACTTTTTCGCAAGTCTGCCAGTGGATCCTGACAGTGTAGGGCAGCATTAAAAAATCCACCATCACCAACGGGTTCCGAAAAGCCGGTGTGCTGCGTGACGGAGAGGAGGGCACAGAATCAGGAGTGGATGAAAGTTCCAGCGACAGTGACGGCGCGAGTCCGGCTGCGGGAGCGTGGGACGACATCTATATGACAAAGTTTCTTTCCGACACTGAGGAAGACGACTTTGATGGCTTCAGTTCTAAGGAGGAAGATGAGGACGGTTTACCGTGATTTTTACAAGTACGGTATGTTTTTTTAACATACCCGTTTACTGTGTTGCGAGCGTCTTGTTAGCGTGTTGCTACCATTAACTCCCCTGTCACAGGCACCGTTTGGGATGAAAGTTATATTATTATTATTAAAGCTTTGAAAACTCTCTCGGTGTACCGTCTTTCTTTGTAAATATGTGTAACCATGTATAATATGTATTTGCAACTGTATATTTTTGTAATGTATTTATTTGTATTTATTTTGGACACTTATTCTGATATGTTTTGCACGGGCGAACTAAAAAGAAGGGGCGTAACAAACAAGGGCTGACGGGAAGTGGGGACCGGTAAAGGTGAGTGTATGTGGACACGGCGGACAATAGTGGATATATATTTTTTCCACCCATACCTTTGGAAATATACAGTTTTTTCCTTGGATTACTTTCAACGGGACCCGGACTCTGCAGGTCTGCATCAAACCCTAAGTACCGGTATCATGTTGCGTTTATTTTGCCGGCTGTGATTTTTGGACTGTGTACTTTAATGAAGGATATTCAGTTACAATCGCGGGACTTAAAGTCGGGTCTGGGTTAATTTTGTGTTTGTGTTACATTTTTTCAATGTGGGCGCATTTGGCTTGTATACAGGTGCGGTTTGTGTAAGTACAAAATCGGGTTTCCTCTTAAAATGTGGTGGGTGCGGCTTATAATCAGGTGCGCTCTATAGTCCGGAATTTATGGTACCTATTTTTAATGTTGATGACAACTGTGTAGTGTCTGTTGATTCCTTTGTAACATACAATGCAGCCTGGTCATCTTGGAGAGGGATTACCTCATGTGCAGCCCCTTCAGAACAGGGGGTGTTGTAATGGTGGTCTGCGCAGCTCTTTGAGACTTTGTGTGATAAGGTGTTTACAAAAAATATGAATTGACTTCTAACAGGCTGTAAAATTTAAAATATCTGCAGCTTTGAAAAAGCCAAGATGGCGGCGCCCTGTTCGGCTGCGGCTACATCGGCTCGCTACAGTTTTTTACACTTTGGTCATAAAACCCAGTCTTCGACTCAGTTTTGACGGCGACCAAAGTCAACTCAAACCGCAGATTAATATACGATCGCAGTTTTTTTGCTGGATATGCGATCATTCAGAAATCAAGCGCTCGGTGCTACGACCACTCGGGAGTGTTTACTTAGCCTCGGAGTGCTACGTCAACAAGACCCAGCGGCCTAGAAAGCAGCGAAGCAGAGTGGCAAGAGAGCGGTGTGACCGGAGGAGGAAGCGAGGTTGTCGGGCCGGGCTAACCGCTAGGCTAAAGGCTAAACCCTTCAAAACGCCTCTCCCATCCATTTTCCTCTCCAACGTTCGCTCTCTGGACAATAAACTGGACCATTTACAACTGGAACTAACATCGAACCGCGAGATGACGAACTGCTGCGCTAGAATTCTGACGAAGACATGGTTAAACTTATCTATCCCGGCTGACGTTCAAGGAAACTGTGCGGGTCAGATGTATCGACATTTCGTTCTGTATACACGTGTACACGAATGACAATAAAGTACCGTATTTTTGGCACTATAAGGCACACCTAAAAGCCTTTATTTTTTTCAAAAGCTGACCATGCGCCTTATAATACAGTGCGCCTTATTTATGGAACAAAATTAATTCGCAAAGTCTTGCAACTAACTTGCAGCCGCCGACTAGATTTTCCCCCGAACGCCAAGTAGTCCGCGGTGTATGCTGGGATTTATTTACCGGCGTTTCATTGGCTAACCAATGTGTCAATCATCATTTGAATGGATCACTATTGGCTAAAGTTATTCGGAGGTCAAGGGGCGGATCCTTTTTATCATTTACAGGCTGGCATTGGCTTGAACGGCAAAACAAAGCCTGCAATTGGCCAAAAAAGACGTGTCAATCATCAGTTGAATCGATCACTATTGGCTAAAGTTATTCGGAGGTCAAGGGGCGGATCCTTTTTATCATTTACAGGCTGGCATTGGCTTGAACGGCAAAACAAAGCCTGCAATTGGCCGAAAAAGATAAATGCGTATAGCACGTGGCTGACGGCATACAGAAAGCATTTTTTTACTATTTTGTATTTGTAAATATTTTATTCTCCTGGATTTACTAAACTCACGGATATAAAAGGACCACGGCTGCACATTATTATGAACACAACGACTTCGGTGAGCTACTCTGGCTATATATATTATCCCTGTATCTTGTTTCAGACTGAACTCGATGTTTCTGTGATAAGCGGTGCAGATAATGGATGGAATGGAGTGTCTATTTTTAAATTAAACTCAATTCCAAGTGTTTATTGTCATATATACAGTAAAGTTGCGAGCGAAAAAGAAAATAGAAACTAAGGAATGGTTGGCATTTCTTGAATCCCAAGACTTTAACCTTCCGAATGATGGAACGATGCATTTGAGTGACGGACACCGCATCCGCACGTGTTCTCGACACGTATTTGTGTCTTTGCAAGCATTCGGAATGTTAAGGGGGTAATACGTTTGACTGAACTATCTGACTGTTTTGTCGACGTTCCCATTGTAGCGCCTTATAATCCGGTGCGCCTTATGTATGGAAAATATAGGACCAAAAACTATTTTTTGGGGGTGAGCCCTATAACCCGATGCGCCCTATAGTGCGGAAAATACGGTATATCTGAATCTGAATCTTTCCCATGTAACAACTGCCAGTGCTTGCATTTTGGTGTCTCCACCCACCTGTTTCCCAGGACCATGGTGATGATGTCTTCAGACGAATCCATAGCTAAAATATAAACAATTAATCACAGTCTTGAGAAAATTGACATAAACGATAAAGGTTTGTTACCATGATGACTAAGTGTGTTTAGGTCCATCTTGATCATCTGATTTTGGTCCCTACGAATACGATAGACGCTCACCCCGCCGTCCCACAGCAGCAACCAGGCTTCCGAGTTATCCGGGGCAACGCTGTCTTCCACCACGCACACTTTACTGACACCTATAGCTCCGCAAACCTCAGCGTAGGACACACCGGCTGGGAGAATCACCTGAAAAACAGTTCCGTGAGTGTCAGTTAACCAGGTGACGTTAGTTTTCTTTGTCGCAATTCATGTTCTGTCGAGACCTTGAGAATATGGACCAGATGAATTAGGAGTTCGTCCTCGCTGTCGGCCACGCAAATGAAATTATTGTTCAAAGTGATGAGCTCAAACTGAAAGGTTCTGCTGAAGAAAGGAAGCTAGATTAAGTTTCCAGGCACTAGTTCCGTCATCTAGCTTGTCAAGTTCAAGCAATCCCACTTACCCGTCTTTTCGAAAGAGGGACAGAACCTCCCGTAAGTCCAGGACATCACAAGCCGCGGAGTCGTTCTCCAAAGAGAAGAGGAAACGATCTTCTTCCAGTTTGCCGTGAAGCTCTTCGTCTTCCTCGCCTTCATATGTAATAATACATAACAAATCGGGAGTCACCAACCTTTTATGATTAGCGTCAAAGTCTACCAGGTTGCAATGCTTTTTTAAAAATAACAACCTATCATGTAATTACTGTGTTGTTACCATATTACCGGTATTTTTATGTTATCACCCGGTTGTTGTTCTAGAACAGGGGTAGGGAACCTATGGCCCGCGAGCCATATATGGCTCTTTTCATGAGTACATATGGCTCGGATACAAAAATTCACATGTGGCACATTTTCTCCATGTTGTTCTAACTTGGTCCAAGAAAAGCCAAATGTGATACAAAAAAACGCATAGTCAAGAATAAAATTTACCATGGTACTGTCCGGTATATAGGATACATTTCTAACTACAGTTTACAGTCACGGTGTCACACCAACAAAGCTTTTTATATGGAAGCTCATAAAATAATCCACGTTTCGAGTTGAGAAACTTTATGATGAAAATCCGGATAAAACAACTATAAACGTGTCAAAACGCCAGAAGAACACCCAGAGCAATATGAGTAAGTGAGCGGTAGGGATGGGCTGAGCTATGCACAGAACGCAAGCACTTCCTTCTGTCTCTCGCCCTGTGCCGTCTGCGCCAAAGGTAATAGTCGTGATCCTGGTTTGTAGAATGTTGTGACATTTTTACGAAAGGACTTTGCTTTCACCTTGTTTTGAATTAATTACTTGGGACACAAATGGCAGTTAAAATGAGCCGTAAGACTTTTAATTAACTGGAGAAGGTTGACACATTTTAAGTGGTGCAGTATATGTCATGTCCAGCATGGTCACCGTGGCAACCGGGTGGCCCCGTCCCCTGGGCACCGGCTGTAGCAGATCGCCTAATTTGCGTGTGTGCTTCTTAAGGGGGGGTTTAGGTATTGCCGGTAGCTGGTTCATTGCGTTTTCTGTTCTGCATTAGTCTGTTCTGTTTTGCTCTATCCTGTTTTGTTTGATTCGGAGGAAACCTGTGTTTGCCCGTTCTGAGTAAAAGCCTGTTTTGTGGGTTTTCCTAGTCTGAGTTCCTGTTTGCCTGTAAGCCTGTTTTTGTTTTGTCCCTGAGTGTTGGACGACTTTTATTTTGCTAAATAAAAGTATCTGGTCGTTACGCGATTGAGTTCATCCTTCCTGCCTCCTGCCTCTGATCTGGTCCAGTCTCGTGACAGTATATTGATATGGGACACAGGCTCTGGCATTATTACTATTTCCTAGATTTTATCAAATCAACAAACATCACCCAATGAACTAAAATGCGCTGGACAATGAGCTATTGTCCGGAGAACGTTTTTTTTATTTTATTTTTTTCGAATTTTGTCTTAAAATATATGGTGTGGCTTTCTCCCCCCAAAACAAATTTACTTTTTGCTTTTATGGCTTTTTGAGTCAAAAAGGTTCCCGACCCCTGTTCTACAAGTGTGGTTAAAAGAGGAATATTAGACATCAAATTTTACAATGACGCATCACAAGTGAGATATTTTCAAAACCAATCCGTAGGCTGCCCGTCAGCACCACATCATGACCTCTGTTATAGATTGAAAAAACTTTGATTACCTGAGGGAGCAGAATCAAATCTTCTATATACTGATTTTGGTACATAAGGTGGAACCTCTGCAATAAAACAAACAAACAAAAACAAAACAAACAAATGTTAGAATTTCCGTGTTTGGTGGTGAGTTTGTGAATGTGCCACGGCGTGTTGGACCTGTGTACTCATTTAGTCGGAGTAGCTCAGCTTGCAGCGCTTGCCCGGCTCTCTCGGCCAAATGGATAGCCGAGGGGTTCTGAGGGTCTGTTGGACACACCTGAAAAGGAAGTGGTGCTGTTTACTATGCCAAAAATATAAAATTCATTAATATATGAAAAAGAATGGAATTGAGCATCAAAATGAGAAAAAAATTCTCCCAGTGGAGCTTTTCTTTGGCAGTTTATGTGTTTTGGTTTGGCATTTGTGCAATTTCCAAAACACAGTAACCCCCAGGATACACCGTCCCCGCCTTGTGAAGTTCTCACTTTAAGGCAGGGGTGTCAAACTCATTTTAACTTGGGAGCCACACGATAGAACAAACATTCTGTCGGGGGCCAAAAGAGAAGAGATAAAGAAATAAGAGAAAGAGGGAGAGAAAGGGAGAGAGGGCGGAGAAACAAAAGCTAAAAAAGGAGAAACAAAAGCTAAAAAGGGAGAAACAAAAGATAATAAGTCGTGAGAGAGGGGGAAAAGAAAGGGAGAGGAAGAAAGAAATCCAAAGAGAAATAGAAAGACAGAAAGAGAGAAAAGAGAAAAGAATGCGCAAAGGGTATAAAAAGAGGAAGAGAGAAAGAGAAAAGGAAAAAAGGAAGTTAGAGCAAAAGAGGTTAAAAGACAAAGAGGGTGAAAGAGACAGAGTGGGAGAAAAGGGGTGGAAGAGAAAGAGAGATCGAGAGATCGAGAGATCGAGAGAAAGAGAGAAAGAGAGAGAGAGAGAGAGAGAGAGAGAGAGAGAGAGAGAGAGAGAGAGAGAGAGAGAGAGAGAGAGAGAGAGAGAGAGAGAGAGAGAGAGAGAGAGAGAGAGAGAGAGAGAGAGAAATAAATACAAGTACAGTGTCTCTGTGAGAGGCACCTGGCTTTGGGAACATCAAGTTGACATATTTCAACCTGCAGCTTGTTTTTCTCTTGTGCTTCTCTGAGTGTTGTCTCGCGGGCCGGATTCAATCCCTTAGCAGGCCTGATCTGGCCACCTGTTTGACACCTGTGCTTTAAGGTGTGGTATTCTTATTTCATGCGCCTAAAAACATATACAGACGCTCCCCTACCTACGACCATCCAACTTACGATAAACGGTAGATACAAACATTTTTAGATACCCGGAAGGAAAAAAAATCCGCTTCCTCTTCCGAGTTCGTGTGTAAACGTTCTCTACTGTCTATACTATGCCTATACTATCTCCAGTGCGCTAAGAACTTTGACATTTTTATTGTTTAATATCTCGTGCGTCCATTAAATATGGTTGGTGTAAAGTGTAAAGAAGAGGCGAGACGTTTCTTTTGAAACGAAAGTGGAATAGGAAAGCTTGATGCGGTTGAGAAAATAGTTGGATGGCTTTTTTTAGCCACTTTTTACCACGGAGGAGGAAGTCGCCTAAATTTTGAAGCTCATCTTCCAAAAGTAAGTCAAACTCAACTTCATTTATCTTTATAGAGCATATTATTTGAGAAATGTTTATGTTTTAGTACAAAACAATACATGTTACTTATACAAACCTTAATCATACAAAATATAGCACTGAACCTACTTACGAACAAATTAAACTTACTAACGATCATCTGGAAGTAGGGCAGAGTCCGTAAAATTAGAATGTTGCTGTGTTAGTGCGTATGACAAGTTACGTCTCCAAGATGCCTGTCTGCTATTGGTCGACGTCCTATAAAATACTGGTTCGCTATTGGTTTGCGGTATGGCATCATGAAAACAGAGCCATGCTCCAGCTTAATTACACATTTATCCACTCTCTCGCCAAATTTAATTTTATTGGGAGATTTCAATATTCACATGGACAACCCCAACCTGCCACTCACCAGAGACTTCACATCCTGCCTGGAGAGCCTCGGGATACACAGCCTTATTGACTTCCCCACCCACATTAAAGGCCACACATTGGACTTGGTCTGCTGCTCTGGCCTCTCTACCTCCAAGCCCACTGCTGATGTTTTTCCTGAATCTGATCATGTCCTCCTCACTTTTAACACCGTACTCTGTCTCTCTACTGTCAAAACCTCCCGTCTCATTTCTTTTCGTAATATCAAAAATATCAACATTGACACCCTCTGCTCCATTATTGACCGTTCCCCGCCCCCAGAAGCTCTCTCAAGCCCGGATGACCTCACCGCTCACTACAATGCCTGCCTCACAAATATTCAAAATTCTCTTGCCCCCCTGAAAACCAGGACTGCCTCATTCTCCACATCTGCCCCCTGGTTTACACCCGCTCTTAGGACAATGAAATCAAAGAACCACCAACTCGAGCGACTCTATAAGAAAACCGGCCTCACCATCCATAAGGACATGTACATTACCCATACTGCTAAATACAAGGACCAAATTGCACAAACCAAATCCAGCTACTACTCCGGCCTCATCCTTTCCAATGAAGGAAATTCAAGAACTCTCTTCTCTGTCATGAACAAAATCCTCCAGCCACCAAATTCTCTCCCCCTCCACCTGTACTCCACAACAACCTGCAACTCCATAATGGATTACTTCAATCACAAAATCCTTAAGATTCATGACCAACTCCATCAAAACCTGTCTGCTCCCTCCCCATCTGAATTTCCTTCTCCTTGTCACTTCTTCTCCAGTTTTGCTCCACCCACAACTGCTGAATTATCCAACCTTATACTCAAATCGAAGCCCACCACTTGCCAGCTCGATCCCCTCCCTTCATCCCTTGTTAAATCCTGCCTCCCTTCCCTGCTTCCTCTCATATCTGCCATTATCCACTCCTCACTCTCTTCTGGTATTGTCCCATCACTTTTCAAAACCGCTGCTGTTACCCCTACACTGAAAAAACATGGTGCTGACCCCAACAACTTTGACAACCTCCGCCCCATCTCCAACCTTCCATTTATTTCGAAAATCCTTGAAAAAACTGTTGCTGCTCAACTCCACTGGCACCTGTCCCTCCACTCTCTCCATGAGCCCTTTCAGTCTGGTTTCCGCCCCTGCCACAGCACAGAGACTGCCCTAATCCGTATTGTAAATGATCTCCTCATAGCATCTGACTCCGGTTTAGTCTCCATCCTCATCCTCCTAGACTTGAGCGCCGCCTTCGACACAATCTCTCACCCTATCCTCCTCAATAGACTCTCCTCCATTGGTCTCACCCATACTCCCCTCAGTTGGTTCCATTCCTACCTCACTGGCCGCACTCAGTTTGTCCAACTGAAATCCTTCACCTCAAAGCCCTCCCTAGTCACCACAGGTGTACCCCAGGGATCTGTCTTAGGTCCTCTTCTCTTCATCGTCTACCTCTTGCCTCTTGGTCATATCCTCCGCAAATTTAATATCCACTTTCACTACTTTGCTGATGACACCCAACTCTACCTCTCCTGCAAACCAAACTCCATACTCCCACCTCCCTCCCTCACCTCTTGCCTTTCCGAACTCAAAACATGGTTCACAACAAACTTTCTTAAATTAAATGCCAATAAAACAGAATTCCTCCTTCTTGGCACCAAATCCACTTTATCCAAAGTAAACAATGTCTCTCTCAACATCGACAGCTCCTTAGTGTCCCCCTCCCCCCAGGTCAAGAGTCTGGGTGTCATCCTGGAGAGCATGCTTACCTTCCACTCACATATCAACACCATCACAAGGAAATCCGTATTTCCACCTCCGCAATATTACCAGACTCCGCCCTTCCCTCACCCCCCGCACCACTGCTATTCTCGTCCACAGTCTTGTCACATCCCGCCTTGACTACTGCAATGCTCTCCTCTTCGGCCTTCCTCAAAAGTCCCTCCATAAAATTCAGCTGGCTCAAAACGCCTCTGCTCGCATCATTGCAAAAACATCTTCCCAGCAGCACATCACCCCCGTTCTCCAACAGCTACACTGGCTTCCTGTTCAGCATCGCATCAGCTACAAACTGATCCTATATACATGTATGGCCATTCACAACCTGGCTCCTCCTTACCTGTCCGACCTTCTCCAGGTGCACGTCCCCACTCGCTCCCTCAGATCCTCGTCCTCCCTCCGACTGTCAGTGCCCCCTGCCCACCTGAGCACCATGGGAGCCAGAGCCTTCAGTCGCGCTGCTCCCAAGCTTTGGAACAATCTACCTCCGGACCTCCAAAACTGCACACCTCTCTCCACTTTTAAGTCCCGTCTAAAAACACACCTGTTCAGGACTGCCTACAACACATAGCTTCTCCATTTCCTATGTTTTTATGATTTTATGTCTTGTTTTTATTTATTATTTCGCTTACAACTTTTTAAATTGTATTTTTTCATTGTCTGTACAGTGTCCTTGGGTGGCCTGAAAAGCGCTTTTAAATAAAATGCATTATTATTATTATTATTATTATTATAGACTGAACAATAGTTAATTTTTTGTACTGTATTTATCCCGTATAGGTCCAGGGATTGCAATGATGCTAAAGGGAGAAACAAAAACATGTATAACCATAGAAACGAAGCTTGCAATTATTATTAAATACAAGGAGGTCACATAATTTTCTCCAATCAACCAACATCACACCAAAGGTAAATAGAGTTTTATTTTCCCTTTACATGTATTTTTATTTATAAAGTTATATAATCGTAGAAATGTATATTACAAATATGTATTACTTTCGATGTAATATTTAGTTAATTTAAAGTTTTTATCCGGGGTGCAGTGGATTCGGAAGCTTACTATCATAAGTTTACTATCTGAGCAATTTGGGAAAATACACCGGACTGTGTGCACTGTAAGATCAAACATCCAGTTAGATCCACCATTTCTGTTTGTCCATCACCCTACTCATCAGCAGCGCCCCCCCCCCCCCGGAGGAAGCAGAGCCTGTTTACAACAAAGACAGTTAAAACATGTTCTTTGTTCCTTTATCTCTTTGTTTCATTATCCTCACTGTAAAATGTGGACCTGGAGTCGTCCAATTTCGTTGTTATAATATATCCCATGTTGTAACAATGACAATAAAGGCATATTCTATTCTATTCTATCCCTCACTATACAGCAGTTTCGCTTTGCGATCCCCAATTCAGAATAGATAATGTCGCATACCAAAGTCAAGTCAAGTCATGTTTATTTGTGACGCCCTTAATCACAAAGAGTCTCAAAGGGCTGCACAGACAGATGATTGCAAACTACAGACTATTTTGACACCATCCCCTGATCTAAAACCTACATGAAGGCAAGGAAAAACTCAAAAACCTCAAGATGGGGAAAATGAAGAAACCTTGAGAAGGTACTGCACATGAGGTAATCCCCTTTCCAGGATGACCGGGTTGCAATGGATTTTGTAATAACAAATAATACACAGATATTGCCTGCATGAAATATCGATCATTCATAAACTATAGAACAGAAGTGTGTTTTAAGCCTAGATTTAAACAGTTCCACTGAGGTTGCAAATCATATCTCGGGTGCAGAGCATCCCAAGTCTATTGTATGTTTTAGGAACCTGTTAAAGTGCCTCATATACAACAAGGAGGGTGAGTACAGTGGGACCTCGCTACTTCGCGGTTCGACGTTCGCGGCAGTGGTCACTCCCGGGCCACGCGACGGAGCGAGTTCGGCGGACGCAGCGTCACACGGCGCGATGTGAATTTGTCTCCGATCGTCCACGGGCGGACGTAAAATCGCCCAGCTGTACGACTCTTAGCGGTGGATCACTCGGCTCGTGCGTCGATGAAGAACGCAGCTAGCTGCGAGAACTAATGTGATTTGCAGCTGCGATTGGCTGGCAACCAGTTCAGGGTGTCCCCTGCCCACTGCCCGGAGATGGCTGGGATGAGCTCAAGCCCCCCCGCGACACTAATAAGGATAAGCGGTGCAGATAATGAGATGAGATGAGATTTTTTTTTCTTTTTTTTTTTTTTTGAAGGGGCGTCGCTAATTCGCAGATTTTCACTTTTAGCGGGTGGTTTTGCTCCCCATTAACCGGGTCTAAAAAAATAATAATTAAAAAAATAAAATTATGTATTTATTTATTTTTTTTCTTTTTGAAAGGTCGTCGCAGATTTTCACTTTTTGCGGGTGGTTTTGTTCCCCATTAACCGGGTCTAAAAAGAATAATTAAAAAAAAAAACATTTTTTTTTTTCCGAAGGTGCGCCGCTACTTCGCGAATTTTCACTTATCGCGGGTGGTTTTGGTCCCCATTAACCGCGATAACCGAGGTCTTACTGTACCTCCTTTTTAGGAGAACTATATACATGGATTCCCTCGTATGTTACCTTTGACCCTGAGCAGATAAGTGAGAAGGTCTCTTCTACGTCTCCAGTGCAAACCACTTCACGCAGCTTCTGCTGCATCAGTTGTGGAGAGGACGCTAGGGCGTGCACTCGTCGGTAGCGTCCCTTGCTGTATTTGTCCTGAATGAACGTGGACCTTTGCTCATCGGACGCCTCCGGACCGATCTGCTCTGCGGTAGGCACAGAGGGGGCCCACACCTGGTTGGCAAGACGGTTACCATGCGCAACGAAGAGCTGTAAAAGATTAGTTAATTTCAGAACTAGAGAAAATTAAACAACCCTTTTCCAGACTGTGGTTTCCTGGTCCTGCATTACCTGTATGAGTGGTTCGGTCCACACTTTGTTGTCCATCTTCAGACTGCGCACTTTGGAGAGTGTACTGCCCAGAGCCCGGTGTTGCCCTGAAAAAAGGGCATAGCTGTGAGCAATGTTCCCTCTAATTTTTCACAGGTCTGAGCATTCACACAAAGTCGGTGAGCAATGCTTGAAACAACAGTGAGCAACCATAATCCCAAGTGTGGCAAGATAATTAATGATCAAACATGTCCAAAACTTGACATCAAGTTACATTTTGCTGAGGTTCCGGCAATGCAAAATTATTTTTGTCTTTTGAATGAATTGACTCATGTACTATTTTGTCGTTTGATCTTACAATTCTTTCACAGGATATCCATTTCTTTTTATTTCCTGACATATTTTGTCGCATAATATTATCATTTTGGGGGGCTTATTTAGTCTGTTGTAAGATACAAAACTGTACTTAATCACATTTTTTAGAGGAAGTACAATGTTAGCAACAAGATTCACTTGATATCATTGGAAATTATTTGAATGCAACACAAACTTTTTCTTATTTTTTCCGTGTTTTTTTTCTACTTTTTTTTAAATTCCTTTAAAAAAAAAATCTCATTGTGTTTATTTTTCCCGAGCTGTTACTTTTTTCTTTTTGTTCTCCATTTACTTTTTTCTTACATTTCTTTCTTTCCCTTTTTTCTGGCTTTTTTCTAAATATTTTCTTCTTTTTTTCTCTTCCTTTTGTTTACTTTTGTCTCAGCCTTTCACTACTTTTTCATTTTGGTATTTTTTTCTTTTTTGTTCTATTCCCCCCTTCCTTTAAGTCATTTTGTGCATAATTTTACATCATATTTGGTCATGTTGGGATTAAAGAAGCAAAAACAACCCGAAGAGCCGTTTAGGACCCGAAAGAGCCGGTTCCTTTTAGTGAGCCGAGCCGAAGAAGCCGGTTCTCGACAAACTCTACTAACTTTACTCAACTTCGTTCGACTTCGACTCGACTTCAAAATACCGCATTTAGGACACAAGGTCAGGGGAACCCGTGTATTTTGACCTTCATGCACTGTAACTTTGACTTAAGTCGCTTCTTAATTAGTAATTTTGAGCCCTCATTTTTGTGCGCTGGCTAGATTTTCTTGTGCGCTGAGCATGTGCGAGCAGTGCGCAATTGCGCACGCGCGCAGCTTAGAGGGAACACAGGCTGTGAGCCCGTTGGCAATGATTTTCCCGTTGTGTGGATGTGGTCACCTGCGCAGCTGTGACAGATGACCAGCAGGAGGTTTACCGCCGCCCACTCAGGGTCACCAGCACCGCAATCGGCACACTGCCGGTTGGAGGGGTTCTTCCACACGCGTGTTGCCACCTGGCTGCAGGACAGAGCGCTGCTAATGGACGAGGACAAACCTTCCAACCAGACCGACAGTTCCTTCGAAGAATCGACCGAAAGGCTGTTGAGGGGCAGCCGGGACAATGAAGTAAGACAGTTGGTTTGAATTAGGGCCATTTTCTCAACACAGTCGAGCTGATTGCATACTTGAAGGTCCTGAACGGAGTGGTGAGGGTAAACGAGTGTTTCCCAGTAGTCCGGACTGTGGCCAGGTTAAGAGGAATGCTGTAGCAGGCCACGCCCAGCTGGAAGCTGTCTTTGTTCTGGTAAATCCAGAAGTCGTGGCCCCAGACGGCAGCATAGAAGCGGCTCTTGGGGTCCTTGACTGTGATAGCCCCGTGGAGATCTGAGGAGGCAGGGCAGGGCTGACCCCTTGATGCCAGCAGAGATTGGACCCAACCGTCTTGTACGTCTGCAGTTTGGAAAATGACAGCGTCAGAAAAACGTTATCAGGTTGAGGAGAAAAAAAATAGCGTATTAAAGCTTGAAAATCTGACCATCGCTGTGAGCCATGAAGTCATAATGTTTCTTCTTGAAGTAAATGGAAAACCTTCCTCTTTCAAGTTTCTTCAAATTTGTGATGCTGGACACGTGAAAGAGAACTTCGCTGAACTGGTCCTGATAGAAAAATGAACACTTAAGAATTACAACAAAAACACATGTGGAATTTGGACTGAACACTTACTGTGCGCTTTTTCCACAGAGACATCAACTGTCCGTCCAAAGTGGCCCAAAACACATTGTGTCTAAAAGTGGATTTTTGTTGAACAAGAAAAAAAACTATTATTATTATCTATTACAAATGGATCAGTCAATCATAAACATCTTTAAGTTTGATGGTTAAGTCTGTCAACCACCCAAAAGATGTATTGCAAAGTACATGTTGCAATTGTATGCTAGTTTCTTTGTTTAGTCAGCTCAGTTACTTCTGGTTACCAGCTCTGTTTTCACAGTTTTCCGAAACCAGTCACGCAGGCTAGCTATTGCTATTGAAACATTGATAGGATGTGTAATCTATTTGGCAAAAGGAGTACTGAAATCCTTTGTTTACGGTTAATGGGGACCAGAATCTCTTGCAATGTCGTAAATTCCGGTTTCATTTGAATCGGCACATTTAGCTTCATGTACATCTGGCTGATATCCATAGAAATGTGAAGCTCGTTCATCTACCTGAAGCCCTTCCAGACGTCCAACCAGCTTGCTCGGACAACAGCGCTTTGCGGAACGGTAGGCGGTCTGTGTCCTTTCTTCCTGGACACTCGAATCGTTGCCATGCTTCACCAAAGCCATAACACAACAGTGACAAAGACGTAAATGACATCCAACGCAAATGCTAACAATGGTAGTGTTTAAACATCAATTATGCCATCGACAACAATGGCGACAAAAACTAGAAAATCAAAAATCATACAATGAGTATGACATCGACAATGACACAATCATCAAAGAAGATGATAGACGTAAAACCACCAAAATGGTAGCAAAAAAACATCAATGAAAGTATTTGAAAAAGGAAATAAAACAACGGCAGCACGGTAACAATGCTGAGAACCAGAATGGCAAAAACATTTATTCTGTATGTACCTTGGTGTCTGTCGTTTGGAAAGCTTCCCATTTTTTGACGATTGGGCAACATCGATAGGAAGAGGCGGAATTGGCCGAGGGGACGTCACACTAGTCGAACGACTGGAGCTGATGCGGCAGAACAAGAAATATCATTCAAATATCAGGTATGCTAAAGGCGGACATATCAAGTCTCCCAATTAGGTTCAGTGTTTCTGTAGTGCAGTGGTTAGCACATTTTCCTGACACGCGAAAGGTCCCCAGTTCGAGACACGGTGGATACATACGTTGGTTGGCCTGGACTATACTTGCCCAAGACACACCAATGGAAAATTGTGCCCCTACTACCCAGACCAACATATGCCTCCAACTGATCTCAAACTGGGGACATGTAGTATATATTAAGTGTTGTCTTGGAAGAAATGAATACCAGTTTTGGCGCAGAACGTAGCACTTGGTATAGCAATCAGTAAAACGAAGTACTTACTTTCTTCTGTTGAGTAGGTTGTCAACCAGGTCTCCTTTCATTGGTCCGTTAGCCACAGAAGAAGCCGGCCAGTTTTGGTAAATGTCATCTTCATTGGACGATTCTGAATCAACGTCATCGTCCCAAGTTTCTAAAACATTGATGGAAGGATCGTCGTCGTCTTCATCTGTAAAGTTTGGAGGTGCAGGCAGGAAGGGAAAGAAATAAGAATGTCAAATCCAAACAAGAGATTTATCCTGCTAGTACATTGTAAAAATGATCATTGGTGGTTTAGTGAACATATCATGTATTGGACCTTTTCTCCTTCAGAGTCTGAGAGGGTCTCAGAGTACCTGATAAGTGAGTCTAGCTGTCAGGAACCAGGGTGAAAAAAAATAAACATGACCGGTGGGCTGAAAGGAGATAAATGCCCTGAAATTTTCTTGACCAGTGCATGCTACTTTTCTGAGACAATCGTCTGTTTGCGTCAGCATCATTTTGGCTAAAAATAAAATTCCCTTCCAGACCACTTGAGCTGAGTCAAGAAGCCTTTTTTCATCTCAAGTCAGTGTGTCTGATTTCCTTCCCAAGGGCATAGGACCAACGTTTGCAGTGTGTCACCATACGCTACACCAGGGGTCAGCAACTTTTTCAGTGTGGAGTGCCACTTTTAAATGTCCTTGTAAATCAGTGTGCCACACCAAGATTAATGACTCACACAACAATTTTTTTATATCAAGCAGAGCTGTCATTTTTCACCAGTCTGAATATAAAACATGGATAGACATTAGAATTGTATAACTGACCAATTTAACCTCCACTATTCTTGTACATCAACAAACTAAAAAATGAATATGAGCAACATGTGGAAAGGCCTGTAGACATCAATGACTTCAACTATTCTTCATCAACAATGAACTACAATAGAAAAAAACAAGTGATTTGGACAGCTACCGAACCATTCATCAATAAAATATTATTTCAGAAACTATCAAAACTTGAAACACACACACACCTTTAATATATTCGCCATCAGTAAATGGTTTTCCGTGCTTTGCCATGCAGTGAGCAATGTGATAGCTTGCTTCAGTGGTGTAGTTTTTAGCAGTGACAAAGGTTTTCAGGGTATGTGTTTGTTTGCCGTACCTGGACACAGCGCGTTTTAATGTCTCCGCCTTGCCAGACTCGTCCTTGAATTCATGTTTCGTCTCGTACTGACGCTTAACACTTGACGTGCGAGGTACAACGCTCTCGAGGCATAATGCACAAACAACCACGTCATTTTTTGCACAAAGCCTAAGTCATCCGTCCACGCTGGCTGAAAAGAACGAGATTTTTTTTCTGGAGGAGGTGTTGTGATTCGTTCATTTATCGCACGCTGTGTGTGGGTTCAAACACAGATTTTTCCTCCTCTGCGAGGCGCGGCACAGACACGCTCACACACGGAGCAGAGGAGGAGGGACGATAACGTAAAACCTCTAAAAAACAGCGCGCAACTGAAAATGTCTAAATTTCACCTAAAAATGCGCATGAAAAAAAAAATCATTATTATTTTGCCGTGCGCTCGCGTGCCATAGGTTGCCGACCTCTGCGCCACACTAACAGATAAGAAGTAAATAATAATTCAAACCACCTGGTGCTGTAAATCCAACGTTTGCTTCTCCTGGTGCTGATGCATCCACAACAACAGCTTCTGGACCAAAAGAAGAAAACCCAACAGTGACTTACACATCATCTCAAACCTAAAAAAAAAATCAACATTGATTAATTTACCAGCTGGTGGCAATGGAGGGCCTTTGACTGATTGGGATGGCGAGTTAGCCACCATGTTAAGCATATCTGCTAAACTGGGTATGTTTGATAAAGAGTTTACGATGGCATTCAAGTTGGCAGGTGGGGGGCTAGGGGAGCTGGCATTAGGAGCCTCAGTAGGGCTGGCAACTGTGCTAGCAGCCTCTGCTAAGCTAGGTATTTGGTTAGCTATGTTGTTAACTAGGCTCTGTATGGTTGGCACGGATGTGGGCGCAGGGCTTGAAGCAGAGTCGCCAGCAAATGCTACCATTTGCGGAACCTCAACAGGTGACCCAGCAACTTCATCTGACGGGAATAAAAACACAATTACATTGTCAGTTGATGAATAGAGAAAATAATGGAATATATTTCGAAATACACGTGTTTGTGTGAGTGTGTGTGTGTTAGTTAGGTCAGGAACTGGTTCTAAACTAGTTTCAAAAACCAGTTTGTGACGCTGATGTTGACGAGACTTCATTACCTCTTCCCTTGCCCGATTAGAGCTAGAAAGACTGTTAGTGTGTACAGTGTGTACCTGTGTTTGTCCCAACTCCATTTGAAACATTTTGATTCCTGAAAAACAAAAAACATATGGGGTACATTAGTGGACCTGATCAAATGGTGGTGATTGTTTCAACGTCACCACCATGACAAGCAAAAAGAAAAAAAAAGAGAAATGGCTAAACAACTGTACTGTACTCAAGATAAGACAGATACATTCTGTTGAGATCAAATGATACAACCAATAGAGTAACTCTTGGGATTATTGTGAATACATTTCTTATTCATTTGCTACAAAGTGAAGCATTCAATGTTACAAAGACCCTACTGTTGAGTTAAGTTTTCTTTATGTTCCAGATGGTCTTATCACCCTTAGAGCCAAACTTTGCCCAAGGATACAAGCTGCAGTTTCCTATAAATATGGTACTGTACTCTGTTAATTTACAAGTGTGTTCCATTAAAAATGTTAAATACCCCTAGTCTGTGATTTCTTTACAATAAGGATGTCATGATTACTGATGCGAGGCACCTGTGCCAGCTCCTTTGGCGCCAACTGCCTTGGACTCTGATTGGCTCCCTGTCACTATTTAAACCCCCGTGTTTCTGTCACCGGTTGTCAGTCTGTCTGTGAACCTCAGTTTACGCTAAGCTTTTTGACCCTGACTCACTCCTGTTTTGGCTCCCGTCTGTTTCCCGGCTTCGACCCATTTTCTGATCTCGACCACGTTTTTTGCTCTCCTGTCCCGGCAACTGACCTGTTTTTTCTGCTCCCGACACCGGCATCGCTCGTCACGGAAGTACAACTTCCGTGTTCAGAGCAACCTGCTCCC
This sequence comes from Urocampus carinirostris, assembly GCF_059441175.1. NCBI lineage: Eukaryota > Metazoa > Chordata > Actinopteri > Syngnathiformes > Syngnathidae > Urocampus > Urocampus carinirostris. The sequence goes on from NC_142365.1 coordinate 8,654,236, forward strand.
CGCGACCAGCGATCACCGGATCGTGTGTGCAATCCTTTCCCTTCTTCCCAATAAAACTGAGAGAAACATACGCAAGTGGGTCCTGTCTCTGTTCTGGTCTTGACAAAAGAGGGTTGTGTGGAGAGGACGGGGCAGATCGTGGATCGAGGTCCGACTGATCACACTCTCCTGAGTTCAAATGGATATTTCTAGTCTCATATTGTGCGTTTTATTCTAGAGATTGGACGATGGAAACTAATTTATATTAATCTCCTTGGAAGTCAGGTAGAATAAAGTGAAACTCAAGCATTTGGGTGACCACACAAAAGATAAATTGAGCTGGATTTACCCATAGCGGGTATATAGCGTTGTTCAGAACTGGAGTAGGCCTGAGAAAAGTGGCTGACTACTAACTGGTGGAAGAATTTTTAGGCCCCGGCAATACAGAACTACACAGTAGCTCAAAAGATATCCCAAAAAGAAAGACCCTCTGTCCGGATGCTTAGTCTGCGGAGCTAATTCTCCTGGTTTACGCTGGTGTCTCAGTTACCTTCAGAACTGTGTCAGTGATCAAACCGTAGATCCAGTTTAGAGATCATGTGAACTCGTTAGTGAACTTAACCTGTTGACTACACCCTGTAATCATTTAAATAGTTCGTATTTACAAAAACAGGAATGGATGTACGTGTGCATGTACCTGCCGACCTGTGGAGAGGTGGAGCCCATGTGGTCCCTTGAATACCGAGCTCTTGGTTTGGGGATGGGCGGGGGTGGAGGCATCTGCTCAGACATAATAAATTGATCAGTCGTCAGAAGCTAAGAAGGAGACAGATTGTGATAAAAAAAGATCATTCTTTATCGACTAAGAAATTCGGGCTGTATTTGGACAAAAGCGAAATTCAACCGAAGCATTGTATCTCCATGGTAACCATGCCAGTAGAATGCACAGTACAGTATGTACGATGAAATAAGGTGTCCAAAACAGCACAAGAACCCAAATAAATTCCGACCTTGTGCAATTAACAAAATTCTACATTGATGTACCTCGGAAGAACAGCAGGGGAACATTTAGAAGCGGGATCAAAAGAAGAAGAACTGTATTAACAGTAGTATAACCATCAGTAGTATTACTAGTACATACCTGTCAACCTCAAACAAACTGTCGTATTTTCCCTTACAAAATACAAAATAATCTTACACCATATTTTTTTTTCAGAATGATGGGAAATCCCCAGGCGGCAGATGCATGCGCGCAGTAGCATCAAACCGCTCGCTTCGTTTGCAACGGAAAAAACGATACCGCGGCGAACTCATTAGACTGGATTGATTTGCCGTTTTGTGATAGTCGGTGTATACCGGATGGTACCCATAATTGACAAATTTGTGTTTTTCCGTACAGATTTTCTTGTACGTCGTACACGTCTTAATATGCATTTTTTTTTTTTTTGGTTTGAACAAATTTATTGACACTAAAAACAGAAAACAATCATGACAATCTCAACAGCAATTAAGCACATTCACAATATTATATTCCAATATTACGTTTTTAACAGCAAACACAAAGTGAGGTTTGAACAAACCTTCTCGAAAATCAAACATATTCACAATTTCATTATATAACATCTTTGTTAGTGTCAATAGATCCGTCCAGGCCAAAGTCGATTGTCCTCGGTCTGAACAAATCCACTGACACCAACAGCAGCAAAACACAGCCATCAAGCATATTCACAATTTTTTTATATTTGACAATATGACGTGACGATATGACGTTTTAACATTTTTTCCTGACATTTCCAACATCAATTAAACAATTTCAGAGTTATTTTCTTTTAACAGTAGTTAACCAGCGTGTAAAAGGCAATACTATTGTGCAAGGGCATAATAAACGTACTTTGTATGGCAAAAACGTACAGGTTGACATGTATGCTAGTAGCACTAGTATTCATCATCTTGACGTAAGGGTCACTAACATGGTGCGCATGGGCACCAGGTATCCCCCTGATAACACCTGAAAGTGGCTCACCAGTACTGAGTCATTGACATTTTCTAGAGAAATTCCATCCATCCATCAATCCATTATCTGCACCGCTTATCCTCAGTAGGGTTGCGGGGGAGCTGGAGCCCATCCCAGCTATCTCCAGGCAGTGGGCAGGGGACACCCTGAACTGGTTGCCAGCCAGTAGCAGGGCACACAGGGACAGACAACTCGCTCGCTCATTCACACCTAGGGACAATTTGTACCAGCCAATTAACCTGGCGTGCATGTTTTTGGAATGTGGGAGGAAACTGGAGTGCCCGGAGGAGAACATGCAAACTCCACACAGAAGGCTCGATCTCATGACCTCAGAATTTTCTAGAGAAATTGATTCGTGAAATCATTGACACAATCAGTGTCTTTAATATTCTTCCAAAATACTATTTAAAAAAAAAAACTATCATTTATATATGGCAGTTTAGCCTGTTGGCCTTTTTGGCTAACCAGTAAAAAAACAGCAACTCATAGCTTTAAGAAGTTGGTGATCCCTGATCTATATCGATCATATTGTTGGACGAAAGTCCGGAATAAAAAGTAAGAGAACAGCAGAGTGGAATCAACATTTCTAGCAAGTTAGGTTGCCATGAGATTACTAGGACATACAGTAAATTGGACCGATCCCCAAAATGGCCATATTTCTTCAAAGTAAAAATTAAGTGACACACAAACGGAAGAACACAAGTTAAATGCCATGTCTTTTTACCGTGCGTCTCTTTCCTCACTTGTCCTTCTGTCTTTTGGACCTTCTTTCGTTCTTCGTCTCAAGTGCCCTGCTTGCCTGCTGTGTTCCTCAAGTGTTTGTCTAGCATGTCTTCCTCCGTGTGGACGTCGGCAAGACGGATGAGTTCAGGTGACTGGTAAATATCGTCCAACCTGCTGAGTGACTTTGTTGATTTTTTCTTTTTTTTTTCTTCACGACTTCCTCTCACTCACTTCATAACACAGTTACAGTACACACATGTACTGTTGTGTGTGAATGTCCCTTCAATTGCATCTTGTGTGAATCTGTGAATATGTAAATGTGTAAATAATGTACATGTGTTAAGAGGCCACGCCCTTAAATTTTAAATCAGGATGAAAAAGATATGTACGGCAGTTTTTACAAAGCCAAGGTCGGGAGATTCCTTCCGGAGCGGGAGATTGTAGTGTAGTAGACGGAAAAACAGGTCGTTAGCCGGGACGTGAGAACAGAACGTGGTCGGGGTCAAAAAACGAGTCGTTAGCCGGGACGGGAGAACAGAACGTGGTCGGGGTCAAAAAAGGGGTCGTACCCGGAGACAAACAGGAAAATCAGTAACGGACGGGTGGGAAACGGGTGAAAAACAGGACCGACGGGAGTCAGAGTAAAAAATGCTCGCCTTGTGGAAACAGAGGTTCGCTGACGGACTGACAACAGGCGAGTGAAAGGACGGAGCTTAAGTAGGAAGGGGAACCAATCACGAAGCCAGCAGCGTCTGGCGCCAAATGGGCGGGCACGGGTGAATGTAGAGTGAGAAATAAAGTAGCTTAGATCTATTATCTAGACATGGACACTATCAGGAAGATCTGAACCTTACCCAACAACTTTGTAGAGAGTCATCAACACAGCCCAGAAAATGATCGCACTACTGCATCAGAGCTGACCTTATCAAGGACTCCTATCACCTTGGCCATCTCCGCCTTGACCTAACTTGACTCTGCAGGACGGCAAGCCAGAGACCTCAGACTGGCTTCCATGTGTGAGTGAATTGGTCAGAAATACCTCTGATTTGTTCGGGATCTCTGTTCAAGCACAGAATTGGTTTCGAGTGCCATTTAGATTATATGCCATACAAAATAATAGTATTTAAAAATACCTAAAACATGAATAAAACGTGTACCTTAACAATGATAATCATTTAAATGTGCAGATCATAAAGATGAAACATAAACAAGATAATAATACAAAACTGTTTTGAAGTTTCAAGTTTTGTTTATTTGAATAGGGACAAGTATGCTACTTAAACTCATGTTGTCACGACCAGAACAGAATCAGGACCCAATTGCGTTACGTTCTTCACAAGTTTTATTGAAGGTAAGAGGAAGGGCTGTGCCCATGATCCGGCGTTTGCCAGCCACGGGAAGCAAGTCGCTTTCGCAATCGAATTGTGATCCGAATACGGAAGTGGATCTTCCGTAGCAGGCGATGGCGGTGTCAGGGACGGAAAAACAGGAGAAAAAAAACGTGGTCGGGGTCAGAAACTGTTTGTAAGCCGGGACGGGAGAGCAGAAGTGGTCGGGAACAAAAACGGTTCATAAGCCGGCCCGGGAGAGCAGACGTGGTCGGGATCAAAAAACTGGTCGTAGCCGGAGTCAGATGGGGAGATCAGGGACGGACGGGAAGAAAAAGGGAGCAAAAACGGGACAGGCGGGAGTCAGGGTCAAAAAGGCTTGCCTTGTATCAACAGAGGTTTGCAGACGCACTGACAACAGGAGAGTAATAGGACAGGGTTTAAAGAGGGACAGGGAGCCAATGAGCGGGTGCAGGTGATTCCAATCGGTAATCATGACACATGTCACATACTATAACATTTTAGCCAAGGCTAAATCTCAACGTCTGTCCCCAGAAGGGCTTTTACGGAAAAAAAACATACATAAAATACACAATATTATAAAACTGCACAAGACCTGATCCCCTTTAACAAGTGAAAATTCTCAAAGAAGCCCCCATTCAATTTTTACCACCTGCTCTGCTGGCTCCCCCTCGCGGTGGTAGTTTACCAGGGATAATGGATCGTGGCCACACAGGGGTCATTTATTTAAGGCGGGAAGAATGACAAAAAACAACCGTTGTGCATGGGGTGCGTTTACTCCGGCCCTGCTTTCAGCAATAGTCGACCGGGGATAATGGTGCAGTTCAGTTCATTTTAAGCAGACCACAATGGCAGGCTTTGTTTCATAATGGCAAGTGTTGGAATGTACATTTTCATAAAGGTGAGCGTTGTTCTCTACTAGAGGAAAATGACATCATCAATATTGTACTCATCAATGTCACTATCATAAAACCCATCTTTTTCGAATAAAGACAATTTTATTCTACTCTGTGTTGATGAAAAGTCAAATTAAAGCTTATAGTATGCATTAAATGTGAAAATTCAAGTCAAGTCAAGTCATGTTTATTTGTATATCTCAGAACCAGAACGGGAGGAGGACCCAGATGTGTAACGTTTTCACACAAGCTTTATTTTACTGGAATGGGGCAGTCATGCGCTTGAAGTAGTAAGACAGAGGTCCGGCGTGGAAAAACAGGAAGCCGGAGGACGGCGAGATCGATACCAGATACACGAGCAGATACCAGACCGACGGGATCGCTACCGGACAGGACGGAACAGACAGGATCGATACCAGGTACTGGAGACTGGAGTCAGATATCAAATAGGACGAAATAGACGAGATCAATACCGGATACTGGAGACTGGCGCAAGATATCGGACAAGATGAGACAGGCAGAATCGATACCGGATACCGGATACCGGATACCGGATACCGGAGACTGTAACAAGATATCAGACAGGACGAGACAGACGGGATCAATACCAGACACTGAAGACTGGAGTCAGATATCAAACAGGACGAGATATACAGGATCTATACCCGAACTGGAGACTGGTGTCAGATATCAGACAGGATGAGACAGGCCGAATCCATACCGGATACCGGATACCGGATACCGGATACCGGATACCGGATACCGGATACCGGATACCGGATACCGGATACCGGATACCGGAGACTGTAACAAGATATCTGACAGGACGAGAAAGACAAGATTGATACCTGACACTGGGGACTGGAGTCATATATCAAACAGGTCTAGATAGACGGGATTGATACCGGACAAGATATACAAGCAGTGTCACGGTCGCCTTGGTGACCAGTCTGCCCCGCCCTCTGGGCAACAGCTGAAAGCAGTTCCACTAATTGTGGATCTGCTACTTAAGGCTGCATTGTGGGTTCTGCGGTTGCTGGTTCATTACTACTCATTCTTCACAATCCCGGTCTGTTATGCCTTGTCCTGTTTAGTCCGTTATGCCTTGTCCTGTTTTAGTCTGTTATGCCTTGTCCTGTTGAGTTCGTGCCGGAGGAACTCTGTGTTGTTCTGTTTTGCCCCGGAGTATTGGGCGACTTTTATTTTGTAAAATAAAACTTATGGATCGTCAACGCATTTGAGTTCTCCCTTCATGCCTCCTGCCTCTGTTCTGGTCCGATCACCCCTTCCACGCCACCACGCCTCGTGACAGAATGAACCCGCCAACAAATAGAACTCAGCGAACGATCCCAGCGCGACTTGGGGAGAGCTGGAGAGCGCAGTTCGGCAGGCGCCTACTGAGTTGGCCTTCCCTGCCCGTTCGAACCACGGCCCCGCCCGTCGTGGCCCTTGCTGTGCCTCGAATGGGGTCCCAGGAAGAATTGACGCCTGCCTGCCCGACTCCCGTGCCGATTGCCTGCTATTCCCTCTCCCCTGCGTGCAAGTCCGACTCCGCTGCCCGTCGGGCCGACTCCGACTCCGCTGCCCGTCGGGCCGACTCCGACTCTGATGCCTGCCTGCCCGACTCCCGTGCCGACTGCCTGCTATTCAGTCTCCCCTGCGTGCCGGTCCGACTCCGCTGCCTGCCAGTCCGACTCCGCTGCCTGCCAGTCCGACTCCCCTGCGTGCCAGTCCGACTCCGCTGCTCCTGTTTTGCCGGTTCTGATTTTGACTCTCTCATGCCTGGTCTGTTCTTATTCTGACTCTCTCATGCCTGGTCTGTTCTTATTCTGACTCTCTCATGTCTTGTCTGTTCTGATTCCGCCTGTCCTGTCTGAATTGCCACTCTGAACCCGAACCCCCAGAGTCTGACTCTTCTGAACCCGAACCCCCAGAGTCTGACTCTTCTGAACCCGAACCCCCAGAGTCTGACTCTTCTGAACCCGAACCCCCAGAGTCTGACTCTTCTGAACCTGCACCCCCAGAGTCTGACTCTTCTGAACCTGAACCCCCAGAGTGCGACTCTTCTGCATCGGCCTGACCTGAGTGCGACTCTTCTGCATCGGCCTGACCTGAGTGCGACTCTTCTGCATCGGCCTGACCTGAGTGCGACTCTTCTGCATCGGCCTGACCTGGGTGCAACTCTTCTGCATCGGCCTGACCTGGGTGCGACTCTTCTGCATCGGCCTGTCCTGAGTGCGACTCTTCTGTAGAGGCCTGTCCTGAGTGCGACTCTTCTGTAGAGGCCTGTCCTGAGTGCGACTCTTCTGTAGAGGCCTGTCCTGAGTGCGACTCTTCTGTAGAGGCCTGTCCTGTTTACCTGTTCTGATTTTGCCTGTCCTGTTCTCGTCGGTTCTGCCTGTCTGTTATCCCCTGTCCAGTTGCCCACCAGAACCCCTTCCCTGCCGAGCGCCGATTCCGATCCGCCTGACGCAGATGGCGCCTGCCTCTCCCCGTTCCTGCGTGTTCGGAGGAGGGAGCGGGGTTGCCCCAATCGCGAGCGTCAACATTCCGGGGCGTGAGGTTGTAATTTTTTCTTTTTGGGACCTCGGGAGCTGTCCCTTAAGAGGGGGGCTCTGTCACGGTCGCCTTGGTGACCAGTCTGCCCCGCCCTCTGGGCAACAGCTGAAAGCAGTTCCACTAATTGTGGATCTGCTACTTAAGGCTGCATTGTGGGTTCTGCGGTTGCTGGTTCATTACTACTCATTCTTCACAATCCCGGTCTGTTATGCCTTGTCCTGTTTAGTCCGTTATGCCTTGTCCTGTTTTAGTCTGTTATGCCTTGTCCTGTTGAGTTCGTGCCGGAGGAACTCTGTGTTGTTCTGTTTTGCCCCGGAGTATTGGGCGACTTTTATTTTGTAAAATAAAACTTATGGATCGTCAACGCATTTGAGTTCTCCCTTCATGCCTCCTGCCTCTGTTCTGGTCCGATCACCCCTTCCACGCCACCACGCCTCGTGACAAGCAGGATACCGGACAGGATACACAAGCAGGATACCGGACAGAGTCAAAACACAAGTCTTGCGGGTGCAGAGGTTCGTTGACGGATTGACAAAGGGTGAGTGAGAGCACCGAGCTTAAATAGGAGGGAAGCCAATCAGGCAACGAGCCGCAGCTGGCGCCAAACGGGCGGGGCCAATTGAGGGCAATGGGCAACCGTGACAGTATAGCCCTTAATCACAAGGAGTCTCAAAGGGCTGCACAGACTAGAGACTGTTATCACACCATCCCATGATCTAAAACCTACATGAGGGCAAGGAAAAACTCAAAAACCTCAGCATGAGGAAACAAAGAAATCTTGAGAAGGGACCGCACAAAAGGTAATCCCCCTTCCAGGATAACCAGGCTACAATGGATGTTCCAAGGGCAGCTGTCATGATTACTGATTCGGGGCACCTGCGACAGCTCCATTGTCACCAGCAGCCACGGGATCTAATTGGCTGTTGGACTCTTTTTAAACTCCCGTCTTCCGAAAGGAACCCGTCAGACCGTCTGCGAACCTAAGCTCTCAGCTAGGCAAGCTTTTGTACTCTCCGACATTATCCTGCCCTGTTTTCCTGCCTGATACCTGTTGCCGACCTTTTTCTGGACCCGTTTCTGCTTTTGCTCCTCTGTCCCGGCCATCGACCTGTTTTGCCCTGTTTCCTGCCTGATACCTGTCGCCGACCTCTTTTCTGGACCCGTTTCTGTTTTGTTCCTCCGCCCTGGCTATCGACCTGTTTCTCTCACTTTTAAAGACTACCCTTGCTCGGCACAAAAGTGCCACTTCCGCGTTCCTGCCATCTACTACCGGTGACCGACAATCATCGGATCCTGGATGCAAGCACTGCTCTTTTTCTCAATAAAAACGGAGTAAAACGCACGCTATTGGGCCCCGTCTCTGTTCCTGGTCTGTGACTGCATCAACAAACAATACACAAAAATGTTCAAGAAAAATAAACGAGATAAAGCAAGAGACTGTAAAATAAAGAAAGAGATAGAAGGGGAGAGAGGAGGGACAATGAAAAAGAATGCAAGAAAGGACAGTGTGGAAAAAAAAAGAATGGAAATAAAAAGAGCAAGAAAAAGTGAGAAAGACACAAACAGGAAAGAAAAAGAAGAAAAGGATCATTCATTTGAATCCGTGTTTACTTTAGGCTCGGTCCCTCAAACCAAGTTTATCGTTCAGGTTCGGCCTGGTTCGGGCTTTTATGCCCGCGGGTAGAGTCGGGCTGGCTTTTCTAGGCCTGATCTTACTGCTAGTATGTATACTCTAATGAAGAGGTCCTCAACCTTCTTGAAGCTGAGAGCTATTAGTTGTTACTAATTAGCGCAAATGGCACCTAGTTTGATATCCGTTAATAAAATAACCACTTATCATGTTATTACTATGTAGTTACTATGTTATTACTAAGCTAATGCAGGAAGTAGAGTTGAGTACATTCAGTCAACCCCTAAAACAATAATTCTACAAGAAAATCACAATGCCCACTGGTGAGAAGTTTTCAGAACAGGTCCGCCGGCACGTCAGCTGTCCTTTGGGCACCACTTTGGAGACCCCCTGATCTAAACTGTGTTCAGTTGTTATTAGAGAACATCTACGGTACATTGTGGCCCTTGGAGAAAATAGACCAGATCTAAGTTTTTAAATTCCAAAGGCGCAAATATAGGCAGAGTAGAGATGTCCAGGCTTGTGGAATCTTTATTTTTTTTCCCCTTTTCCACATTTACGACTCACTGTGTGTGTGTGTGTTTTGGACCACAGTAGACTTCCTGTCTGGGCTGGCAGGGATGCAGATTGAAAACAGACCCTCTTTCTCGCTCTCTCGGTCTCGCTCGCCCATCTCCCTCCCTTGCTCTGCCGTTCGGAGAGTGAGTCAGTCGCTTTCCAGACCGAAAACCTTCCAAAACAAGAAGTGGGACCGCAGAGAAGGAATAAAAACAAAAGAGTAGGACCAGGGAGAACAGCTACGAGGACGATTCTGATGCGACTCTGGGTTGTGTGCTGGTGGGGAAGATTGATTCCAATGGTAAAATTTCATTTTGGTTTTTTTACTTTACTTCTAAGATGGAAAATGAATGTTTTAACAATTGACTTTCATGGATCAATATCCTTGTTCCATAACCAGCTTTAGATTTTCCAGCAAAACCAAAATTGAGAGAGTTGTTGATGCCTTTAACAGACACGTGTTGACATTGCAATATTTGACTCCGCCTCCCTGGGGTGACCCGCGCATATTTTCCACAGTTTTTTATGCGGCAGAGTTATTGAAAAGCGTTTTTGTCGATGTACCCATTTTTAACACTTTACGTTTGTGCAGATTGCTCATGTTGGTGTCTATCCATTATCACCAATGTCCATTTGAGATGGCCGACTGATGCCAAAAAGCATAACTTCTTGTTGGTCAACATGGCTCACCAAACTTTTGGAAACTGAGTACTACTGTTTTTTTTTTTTACTTAGCGAAATGGTGTCGAGAACCCAAATGCGTGACGTTTCTCACACAAGCTTTTATTTTAAAATGGGGCAGTCATGCACGTTAACCCAAACGCCAGTGATTCGGCGATCGTAGGGCGGAAGACGTAAGGCAGCAGTCTGGCATGGAATGACAGGAAGCCAGAGGCTGAGATCGATACTCCGGACAGGACGGGACAGACAGGATTGATATCAAAACAGGAGAAACTAGATGGGAACAAAACTGGAGATATATATTAAACAGGACAAATAGACGGGAACAATACCGGACAGGGAACACAGGCAGGGAACCAGAGTCAAAACCCACTTCTTGCGGGGCAGAAGTTCATAGACGGACTGACAAAGATTGAGTGAGAGCACTGACCTTATGTAGAAGGGAAGCCAATTTTTGTCAGAAATCAGAAACGGAGACAGGACCCACATGCGTTTGTTTCTCCCAGTTTTATTGAGAAGGAGGAAAAGGCTTGCACCCACGATCCGGTGATCATCGGTCACAGGGAGCAGATCGCTCGGAACACGGAAGTGGCACTTACGCAACGAGCGATGGCGGTGTCGAGAGGGGAATAAAAGGTCGGTAGAGCAGAAACGTAGTCAAAAACAGAAATGGGTAGAAGCCGGGAAACAGACGGGAGCCAAAAAAACCGGAGGAAGTCAGAGTCGGAGGGCTTGCCTAGCGTGAGCTGAGGTTCGCAGACGGTCTGTCAACCGGTAACAGAAAGCCAGGGGTTTAAAAAGTGTCAGGCAGCCAATCAGCGTGCCTCGCATCAGTAATCATGACAATTTTACCCCTACTTCTGTGAGAACAACCTGGTAATAACATAGTAATAACATAGTAATAACACACAATTTGCTTGCAACTGATCAGAGTCGGCAGTCATGCAGAAGTCCGTCAGAGGGCGAACGGGAAGTCGGGAACTGATGAACTTCTTGTTGGGTTAGTAATAACTAAAATGTCAGTCTGTTTTCAAGTAACCCAGATGGATTTAACTTCAATCTGTGTATGTAGGTGTTCTCCTGGTTCTTCCAGGAGTGGTTGTTGGTCTGGAACTTATTCCTCATGCCTCTCAGGTTCTCCTCCAGCCTCACTCCAACTTGACAGTGGTCAGTAAGAACTGTTCCTGTCACATGCCAGTTGAACCTTCACGAGTTGTGGTTATACGACAAATAGGCGTTCGTGTCCTTCTTAAGGCTTGTTCTGGTTGGAGTGAGGTGTCATGGCACCTTCCGTGGCAGGAGTCTCAAGAGGGCAACATCAGGGTGGAGAACCAGGGATCCCGCAGCGTCCTGCACCTCTTCAACGTCACGTGGAGGAATTCTGGGAGATACGCCTGTGAGGAATCGTCATCCGATCAGATGAGAGAAATGGACGTCTTCATACCTGGACGAGGTAAACTTCAGGTGTCACTGAGTGATATTTTTATAATTGAGTACAGTGTTTGGCAACTGTTTCTGTACCTTAGACCGGTTAAAAGTCAGACTGTATTCTAACCACTCGGGCCAATGAAAATATAGGTTATAATCAGGGTTGGGTAGGGTTACTTTAACTGGATTACTTTCAATGACTTTTGGATTACTCCAATACCAAATATGCTAAAATGCTTAAGGGGCGGCAGTAGCTCAGGAGGTAGAGCGCTCGTCTTGGGATCAAGGGATCCCAGTTCGAATCCCGGCTCGTCCGTGTTACATGTCGAAGTGTCCTTGGGTAAGACACTGAACCCCTAATACCCCCAATAAGCAGGTTAGCGCCTTACATGGCTGTAAGGCCGCTATTGGGAAATGTGGAGCACATTGTAAAGCGCTTTGGGAAATCATTGACTTGAAAAGCGCTATATAAATGCAGATCATTTCATTTCATAAAAGACAAAAGAAACTAAATATGAATAAAATGATGACTCACAACACGTGGTAAGCTTTCTCTCCTGGCTTTGATCTCTCCTACTCCCCAAGCCTGCACAAAATGGAGTCATTTTATTCATATTTAGTTTCTTTTGTCTTTTATTAGCATATTTGGTATTGGAGTCATCCAGCTCAGTAGCCTAGATGGTAAGGCGCCCGCTTTGAGACTGGGAGGTCGGTGGTTCGCGCCCCGGCCGAGTCATTCCTAAGACTTAAAAAGTGGTCGGCGGCGCCCTCTGTTGGCTGCGGCTGCATCGGCTCGCTACAACGGGTCAGGTGCAATCGACATTTCGTTCTGAGTACATTGTTACACAGAATGACAATACAAGGAAATTATTATTATTATTATTATTATTATTATTATCCAAAAGTAATTGAAAGTAATCCAGTTAAAGTAACCCTACCCAACCCTGGTTATAATAATAATTATAATAATAATAATATGCCTAAATAGATCAGATTGTCATGGTCGCCGTGGCGACCGGTCTGCCCCGCCCCCTGGGCACCAGCTGAAGCAGATCAGCTAATTGCGTGGCTGCTATTTAAGGTTGGGTGCTGGGTATTGCGGGTGTTGGCTCTTTACACCTTTTCTGTTCTGTTATGCCTTGTTCTGTTTAGTTTAAGTCGGAGGAAACCTGTACTTGACCATTCTGAGAGTAAGAATGTTTTTGTTCTGTTTTGTCCCGGAGTTTTTGGACGACTTTTATTTTGTTAAATAAAAGTTATGATCGTCACGCAATTGAGTTCTCCCTTCCTGCCTCCTGCCTCCGTTCTGGTCCGGTCATCCACCTCGTGACACAGATTCAGATTCAGATCTACTTTATTGGCATTCTTGTACACGTGTATACAGAACGAAATGTCGATACATCTGACCCGCACAGTTTCCTTGAATGTACAGACATAAATAAAATGTTGTATTGAGTTGGAGTATTGAAGTACTAATAATATACTAAATAATTATAGCTATGAGTATTATACAGTAGTGCAAAGAGTGCAAGAGGAGCAGCTAACCAAATGTGCAAAATGGGCAGTCAGGTAAACAAGTCACTATACAATAACAATAACACTGGAGTACGATAGTGCAGAGGACATTGGAAAAGGAATTTGATTCTATCTCACTAACGGTACAACTACAGTAATCCCTCGGTTATCGCGGTTAATGGGGACCAAACCCACCTGCGAAAAGTGAGAATCCGTGAAGTACCCGACTTATAGACTCCGAAACGGCGGAACTCATTTTCGTGAAAACTTACAGAGTTGTCCTTTAGGCTTCCGCGAGTGTCTTTAGCTAGGTTTTGTGTCAAGGCATACCAATACAACTGATAAACACCTGCTTTTGTAGGGCCTTTTAAGCCCTCTGGCCGCCAATATGGGTACAGCAGCCCCCAACTACCGCCCACTCCAAGCAGCCCAATCCAATCGGGCCATTTTGCTTGTAAACATGAAGTGATTCGCTTATCATCAAGTTTGAGTATTGTTCCGGTCCCATTTCAGGTCCAAACGAGTGGTTTGTCCCGGTGGGTCCCGGTGTGGTGATGAAAGACAAGGAGGAAGACACAATCCCTTGCGTGGTGTCCAACCCTCTCTTGAACGTCACCCTGTACGAACGTGGGGACAAAACGCCGGCATCCGGGTTCGAATATGCGCCCGGCCGTGGTTTCACCGGACGCCTAAACGACTCGGCTTACGTTTGCGTGGCGTTTAATGGTTCTGAAGAGGTTCCGTCGCAGACCTACTATGTCTTCAGCGTCGTAGGTGAGTTCTCTCTCTCTCACCTGTCTGTGGCACACCTGTCTGTCTCGACAGAAAAACCTTTGTTTTTTTTGATCTCATATTAAAATGTGTCCCTGCAAGGGTTAGGACCAATGTTCCCTGTAATTTTGCAGGGGTCTGAGCGTTCACACAAAGTCGGTGAGCAACGCTTGAAACAACAGTGAGCAACCATAATCCCAAGTGTGGCAAGATAATTAATAATCAAACATGTCCAAAACTTGACATCAAGCTACATTTTGCTGAGTTTCTGGCAATGCAAAATGATTTTTCTCTTTTGAATGAATTGACTCATGTACTATTGCAAAGGTTGTACGGCCTACAAACGTCGTTTGTTCTTACAATTCTTTCACAAGATATCCATTTCTTTTTTTTCCCTGATATATTTTGTCGCATAATACTAACATTTTTGGAGGCTTATTTAGTCGGTTGTAAGATACAGAACGGTACTTACGGTAATCACATTTTTGAGTGGAAGTACAATGTTGGCAACAAGATTCACTTGATATCATTGGAAATTATTTGAATGCAACACAAACTTTTTCTTCTTTTTTCCGTGTTTTTCTTCTACTTTTTAAAAAATTCCTTTAAATAAAATCTCATTGTGTTTATTTTTTCCGAGCTGTTACTTTTTTCTTTTGTTTCTTTATTTACTTTTTACCCAAATTTCTTTCTTTTCTTTTTTTCTGGCTTTTTTCTACATTTTTCCTTCTTTTTTTCTCTTCCTTTTGTTTCTTTTGTTCTCATCTTTTCACTACTTTTTCATTTTGGTATTTTTTTTCTTTTTTGTTCGATTCCCTCCTTCATTTAAGTCATTTTGTGCATACTTTTACATCATATTTGGTCATGTTGGGATTAAAGAAGCAAAAACAACCCGAAGAGCCGTTTAGGACCCGAAAGAGCCGGTTCCTTTTAGTGAGCCGAGCCGAGGAAGCCGGTTCTCGACAAACTCTACTAACTTTACTTTTCAACTTCGTTCGACATTGACTTCAAAATACCGCATTTAGGACACAACGTCAGGGGAACCCGTGTATTTTGACCTTCATGCACTGTAACTTTGACTTGAGTCGCTTCTTAATTAGTCATTTTGATCCCTCATTTTTGTGCGCTGGCTAGATTTTCTTGTGCGCTGAGCCTGAGAATGCGCGAGCAGTGCGCATTTGCGCACGCGCGCAGTTTAGAGGGAGCACTGGTTGGGACTAACTCGTAACAAAGGGACACAATCCTGGAACATAGTCATATTTCTCGTAGCGAGTACTGCAATGCATTATCATTAAAAATGTACAAAACTATCGCTACGACGTGGTGCAATACTTGCTACTGTAATGTAAAAAAGGGACAGAAAAGTATGAAAAAGTATAAAAAAGGAACTGAAAAATAATGAAAAGTATAAATTCATACAAAATGTATAGAAAAGTATGAAAAAGAACTTTTCACTGCGTATTTCTAAAAGCATACAACCTTGTTCTATACCTCATATTGTCCAGAATAAACTGTTCAGTCAAAATCTCAGCATTACTACACAACTCAAGCACTTCTTTTTTAACCCGTCTCACAACCTGGATGTGAAATAAACACGCTGAGGAGGAAAAATAATTCCTCTTAATTTTTCTGAGAGTCAGCAACACAGCCAGGAAATCATGAGCTGCTCTCTGCCCAGTCCAAACGAAATTGCCTGTCACGGTTGCCCATTGCCCTCACTTGGGCCCGCTCGTTTGGCGCCAGCTGCGGCTCGTTGCCTGATTGGCTACCCTTCTATTTAAACTCAGCGCTCTCATTCACTCCTTGTCAGTCCGTCAACGAACCTCTCAACTTGCAAGTCGTGTATTTTGACTCTGTCCGGTATTCTGCTTGTGTATCCAGTATCCGGTATCGATCCCGTCTGTCCCGTCCTGTCTGGTATCTTGATTGTGTATCCGGTATCCGGTATCGATCCCGTCTGTCCTGCCCTACTCAGTATCTTGCTCGTCTATCCAGTATCCAGTATCGATCCCGTCTGTCCCATCCTCTCCGGTATCTTTCTCCAGTATCCAGGATCGATCCCGTCTGTTCTGCCCTGTCCGGTATTCTGCTTGTGTATCCAGTATCCGTATCGATCCCGTCTGTCCTGTCCTGTCCGGTATCTTGCTGTCGTATCCAATATCCAATACCCGGTATCTATCCCGTCCGTCCTGTCCTGTCCGGTATCTTGATCATGTATCCAGTATTCGGTATCGATTCCGTCTGTCCCGTCCTGTCCGGTATCTTGATCGTGTATCCAGTATCCGGTATCGATCCCGTCTGTGCTATCCTATCCAGTATCTTGCTCGTGTATCCAGTATCAGGTATCGATCCCGTCTGTCCCGTCCTCTCCGGTATCTTGCTGTCGTATCCAATATCCAATACCCGGTATCGATCCTGTCTGTCCCGTCCTGTCCGGTATCTTGCTCGTGTATCCAGTACCCGGTATCGAGCCCGTCTGTCCCGTCCTGTCCATTATCTTGCTCGTGTATCCAGTATCCGGTATCGATTACGTCTGTCTTGTCCTGTCCGGTATCTTGCTCCAGTATCCAGTATCTGGTATCGATCCTGTCTGTCCCATCCTGTCCGGTATCTTGCTCGTGTATCCAGTATCCGGTATCGATCACGTCTGTCTTGTCCTTTCCGGTATCTTGCTCCAGTATCCAGCATCGATCCTGTCTCTCCCATCCTGTCCGGTATCTTGCTCGTGTATCCAGTAGTTATCCATCTCGTCTCTCCCGCCCTGTCCGGTATCTTGCTGTTGTATCCAGTATCCGGTATCAATCCTGTCTGTCCCGTCCTGTCCCGTATCTTGCTGTTGTATCCAGTATCAGGTATCAATCCCGTCTGTTCCGTTCTGTCCGGTATCTGCCCGTGTATTCTGTATCTGGTATCGATCCCGTCTCTCCTGTCCGGTTTCGATCTCATCTGCCACTGACTTCTCTGTCTCACTTCTTCTTCTAATCTACCCAATAGTTGCCAAGGAGATGGAGGTGGATTTGAAGGCATCCAGCAGTGTGCTGAAACGAGGACAACAATTGATAGTCAACTGCACTGTCCAAGACATCGACATGGTTTTTTTCTCTTGGAGCTTCCCTCGCAAAGAGGTAACTCTGTCTCCCCCTAGAGGCTCGGAGGGCACACGCGCAACCTATCCTGCCATTTTTTGTCAGGAAATGGAAACGCTGACGGAATTTCTTCCCAATCGAATCCGATCTTTCGTGAACATCCCCTCGGTGACGATGGCGGACTCGGGTAAGTAATGATGGCGTTGATGATTGTCACCAGAGCCGGCCCAAGTTAGGGCTACGCCACCAGTAGGGGGCCCCAAAGAGCAGTTAAATCTTTGGGAGCCATTCCTGTGTCTACAACAAAAAAACTTCTACAAAATACTACAAAAGCACTTCAAAACTAAATATCAAATACAATGCTTAAAAACAGGGAACTCATGTATATACTCTTTTGCTTTCATTCGGAAACGAAAAAATAGTATAGGAATACTACAAAATCACTACGATACAAATACGACAGAAATATTACCCCAGAATTACTGAAAAATAAAACTACAGTAATATTACAAAATACTAAAGAAATATGACAAAAAAATCCCATGTGAATACTACAAAAAATAAAAAAAATATTACTACAATACAGCTGAGGAAATACATCAAAAATACTTCTACAGAAATACTTTAAAAATACCACTTTATATAATATAATACAAAACATTATCAGAAAAATATTACAACAGAAATACTTCTCCAGGAGTAATACAACATAAATCCTGCAAAAATACAACTATAGTGATACTACAATAATTATACTTTGGAAATACCACAAAAATACCACCAAAATAATACTAAAGTGATATTTTACTACAGAAATACTACATATATACATAACCTTTTCTCCTATGGAAATACTACAGAATACAACAAAATAGTACAAAAATATGAAATAAAAGTAATAATAGAGTACTAATACAAAAACACCAAAATCCTAAAAGTACTATAACACTACAAAATACCACAGACATATAATTTAAAATCTTCTATTGTAATACAACAAAAATTCTACAGAAATACTAAGAATTTACTACTATGGAAAAACTACCCAAAAAACTACTGCAGAAATACTACAAAAATAAAACTAGAGTAATACTACAAAAAAAATACTGAACTTCAACAAAAATCAGACTACGGAAATATTAAGAAAATACTTACGTAAATAATACGTTTGAAAACTAAATATCAAATGAATTGCTTCAAACAGGGACCTTATATATTATTTGGTTTTCATTCGGAAAAGAAAAAATAGTATAGAAATACTTCGAAAATACTATGATACACATAATACAGAAATATTACAAAATTACTGGAGAAACATGACAAAAACAATACTATTGGAATACTACAAAAATAACAAAAATATTACTAAAATACTGCTTTGGAAATACATCAAAAATACTTCTACAGGAATACTTCAAAAATACCACTTAATAATACCATAATACAAAACACTACCAGAAAAATGTTACTCCAGAAATACTTCTCCAGAAGTATTACAACATAAATAATGCAAAAATACTACAGAAATATGACAGAAACAATCCTACAAAAAAATACAAAAATATTACTCAAATACTGCTTTGGAAATACATCAGAAATACTTCTACAGAAATACTTCAAAAATACCACTTCATAATACCATAATACAAAACACCACCAGAAAAATGTTACTACAGAAATACTTCTCCAGAAGTGTTACAACAGAAATACTGTAAAAATACAACTACAGTGATACTACAAAAAAACCCACTTATGGAAGTACGACAAAAATATGACCAAAATAATACTACAGTGATATTTTACTACAGAAATACTACAGATAAACATAATATTTTATCCTATGGCAATACTACAAAATACAACAGAAATAGTACACAAATATGAAAAAATAATAATTGTATTACTACAAAATCACCAATATCATGAAAGTACTGTAATACTACAAAAATACTGCAGACATACGGTATAATTAAACATCTACTATTGTTATACTACAAAAATACTAAGAATTTACTACAAAGGAATAACTACCAAGAAAACTACCCCAGGAATAGTACAAAATTTAAACTAGAGTAATACTACAAAGTCGGTAGCCGGGACTGGGAGAGCAAAGCGTGGCCAAGGTCGGAAACGAGTCGTAAGCCGGGATGGGAGAGCAGGCGTGGTCTGGATCAAAACAGGTCGTAGCGGGAGACAAACAGGAGCAAAAACGGGACAGGCAGGAGTCAGGTTCGAAAAAGGCTTGCCTTGTATACACAGAGGTTCGCAGACGGACTGACAACAGGGGACTGACAGAACTGGGTTTAAGTCGGGACAGGGAGCCAATCAGAACCTGCGGCGGTTGCCGTCAAATGAGCGGGAACAGGTGAATCACATCAGTAATCATGACAAAAACAAAAGAACAAACAAAAACCAGGCTTGAAAACTAAATATCAAATGAATTGCTTCAAAAAGGGACCTTATATATTTCTGCTTTAATTGTGATTGTTTTAAAACCAAATTGACGAAACTAATCTAGTTCAAAAGATCTATACCATGAAAATGTTTGCATGTATATTTGGTCCCAAATTTGAAAATTGTATGTTGCAAAATCGGCCCCAAAATCTAATTTTGTGTTGGGCCCCATGAAGACTCGGGCCGGCCCTGATTATCACGATCCTTTCTGATGTCGATGGTGATTCCTGCAGGTGTTTATCGATGTGCCGTACAGGAAAGCCTGCAGGGAGGGAGCGTGGAAAAGAAGATCACAGTGAAAATATTGGGTAAGGCTTGCATTATGAATCCAGGTACAAAGATACAAACACGTTCGGGATCCCTTTTGTTCTGTGGATTGGAGTTTGACTTAACTTAACTACAACCTCTGACTAAAAGTATGGAATCACCAATCTTGGGTAAGGCTTGCATTATGAATCCAGGTACAAAGATACAAACACGTTCGGGATCCCTTCTGTTCTGTGGGTTGGAGTTTGACTTAACTTAGCTACAACCCCTGACTAAAAGTATGGAATCACCGATCTTGGGTAAGGCTTGCATTATGAATCCACGTACAAAGATACAAACACGTTCGGGATCCCTTCTGCTCTGTGGGTTGGAGTTTGACTTAACTTAGCTACAACCCCTGACTAAAAGTATGGAATCACCAATCTTGGGTAAGGCTTGCATTATGAATCCAGGTACAAAGATACAAACACGTTCGGGATCCCTTCTGTTCTGTGGGTTGGAGTTTGACTTAACTTAGCTACAACCCCTGACTAAAAGTATGGAATCACCAATCTTGGGTAAGGCTTGCATTATGAATCCACGTACAAAGATACAAACAAGTTCAGGATCCCTTCTGTTCTGTGGGTTGGAGTTTGACTTAACTTAGCTACAACCCCTGACTAAAAGTATGGAATCACCAATCTTGGGTAAGGCTTGCATTATGAATCCAGGTACAAAGATACAAAAACGTTCGGGATCCCTTCTGTTCTGTGGGTTGGAGTTTGACTTAACTTAGCTACAACCCCTGACTAAAAGTATGGAATCACTAATCTTGGGTAAGGCTTGCATTATGAATCCAGGTATAAAGATAAAAAAACGTTCGGGATCCCTTCTGTTCTGTGGATTGGAGTTTGACTTAACTTAGCTACAACCCCTGACTAAAAGTATGGAATCACCAATCTTGGGTAAGGCTTGCATTATGAATCCAGGTACAAAGATACAAACACGTTCGGGATCCCTTCTGTTCTGTGGGTTGGAGTTTGACTTAACTTAACTACAACCCCTGACTAAAAGTATGGAATCACCAATCTTGGGTAAGGCTTGCATTATGAATCCAGGTACAAAGATACAAACACGTTCGGGATCCCTTCTGTTCTGTTGGTTGGAGTTTGACTTAACTTAGCTACAACCCCTGACTAAAAGTATTGAATCACCAATCTTGGGTAAGGCTTGCATTATGAATCCACGTACAAAGATACAAACAAGTTCAGGATCCCTTCTGTTCTGTGGGTTGGAGTTTGACTTAACTTAGCTACAACCCCTGACTAAAAGTATGGAATCACCAATCTTGGGTAAGGCTTGCATTATGAATCCACGTACAAAGATACAAACAAGTTCGGGATCCCTTCTGTTCTGTGGGTTGGATTTTGACTTAACTTAGCTACAACCCCTGACTAAAAGTATGGAATCACCAATCTTGGGGAAGGCTTGCATTATGAATCCAGGTACAAAGATACAAACACGTTCGGGATCCCTTCTGTTCTGTGGATTGGAAATTGACTTAACTTAACTACAACCCCTGACTAAAAGTATGGAATCACCAATCTTGGGTAAGGCTTGCATTATGAATCCAGGTACAAAGATACAAACACGTTCGGGATCCCTTCTGTTCTGTGGGTTGGAGTTTGACTTAACTTAACTACAACCCCTGACTAAAAGTATGGAATCACCAATCTTGGGCACGCAGACATTTTATTCTGTGGAAATAACTCGGATCACAAACTTGAAACAATTGTAAGGTCTTTATTGTTAATGTTAATCTCTCCGGAACGGCACCAAAAATAAGTTCCAGAATCATCACCTTGTCCAATACAGATTCGTGACTCATCACTGAAGATAACCTTCATCCAGTCATCTACAGTCCATGATTGCCTCTCCTTAGCATAGCAGTCTTACTCTTTTCTGTTTTAGCGTCAACGATGGTTTCTTTTTAGCTTTCCTATATGAAAATTCGATTTCCTTTAGGTGATTTTGCACAGTTCTGTCACATGCATTGACTCCGACTTCCTCCTCTTCATTTGTCTTGTTGTGCATTTTCTGTTTTCAAGACATATGGCCTGTTGTTGTCTGTCTTGACGGCTACATGTCTTCCTTGACCTATGACTATGCTTGACTTTAACAACTTTCCCATACTGTTGCATACAGCTGACTCTGAACAGCCCACATCTTTGGCAACCATACCAGTAGAGTTACGTTCTTCAAGAAGTTTGACGATCCTATCTTTGGTCTCAAGAGACATCACTCTTGTTGGAGCCATGATTCTTGCCAACCAACTTAGTCCAGGAGCTCTCCGAGCTGTGATAACTGCACTGTTTTTAACTGCTGACTAACGAGAGGACTTAATCGAAGCTAAATGCCCAATTAATGAAAGGAAATTGACTGGGTGTGTCCTTATTTTCTACTCCAAATGCACTGATTCTATATTTGTTTTCCTCAGAATTGAGTGATTCCATATTTACTTCCCTGCACTTGCTCTACAAGCGTAACATTTAATGACCATTGGAATGTTTTTTCTTCATTTCTTTTACTGTTTATGAATGGCAAAACGTTGCAGTTTGGAATGACCTTAAGATTGTTTCATGTTTGTGATCTGAGATTTTTCTACAGAATAAAATGGCTGAGTGAGGCCATGCCTAAGACTGGTGATTCCATACTTTTTGCTAGGGGTGTTAGCACTCAGCATGTAGTCTTCCATTTCCTCACTATGTTTCTCACCGTTTATTTTTCTTTCTTTGATTTATTTTTCCCCTGTTCTTACTATTCTCTCTTTTCCTTCCCCTTATTTTCCCAACTTTTTTCTCTTTTTCCTTTTTCTTTCTTTTTCCCCTTTACCCTATTTTTCTCTCTTTTCTTTCCTTTTTTCCTTTACTTTTCCCTTTTCACTTTTCCTTATAGTATTTTTTATATTTCTCTCTCTTTTTTTATTTTTTTTCCTAAACAGCTAAGCAAAAAAAGAGTGGGAAAATAATGTTAGGTTTTTGTCACTATGAATCTCCGTAGTTTGTATTCTTTCTTGTGCTTTTTAGCGGACTTTTTGGGTTGCACATCACCATACATAGACATCTAATGGTCAAATATTACATACTGAACCTTTAAGTATTTACTGTACAATTTCTGTGAATCTTATAAAATTCATTTGACTTCTTAAATTTCACCATGCTTGTACCTGAAATTGCTGATCCAAACAACCAATCATTTACAGTGAAGAAACACCTTGCTATTTTGCAATATTTCTCACACTTAGAAAATCATGGAGGGGCGTGAAATTTCCATTTTAAGGTGCATATCCACTGTGAGAGGGATAAACTAAAAAGAAAAATCCAGCAATCACAATGCATAATTTTTGAAAAATGCATTTGTGTGATACGGCTAGAAATAAGTATTTGAACACTCTGCTATTTTGCTATATTTCTCCCACTTAGAAATCATGGAGGGGTCTGAAATTTCCATCATAGGTGCATATCCACTGTAAGAGAGATAAACTAAAAAGAAAAGTCCAGAAAAAAACAATGCATGATTTTTGAACAATTTATTTGCGTGATACGGCTAGAAATGAGTATTTAAACACCTTGCTGTTTTGCTATTTCACCCACTTAGAAATCCTGGAGAGGTCTGAAATTTCCATCATAGGCGCATATCCACTGTGAGAGAGATATACTAAAAAAAAATCCAGCAATCACAATGCATGATTTTTGAACAATTTATTTGTGTGATACAGCTGCAAATAAGTATTTGAACACCCTGCTATTTTGCTATATTTCTCCCACTTAGAAATCATGGAGGGGTCTGAAATTTCCATCATAGGTGCATGTCCACTGTGAGAGAGATAAACTAAAAAGAAAAATCCAGCAATCACAATGCATGATTTTGTAACGATTTACAGTATAAAAGTAAATTATGTCTTAACCTTTATTTTATTTGCCTTTGTGTGTTTGGGTTCCCCTCAGATCGCGGTTACGTTTCCGCGAGAGCGAGCCACGACACCAATGTGTCCTCGTTGGTCGGCCACACGGTGGCGCTGCGGGTGGAAGTGGATGCCTATCCTCCGCCCTTGGTGATGTGGCTTAAAGACAACAGCAGCATTGTCGTCAACTCAGGAAGAACCGTTGTGTCCAATGCAAACGTGACGGATGGGAGGTACACAAGGACTTTATAGGGTTTCAATTTGGTCAATGCTCATAATGACGCTAGAAACCAGTGGTAGGCTGTGCATTTCACACCTAGGCCTTTAGTAGTGCTGTGTCTGAAGTGAAGGGAAGATCAGGCCTAAAAAGTCCAACCCGACCCGGCCTGCGGGTATATGTGTCCGAATCTGCCAGAACCCAACCGATTAACTTGATTTATAGGGTTTAAATAAACCTATATAATAAAAGTTTAAAAATGAAGTGGCTTGGACGTTCACCATAGAAGGAAAAAATACATGCAAATATAATTAAGTAGAATAATACATATTCTCATTCAAATTATGAATTCATTTTCTGCATTAAATTATTGTTGGTAATATACTGATTAAAGGGATAACCACAAGCCTGTCTTTTTTCATTTTCTCCTTTTATACTTCCTTTTTTTCTTAACTTCTTTATACAACATCATCATTCGTAATATAATGCATCGAAGCAAGTGAGCCGTTTGAGAGCCAACTCACTTTAATGAGTTGAGCCGAAAAAGCCGGTTCTCTAAAAAGAGACGGACTTCCTTTCACTACATCAGACCGCTCGCTTCGTTTGCAACGAAAAAAAACGATACCGAGATAGAGGCTTCTGCGGCGTACTTGTTTGAATTGATTGATTTGCCGTTTCGTGATAATTGGTACCCACAATTGACAAATTTGCGTTCCTTTCCGTACAGATTTTCTCGTACGTCGTACATGTCTTAAAAGGCACAATAAATGTACTTTGTACGGCAAAACTGTACTGCCTTGTCCGTGACAGATACGTGAGCTCGCTGACATTGGCCAAAGTGAGATTGACGCAGACGGGAATTTACACAGCCAGGATCTACAATGAAGATGATCAAGATGAGGTGTCCTTCAACCTTCAAGTTAAAGGTGAATTGATAACAAAAATGCAGGGTTGGGTAGGGTTACTTTAACTGGATTACTTTCAATGACTTTTGGATTACTCCAATACCAAATATGCTAATAAAAGACAAAAGAAACGAAATATGAATAAAATGATGACTCACAACACGTGGTAAGCTTTCTCTCCTGGCTTTGATCTCCGGCAAAACTAACATCAAACGCGACAGAAACAAAATGAAAATAAATCCAAACAGCTTGTCATTTTTGCCGTTCCATGTATTCCGTTACTCCCCAAGCCTGCACAAAATTGAGTCATTTGATTCATATTTAGTTTCTTTTGTCTTTTATTAGCATATTTGGTATTGGAGTAATCCAAAAGTAATTGAAAGTAATCCAGTTAAAGTAACCCTACCCAACCCTGCAAAAATGACGGTTGATCTTACAGTAACTTAACGTTACCATTGTTTGCAGCCCCCCCGAGAATTACATCCCTGACGGAGACGAGCACTCAAGCCATGATGTGCATTAGCGAAGGAACACCGCCCCCTACCGTCACCTGGTTAACATGTCACAGTGCACAAGTGTAAGAAAAACATAGCCTAGCACAGGGGTGTCAAACTCGTTTTAACTCGGGGGCCACAAATGCTATAAAAAATCTTACGAGGGCCAAACTAGTAAATATAAGAGAAAGAGAGGGAGAAAAAGACAGAGAAAGAGAGGGAGGAAAAGAGAGAGCGATAAACAGATAAGGAGAACGAGGGAGATAGAGTAACAGTGAGAGAAAAAGAGAGAGCAGATTAGAGACATGAATGGAGAAGAAGGGGGAAATGAGTATAGAGAGAAAAAGAAAGTGAAAAAAGAGAAAGATAAAAAGAATAAGAGAAGTGAAACGACAGAAAGAAAAAGAGTCAGCAGGAGAAAAAGACAAAGTGAGATGAGAAAGAGAGAGAGAGAGAGAGAGGTCGAAAACGGGAAAGAAAGAGGGTGAGAAAGAAAGAAAAATAGAAAGAAAGAGAATTAAAGTGTAAATTAGCAAGAGAAAATGGAAGGAGAGCAAGACAGAGAAAAATAAAGAGTTAGAGAGTGAGAGAGAAATAGAGAAAAGAGAAAAAGAGAAAGAAAAAGAGAGTGAACAGGAGAAAGAAAAAGAGGGAGAAATAAATAAACAAGAAGTGACAAAGGATTGCCTTCCGATGCGAACTAGCAGCAAACACAAATGTAAACATATTACTGTTTTTAAACAAATCCTTTGTCACTAAGGCAACAGAACCAGAAAGGCTTTTTACTGACATTATTTTCAAAATAATGCAAAATGGAAGATATCTTAGACATCTGGTTGTCATGGCAATCATTTTAGTGCTAAAAGGGCCAAGGGTTATATTATCCAATGATCAGTAAGTTTCAAAGCAAAAAGTATCAGATGGGTATTAAAGGATTTTATAAATTTGACTATAAGGGATTTTGTACGATCAAATACAGATTACATTTAAATGCAAAAGATATTCACTGGCTGAGCTGTGGGGCGACGTTATTGCAACCTTGTGAAGAAGGATGTTTACAGAAATAACGGGAACTGGGACAAGGGTTGATATGATAATCAGCGCTTCCCGGCGCAAGAGGGTCCTTCGTGACGCAGGGGTCCAGGCATCGAGGCGACGAGGTGGAGCCCACATGGGCGTTCCTGGCCGGCACATGGGAGGAGCCGACACGCCAGCTTAGGAGAGAGACGTGGGTCGAGAGGAGAACTTCAGAAGATCGATCGAGGGAGATCGAGAGAGAGGCTGGACGAAGACTAATTCGACTAATTCGGCTAATTCGATGGAATTCACTTAGTTTATCATTTAAGACCTTAAATCTGCCCCCGGGGCAGCATGGCGGCGCAGCGGTTAGTGCGTGTGCAGGCACAGTTCTAAGGTCTTGGGAACCTCCTGTGTGGGTTCAAATCCAGCTACCAGACTTCCTGTGCGGAGTTTGTATGTTCTCCCTGTGCTTGCGTGAGTTTCCCCTGGGCACTCCGGTTTCCTCCCACATTCCAAAGACATGCATTTCAGGTGGATTGGCCGGTCCAAATTGTCCCTAGGTGTGAATGGCGAGTTGTCTGTCCCTGTGTGTCCTGCGATTGTGTGGCAACCAGTTGAGGGTGTCCCCTGCCCACTGCCCGATGATTGCTGGGATGGGCTCCAGCACCCCCGCGACCCTACTGAGGATAAGCAGTGTAGCTAATGAGATGAGAGAGAATTCCCAACAGTATCGACCGATACTAGTCTGTTACCAATGTTCACAGTATTGCCGACCCTACTGCAGGTGCACCAACAGTTCAGGCAACTGGGTGAGCCAATCAGGTGCATCGGAGGGAGTGTCTCTCCATGAAAACATCACCTTCCTGGCGGATAGGGGCCTAACACAGGTAATGGCTGACGTCATCATACATGTGACATCATCACAACATGCTTATGACATGCCAGGTGCATAGCGTGCTGAGCCTGAAAAACGCCGCAACCTTGACTGCCGTCCGATGCGAAGTCTCCAACTCTGCGGGACGGCGAGCCAGAGACCTCAGACTGGTTTCCACATGTGAGTAAATTGGTCCTACGGGGATACCTCGGTACGTGACGGTAAGACGTTCGGGATCGGTGTTCGAACAGCCAATTGTTCGAGTACCAGAGATTTGTTGCCGATACAAGGTAAATATATTCAGGTTTATATTATCCTACGCATTCCCAAATACAGTGGAACCTCGGTTTTCGAACGCCTCTCAGTTCGAACAAATCGGAGTCCGACCAAAAATTTCCAGAAATTCTTGCTTCGCTGTTCGGTCAAAAAATCGGAGTTCGAACGCCGGTAATGCGTGAGTGCGTACGCTAGGGTGCCATGCTGAGCGGCGTACGGGTGTTTTAGCCCCTTATTATGCCTCAGAAGAAAGTCATGCAAGCGGCAAAGTTGCTACAGGTGAAAAAAGAAAAGTAGCGTGTACAACTATTGCATTTAAGAAAGAAATAATAGCACCACCTTCCACCTGCGCCTTCTGCTGACCACCACAAAGGTAAGAAATCCTCTTCATAATTCTTTTCTTCATCCTTTTTTTTTTATTTTTACACGTTCATGTTAGCGTAATCTTTCGTACGGAAGATTACGATAACGCGAACGTACGATTAGCCTGGGTTAGCTTTAAGTTTACATTAAAAATTCATGGTAAACATTCAGGGTGTTGGAACGGATTAAAATGATTTACATTATTGTTAATGGGAAAAATGATTTCGGTGATCGAACAAATCGATTTTCCAACAGGGTTCTGGTTATGGATTATGGTCGAGAACCGAGGTTCCACTGTACTCAAAATCTGATTAAAATTAGTACTTAAACAATGGTAAACATTTAAATGTGTAGATAAGAAAAAATAAACATAATAAAAACAAAGCAGAATGGACAGGCGTTGCGGGCCCTGGTTTGTTGAAGCATGTACATAAGAAACAATCAAGGTCAAGTCAAGTCATTTATTTATATAGCCCTTAATCATAAAAATGTCTTAATGGACTGCACAGGATTACAATAACACCATTACCTGATTTTAAACCAACATGCGGGCAAGGAAAAACTCAAAACCTCCGCGTGAGGAAAAAAGAAACCTTGAGAAGGGGCCTCACAAGTGTTAATCCCCCTTCCAGGATGACCAGGGTGGAATAGATTGTGAAAGAAGATTGGATTTGGATTTGGATTGGATTTGGCTGCTAGGAGTGATCGGTGGTCAGGAACTGTAGTACCCAATTTAGTTGCCTGATGGCGTTAGAGAACCCACACAAGCAGATGTTTATTTATTTTGCTGGTGTGTTTTGGGGGTACCTTGACACGAAACCTAGCTAAAGACACCTGCAGAGGCTTAAAGTACAACTGTGCACATTTTCACAAAAATCGGTTCAGCTGTTTCAAAGCCCATAAGTCACAAACACACACACACACACATACACGAACAAAACAACTAAAGAGGTTTGAAAATATAGATTTAGATTAGATTTTGAATATGCAAGAATTAAGTGCCAATGAAAACTAGTTCAGTTTTATTGCTGTTTAGTTTTAGGAAGTTGACAGTGTTCAGCTTTATCCAAGTTTCAAATTTTGTCCGAATACTGCAATAAAATACACACGATTTTGGGTCTAATACCGATTTGTTCGGCTACAGAGTGGTTCGGCTACCGAGATATCACCGACCTGATTGCTGTTGGCAGAAATGACAGAAAATGTATTCGTTCTATGCTAAAATCCCATCATAAATTCCATTAACCTGTTACGCACAGTACAAGCAGGGGACCCAAATGCGTGACGTTTCATACAATGCTTTATTAAGGGATTGGGGAAGTCAGAGCAAGAGGAAACAGACAGCGATCTGGTGCTTGCTGGGCAGGAGGAGCGGGAAGCCCTCATGAACGAAGCGTGGTTGGAGGTCGAAACAAGTCGGGCAGCCGAGACGGGAGAACTGAGCGTGGTCGGAGATCGGAAGCAAATCTGGCAGCCGGGACGGGAGACCGAGCGTGGTCAGAGATCGAAACAAGTCGGGCAGCCGGGACGTGCAGGAAGCCAGGGATCGGGGATCGATACAGGAAACGGAACCAGGCAGTATACAGGTAGCCTGGACAGGAAAACGGAGCTTGGATCGGGGATCAATACAGAAATCAGAATCAGGCTGGATACGGGTAGCCGGGACAGGAGAACGGAGTTTGGATCGGGGATCGATACAGGAAACAGGTCAGGATCAAAACGGGAGCCAGAGTCAAAAGTGCTTGGCTTGCATGCGCTGAGGTTCGCTGACGGACTGACCAGGAGTGAACGAGAATGACGTGTCTAAATAGGAGGATGACTAATTAGGGAACGAGTGGCAGCTGGGGCTGAAAGGGTAAGCGCAGGTTAGGGCAATTGACAAATCATAACATAACCGAATACTTTTTCCCAGCTCTCTTGTCTCAGGTGGCCATGTTGGCGCTTGTTCTGGTACTAGTGATCATCGCTATCATTTTCCTGGTCATACTCATCATCCTGTGGAGAAAAGTCAGTCAAACTCCGCCTAAAAGGGCTCTTACTTTTTGGTGCCTTACAAGTTCTCTTCTCCCTCAGAAACCTCGGTACGAAGTCCGTTGGAAGCTGATTGATTCAGTGAGTCCTGATGGACTTGAGTACACGTACCTGGACCCCGCCCAACTGCCCTACAGCGCTGCCTGGGAAATACCCAGGGACAACATAGAGCTAGGTATTGCAAGCACTTTGTAGTGCAGTCATAGCGATAAGTGGCACCCTGTGTTAGAACCCGGTTCCCGTGTGCTGTGTCCAGGCGAGGTTTTAGGTTCAGGAGCTTTTGGCCGAGTGGTGGAAGCCGAGGTGTCGGATCTGCTCCAAGACCACAAAACCACCAGAGTGGCTGTCAAGATGGTGAAATGTGAGTGTGCTACTTGTTTCTTTACGTTTTTGTGCAGCTATTTGCCTTTGTGAACTGTAATCCCACGTTTGTTGCGGGTAATGGGGACCAGAACCATGGAAAATCCACTAAGTAGAACCCCCTAACCTATTTTTAACATGCACTGTGCCGGCACCCGCTCGTGGATAAGGGATCGCGACTGCACGAGTGCTATTAATTCTAAGCGAATAAACCAGAATTAAAGAGCCACCATGCATTACACAAATTTGCTTTTTCGTCCCTCACTCGAATCAATAATCGACTGGGGATAATGGATCGCGGCCAAAACAGTGCATTTCTTCTTAACTGGGCCACAATGGCATGTTTCAGCGACCTGAACCACCCCAAATAATCGCGTTACTGGCCAAAGCTCTCAGCAATAGTCGACTGGAAATAATGGATCGCAGCCACAACTGTACCAGTGCTTCTCCCGACAAAAGTGCCTTATACCGTTCCCCGCTCGCACCAAAATGGAATCGAGGATAATGGAACACAGAGATGTCAAATGCAGTTCTGCTCTAGGGCAGATCCAGACTTTTTGCTTACTGTACTATTTTAGTAGTATGCTTTAACCTTCAGACTATTTTAATCTAACTAATCTAAACTAATCATGGTTGGCTTTGAATGTGTAAACTGGTTTATTTTAACAGTTGAGTGAATGCGGTTTTACACCTGAACCAACTCGACACTCTATACAAACTCAAGTGGGAGCTATGAAAGAAATGTAACTTCATATGAACAAAAAATACATGAAAAAATAAAATAAAAAGCAGTGCATGGGATATTCGATCAGATTATATTAGATAAAACTGCTACAATGGGCCTATTAAAGCTGCGAGTTTATCCTTTACTGTCGTCTAGTGGCCATAGGGAGCATTTGATGTGCATTTCAAAAACAAATCATAGCTTTTGATAGAAATGACCTATATTTTTTGACATACTCATAGATTTATGGCGGGCTCGGTTAAATCATGTCAGGACCAGAACAAATACTGGACCCACTTGCGTGCGTTTGTCTTAGTTTTATTTGGAAAAAGGGAAAGGATAGTACACACTATCCGTATATCGCTGGTCGCGGGGGGGCAGGTTGCTCAGATGCGGAAGTGGTAATTTCGTGGCGGAGGAAGGCAGTGTCGAGAGCGGGAAAGAACAGATCTGTGGCCGGGATGGGGGAGCAAAAATCGTAGTCAAGTTCAGAAAATGGGTCGGAGCCGGGAAACAGACTGGAATCAGAACAGGAGAGAGTCAGGGTCGAAAGGCTTGCCTAGCGTGAGCTGAGGTTCGCAGACGGACTGACAACCGGTGACAGAAAGGCGGGGGTTTAAAAAGTGACAGGTAGGCAATCAGTGTCCGAGGTAGTTGGCGCCAAAGGAGCAGGCTCAGGTGCCTCGCATCAGTAATCATGACAAATCATCCGGGCCGGTATATTTGACATGTCGGATTTAGGTGATAATAATAGTAAAAAACGGCCACCAGGCCTGACAAAAAAACACTCTGCCGGTCCAAACTCAGATAATGGATCGCAGCGGCACAAGTGCAGTTTGCATTTTGGTGGACAAAATAGCAAACAAGAGCCGCTTAGCTGACAAAAATGCATCGATGTGATCTGGAGTAATGCATTGTGGAATACAAAGCACAAAGAAGTGAAGGAGAATTACTTTTTTTCCAGCCAACAGTACCGCATGCCGGTCGTTGTTGTCCGAACTGAAGGTTCTGTGTCACCTGGGTCCTCACCTGAACATTGTCAACCTGCTGGGAGCCTGCACATCAGGAGGTTGACGTCCTTGTAAATCTCAGGAACCCCAAAGTGGTGGTACAATGACAAGGGGATCGATAATGCTCCCTGCTGGACTCCTTCACAGGTCCTGTTTATGTCATCACGGAGTTCTGTTGCCACGGAGACCTGGCCAACTACCTGCGTCGCCAGAAACACGCGTTTCTCCATACCCACGTACATCCCAAGCGGTACACGCAGGCATACTTGGACAAAAACGCCAAAATTTAGGTACGAAAGTGCGCACGCACTCACATGCAACTATGTTTTTGCAGAGAAGCAGACGGAGGTTACATGGACATGAGCAAGCAGGAAGGCGGGGCCATCGGCGACAGCAGTCAAAATGCAGCGTTAGGTGAGGCAGGAAGTCAGCTGTCATTCGTGGAAGGAAACACACTTTTGTGGACTTCCTCCATGTTTATTTGTGGGTTCCCAATAGTGATGGGAATTCGGTCAGGTTTTGGAGAACTGTCTGTTTCGACTCTGCTCACAGAAAAGAGCCAGCGGTGAGGCAAATCAAATGCAGTCGGGAGCGCCTTCAAAAGAGCTGGAAAGAGAGAGAGAGAGAGAGAGAGAGAAAGAGAGAGAGAGAGAGAGAAGGAAAAGGAGACGGAGGGGGAAAGGATGTGGGGAGATGGAGAGGGTGATATAGAGATATAGAGGAAGAGATAGACAAAGAGACAGAGAGGGTCACAGAAAGAGAAAAGGGAAGAGACGTGGAGAAAGAGAGAGAGGGAGAGAGCAAAAGGGAGAGAGAGTATGGGAGAAAAGGATGGGAAGGGGGTGAGGGGGAACGAGAGAGGTAGAAAATAAGACGTAGGGAAGAAAAGGGGTAGAGGGAGGGGGAGAGGAAGAGTGAGACAGAGAGATGAAGAGGAAGAGGGAGAGGGAAGGGGGAAATTGAGAGAGAGGGAGAGAGAGAGAGAGAGAGAGAGAGAGAGAGAGAGAGAGAGAGAGAGAAAGCTAAAGGGGGAGAGAGGTGAGAAAGGGACATAGAGAAGGGGTAGAGAGAAGGGTGGAGAGAAAGAGAGATAGAGATAGAATAATAGAGAGATGGAAAGAGGGATGGAGAGAGAGAAAGAGAGAGAGAGAGACACAGATAGACAGATAGATAGATAGATAGATAGATAGATAGATAGATAGATAGATAGATAGATAGATAGATAGATAGATAGATAGATAGATAGATTTATTTCAGAAGAATAGATAGATAGATAGATAGATAGATAGATAGATAGATAGATAGATAGATGGATGGATAGATAGATAGATAGATAGATAGATAGATAGATAGATAGATAGATAGATAGATAGATAGATAGATAGATAGATAGATAGATATAGAGAGAGAAACAGAGAAAAAGAGAAAGAAAAATAGTTAGAAAAAGAGAGAGAAAAGGTGAGAGAGAAACAGAAAGAGAAAAGGAGAGAAAAAGAGTGGGAGAGAGAGAGACAGAGACAGAGCGACAGAGAACTAGAAAGACAGCCAGCCAGACTGAGTGAGGGAGAGGGAGATGGAGAGAGAGAGGGATTGGGAGAGAGAAAAAGAGCACCTCCAAGGGAATTGTCTCCTTATCGATGGGGAGCCGGCTCTCGCCGCTTACTTCAAAGAGCCGATTTGTTCACAAACGACTCATCATCAGTCACCACATTTCTTTGCAATTTTTCCCATGTAGAATCACATTCCCAGTCAGTACCATCCCCTGCCACCAGGCTTTGCATCTTTCCTTCCCCTTTCTGTGAACACTTTCATGAGCTTGTTTTACTCTCCTCATGTACTTACCCTTTAGACCAGTTGGAGGCGCTGTGTCCCCCTGCGAGCGACCCAACCGTCTTGGGTACGAGCGACCTCTACAGCTTCGCTTTCCAGGTGGCCAACGCCATGAACTTCCTTTCGTCCCGCAACGTACGTTCTGGCAAACCAAACGAGACCCCCGCCGAACGCTTTTGTGAGGGTCCGCCCTTTCTCCCAGTGCGTCCACAGAGACCTGGCGGCCCGGAACGTCCTAGTCTGCGATGGACGTCTGGTGAAGGTGGGCGACTTTGGCCTGGCTCGAGATCTTCTCAGGGATCAAGACTACGTGGCCCGAGGACGCGTCAGTACACGGGATGAGACAGGAATCGGCCAATGGCGTGCCGGCTTTGACTGATTTTGTCCTTGCTCCCGATAGGCCCTGCTGCCTCTAAAATGGATGTCTCCGGAGAGTCTTTTCCAAAGTGTTTACTCCACCCAAAGCGACGTTTGGTCCTTTGGGGTTCTGCTGTGGGAAATCTTCTCTTTGGGTAAGAGCAGGGTTGGGTAGGGTTACTTTAACTTGATTACTTTCAATTACTTTTGGATTACTCCAATACCAAATATGCTAATAAAAGACAAAAGAAACTAAATATAAATAAAATGACTCAATTTTGTGCAGGCTTGGGGAGTAACGGAATACGCGGAACGGCAAAAATGATGTTGGCAAGCTGTTTGGATTTATTTTCATTTTGTTTCTGTCGCATTTTATGTTAGTTTTGCCGGAGATCACAGAGATCAAAGCCAGGAGAGAAAGCTTACCACGTGTTGTGAGTCATCATTTTATTCATATTTAGTTTTTTTTGTCTTTTATTAGCATATTTGGTATTGGAGTCATCCAAAAGTCATTGAAAGTAATCAAGTTAAAGCTACCCAACCCTGGCATTAGGACACTTCCTTTGAATGTAACGTTTTTTTTTCTCCAGGTGAAAGTCCGTATTCAGACCTGCCCATGACACAACAATTCTGCACCGCACTTAAGAGAGGACATCGCCTGTCCCGGCCACAGCACGCCAATTCCGACACGTACGACTCATAACCAATGTTCCCTCTAAGCTGCCCGCGTGCCCAATTGCGTACCGCCCAGGCCTTCTCAGCGCACAAAGAAATCTATCCAGCGCATAAGAATCAGGTTTCCCAAAAATAAAAAAAGGAATTCCCTGGCAAATTTGACAAAAATGACAGTGCATGCGGGTAATAACAAGTCAACAAAATGTCACATTTGAAATGTTTTTACAAATCATTGACAGTTTAATTGAATTCATACTGGAACTATTCCCAAAAATCATCGGCAATATTTTATATATTTCTTCATGCAGAGAGGGCAGTGGAGTCCTGGTGATCCTCTGTGTGTTCTTAACTACTCCGTGATACTGCCGTACCAGTGATGCAAAATTAGGCCAACGCAAATCTGAAAATGTTCCTTATACATTCCAAATTACAATTTTCAATATTTGGCGGCTCTGACCATGTACTGTAACTAGGCACGACTGGCCACTCAAGACACAGTATGTTAGAACAGTATCGAAAGTAACCGGTTGATGCTTGTTTCCAGTTACGACGTAATGCAGGCGTGCTGGAACGAGCATCCCGGTTCGAGACCGTCCTTCTCGTCATTGGTAGCAACTCTGGACGCCATGCTGACGGACGATTGCAGAAAGGTGAGGACGTTCTCCTCGTCTGCGTTGTCCCCCAATGATCGTTCGCGTCCTTTCCTAGACATACGCTATGCTGACGGAGAACTTCCTGAAAGGCGATCATCCGGCCGTGGTTCGATCCCGACTGACGTCTGCGGCTGTTCAAGTCTTAAACGAGTCAAATGGTGAAACTTTGTAAATTGTCCATTAGCTCTGCCAACTGACCCTAGAATTCCCCCGATGACTTCTTAATCATCCAATGTCGACTTAAATGACCAACAATGACAAACAGAATTCACCTGTGTGTCATTAAGTCTCAGTTTATGAAAGGAGACACTAGAGAACAGACAGCATTTCAAGGACCAAAGAAAGGACCAGGCAGGTTCAAAGCAGGAATGGGATACAAGGAGATTTCGCAACATTTAAATAACCCCCGGAGCACCACGTGAGCAATAATATCAAAATGGAGAGAGCACCACTGCAAACCTACCTAGACCTGGCTATACCACTAAACATTCAGCCCAAACAAGGAGAAACTAATCAGAGAAGCAACAAAGAGGCGCACAATCACATTGGATGACCTGCAGGCATACAAAGCTGAGGTGGGAAAATATGTGCATAAGACTATTAGTTGTACTCTGCATACATCAGCCCTTTATTGAAGAGTGGCAATAAGAAAACCCTTTCTTAAAGAATACATGGCGTTTGTAAGAAGCCACATGGGAGACACAGATGACATGTGGAACAAGGTGCTCTGGTTAGATGAGACCAAATCTGAATTATTTGGGCTAAATTCAAAACGTTATGTTTGGTGTCGGAGCAACTTTGCATTACCCTGGAAAAAACATCCCCTACTGTCAAACATGGTGGTGGCTGAATCATGCTCTAGTGTTGCTTTTCTTTCAAGAGGGATGTTAAAATTGATAGGAAAATGGATGGAGGCAGTTCAGGGCGATTCTGGCAGAAAATCTCTTTGGGTCTGCACGAGACCTGTGAATGAGGTGCAGGTATACAACAAGGGCCGTAGCCCTGCAAATGCACATAACGCGCGACGTGTGAGGGTCATCAAGTCCCAAGGAGGGCACCAAAAGAAATCAGTGTCCTTAAAAAACAGAGTAAAATATTAATAGTGTTATTAATATTTGTTATTATGGTTAAACAATACAAAAGCTGCATAAACCAAATTTCTCGAGAAAATTGGTGCATCAGTTTTGTGCCCCGGCCTATCTCCAGTCTCATGGCATGCATCGCTTGCTGGTGTTAAAATAAAAATCTAATTATTATATTGTATTTTCACACCGATTTGGCGCACTGTTTTAAAGGGCGCTCTCTCCTTGATTCAAATTATTTTTTCGTCGGCTGATATGGCGCACTGGCCTATTGGATGCGACCGCTCCGGCACAATGGTGGGAGTCTCACGCGACCGCCTTTAACACCAAAACAAGTGTGCGTGTTAAAAAGCATTTTGAGTTTGATTGAGGTTTAATCTAGTATTTATCACAAAGTAAAACACCAGAATACTAAAAAATTGTAAAACAAAAAAAAGAACAGACAAATTCGTATTCACATTTCTTTAAACAAAGACCTCACCATAAAACATTTGTGCTAAAGGCATCCAAATGGCTAGCTAGCAAAAGCCCTGACAACGACCCTAAAGCAAAGTATACAATGGAACGGTTTAACAATAATAATATAGATAGATAGATAGATAGATAGATACTTTATTCATCCCCGTAGGGAAATTCACACTTCCAGCAGTCTACCCCGTTGTTTATTAACAGATGAACATGATGCCCTAGGGGTGCTTGTAGCGAAGTGGATGACGTCACGCCAGTCCAAAAGTTCGACATCCCTGCGGCAGATGGAAAAACTTTTCTTTGTGAAAATCCAGGGATACACCACCTCGTGTTAGCAAGTCCGCCTCCTCTCCGATTCCCCCCGGCTTTCGTGTCTCTGTTTAGCGGCGTTGAAGCCGG
Source organism: Urocampus carinirostris (assembly GCF_059441175.1). NCBI lineage: Eukaryota > Metazoa > Chordata > Actinopteri > Syngnathiformes > Syngnathidae > Urocampus > Urocampus carinirostris. The sequence continues at coordinate 8,691,827 of NC_142365.1, forward strand.
ATTGCTCCGGGTAGCTCCGGGTGGCTACACGTTAGCGTCCGGAATGCTAAACGTGAGCCACGTTTCCGCAAAACACAGACAACTGCGCTCCCTGTGCGCTTCGATGTTTTCCACCAGCACTCGATGATCTTATTTGGTCGTGAGTTCGCATTTACCATGATTACGGATGGTACCGAAGACTTATAACGCCGCTAGCCGCTTCGCTAGCTCCGGCATTTCCTCCACGATAGGCCCCTTCATCACGCCGGCACGAGAATTCTTCAGGGCAAGGAGTTGAAATTCCTTGAATACACGCATTTCTTGTGCGTAAAAAGCCATGTCCATTGGATAGAAGTAATCCATAGTGTAGTTGTCAAAACGGGAAGAAAAAACACCGAAGATAGGAGCAGACAATAAAACAATAGGGCAGCTGCTGGAAAAGGCAGCCGCTCGTGGCAGCGCCGCTTTGAATATAGAGGTGTTAGAATGGCCAAGCCAAAGTCCAGACCTCAATCCTATGGAGCACTTGGTGGAAAGATCTGAAAAATACTCTTGCAAAAGAGCAACATCAAAACAAGAACTTGAGCTGTTTTGTAAGCAAGAATGGGCAAATTTTATTGTTTCAGATGTGCAAAACTTCTAGAGACATACCCTAAAATACTTGTTACTCTGACCGCAGCGAAAGGAGGTTGTACAAAGTATCAACTTAAAGGGAGCCAATATTTCTCCAACGGTTCCTTTTAAATTTTTAAGTGTTGAATACATTAACAGTTGTGTCTCACATGATTGATACAAACATGATTTTTATCTACAGTGAAGAAAATAAGTATTTGAACTCCCTGCTATTTTGCTATTTTTATCACTTAGAAATCGTGAAGGGGTCTGAAATGGTCATCCTAGGTGCATGTCCACTGTGAGAGAGATAAACTAAAAAGAAAAATCCCAAAATCACGATGCATGATTTTATCACGATTTATTTGTGTGATATAGCTGCAAATCACGATTTGAACACCTGAGAAAATGAATGTTAACATTTGGTACATTAGCCTGTGTTTGCTATTACAGAGGTCAAACATTTCCTGTAGCCTCTCACCAGGTTTGCACTCACTGCAGGAGGGATCTTGGCCCACTCCTCCACACAGATGTTCTCTAGATCAGTCAGGGTTTTGGGCTGTCGCTGAGAAACACGGAGTTTGAGCTCCCTCCAAAGATTTTCGATTGGGTTCAGGTCTGGAGCTTGGCTATGCCATGCTAGAACCTTGATATGCTTCTCACGGAGCCACGTCTTGGTTTTCCTGGCTGTGTGCTTTGGGTCGTTGTTGTGTTGAAAGACTCAGCCATGACTGAGAGAAGGAGGTTGTTCCCCAAAATCTCACGATACATGTCCCCAGTCATCCTCTCTTTAATGCAGTGCACTCCTCCTGTCCCATGTGCAGAAAAACACCCCCAAAGCATGATGCCACCACCCCCACGCTTCACAGTAGGGATGGTGTTCTTCGGATCTTCCAAACACACTCAGTGGAATTATGACCATAAAGTTCTACTTTGGTCTCATCTGTCCACCAAACATATTCCCAGTAACTTCTCTGTATCATCCAACTGGTCATATGCAAACTTAAGACGGGGATTAACATGTGCTGTTTTAAGCAGGGGAAGCTTTCTTGCCATGCATGATTTCAAATCATGACGTCTTAGTATATTACCTACAGTAACCTTGGAAACGGTGGCCCCAGCTCTTTTCAGGTCATTGACCAACTCCTGTCATGTAGTTCCGGGCTGATTACTCACCTTTCTTTGAATAATTGAGACCCCATGAGGTGATATCTTGCATGGGCTGCACTCCGATAGAGATAGACCATCATTGTTGGCTTATTCCATTTTCTAATGATTGCTCCAACAGTGGACCTTTTTTCACCAAGCTGCTTGGCAATTGCTCCGTAGCCCTTTCAAGCCTTGTGGAGATTTACAATTTTGTCTCTGGTGTCTTTGGACAGCTCTTTGGTCTTCGCCATGTTACAAGTTAAAGTCTTACTTATTGTATGGGGTGGACGGGTGTCTTTATGCAGCCAAGGACCAGGTTCATCTGATTCAGGATGATACATGAAGTGCAGGTGGACTTCTATTGGGCGGACTAACAGGTTGTTTACGGTCAGAGTACTAGTTAATACACAGGTGTTCAAATACTTGGCAGCTTGATCACACAAATACATTGTTAAAAAATCATGTATTTTGATTTCTGGATTTTTCTTTTTAGTTTATCTCTCTCACAATGGACATGCAGCAGGGTGTTCAAATACTTATTTTCACTGTATAAGTTTAAAGTCTTAATCATGGCAATATGTCAAAAGGTTCTCGTACAGAAAAAGGAAATCTCAATCAGGGTTTTCCACATACAGGAAGTAACATCCCGGAGGCGAGGGTTCACCTATTAGAAGCTGGGCCGGAGGAGGCGGGACCTTCCAATGGCGAATACATCCTTCCTGTCAAGAGGGGCAGGGAGGGGGACACTGCGCTGGACGCAGACAGGTAACAATAAAAACCATCATGACTTTGATTATAGTTATTATTTTTTATCTAATCATGATGACGATCCTGTTTAGAGCTTCGGAGTCTCCGCAAGTGACATCATCGAAGGAGGAGGAAAGCTGTGTTTGAGAAGCATGTACATATACGGAAAACAGCCTTGTAACTAATATGACGGTGTTATCGTCGCTTAATACTTTTATACCTTTTAAAATGAGGTTATTATTGTGCCCAATTTGAAGTAAAACTTTTGAAATAGCGGCTGGCTGTCTACGTTTTCTTCTGTGGGTTGTACCATGAGGAGTGAAAGTAGAGGTAGTTTTGTCAAACAGCTTCACTTCAGGTTTTTTTTTCTGTCTATGGCCGTAGTTCGGGGGTGTCAAACTGAACTCAGGGTCGTCGTGGTAGAAGAAGTACTCTCGGTCAGGACTATTAGATAAGAAGGAAAGAGAGAGGGAGAAAGAAGGGAGGGAGATAGAAAGAGGAAAAACAGAGACAGAGGGAGAGAGAGGGAGAAAGAGAGAAAGAAAATTATATAGAGAGAAAAAGAGAGCAAGAAAGAAAACAGGAAAGAAAGAGAGCAAGAAAGAAAGATAGAAAGAAAGAAAGCAAGCAGGAAACAAAGCAATAAAGCAAGAAAGATAGAAAGAAATAAAGCAAGCAAAAAACAAATCAAGAAAGCAAGAAAGCAAGAAAGCAAAAAGCGAAAGGGAGAGAGAGAGAGGGAGAGGGAAAGATAGAAAAAAGTAAGAGACAGAAAGAAAAGGAAAAAATAGGAGGAAAGAAAAAAGAAATAAACAGAGAGAAAAAGAATGAGAAAAACAGAATGAGAGAAAAAGAATTGAGAGAAAGAAGAGGAGGAAGAAGAAAGTAAGAAACAGAGCGCAAAGAAGAAAAGAGAGGGAAAGGCAGAGAAGGAGAATGGTAAAAAGAAAGATAAATAAAAAGAAAGAGAAAGAGAGAAATAAATAAATATAGAAAGAGAAAAAGAAAGAGGGAGAGAAAGAGGAAGAGAGTGAGAAAGTAAAACAAAGATGGGGTAAACAGAGAATGAAAGAGAGAAATATCAAGAGAAAGAAAAAGAAAAAGAAAGAGAGAGAAATAAATACACCTACATTTGTTTTGGGAGAGGCTCCTTGCTTTAGCAACATCAAGTTGACATATTTAAAACTGCTCTCTTGCGCTTCTCTTGCGGGCCGGATTAAATCTGTTGGCGGGCCTAATCCGGCCCGCGGGCCATATTGACGACACTACTGCAGTATATGGTTTGATACTGGTTCTAACCTCAAGATTATTGCACATCTGAAGCTATTTGAAGGTCCCACATTGTTAGTCTTTATGGTAGGACCTGAGACATTAGATTCAAATTCAGATTCAGATTCAGATTATTCAGATTATGAGGTTTTGTACAGTTTATGGCAAAATCGAACACGCCACTGTCCTCCAGAGGGCGCCAGACTGGAGGACCCCACACTTGTCATTATTACCCACACCTGATCTGTCAAGAGAGGGGTATTTAAGGACTGTGCAGACAGCAGAAGCTATCCAATCATTGCCATTTTTTGGTCCTGCCTGCGAGTTTCTCAACCCCTTCATACATTTCTTTGATGACAGTAGACTTCCATAAAACTTTGAGACTGGTGGACGTTTGTTGCCATTGGTCCCCTCAGAATCTTCGTACATTTTTGATCACCCGATGCCATTGGAAAATGGAGGCTATTATGAAACGATTTCAGGTCCGAGACTATTGAAAAACAGACGTTATTAGAGATCTTAGGCAACTGATTCTGGATTGATGACAAAGAAGACTAAACATGCTTTGCCTTTCAACCCTTTGGTTGTCAAAGACTGTTAGACATTGTTAGGAATTAATATTAAAATGTACTGTTTACCAAATTGTTCGAATTGGTTATCTGACTCCATTAACCAAACACAACCTACATTCACCTAACATTGCACGCTCGTTTCTTGATGGAAAAATGAACAAGAGACCGGCATTTCCACACGGGGGTAGATTTAATTTCTTTAATAATTTAACTAAGTGAACTCCATCCAATATGGCCGAATTAGCCGAATTAGTGTCGCTCGAGTCTCTGTCAAGCCTCCTCTCTCGATCTTCTGCTTCCTTCTCTCGGCCCACGTTTTTTCTGCAAGATGGTGTGCCAGCTCCTCCCATGGGCGTGCCAGGAAAGCCCCCACGTGGGGGCTCCACTACCTCGCCTCGATTTCTGGAAAAACTCAAAACAACACCGAGCGTTTCTAGGTCATCAGGGCCTTGTTCTCCAAACATCACCTGCCATCCTCCGTCAGAGACCTAGTCAAAATATTCCGCATTTGGAACAGCGTGACTTGAAACCCACTCAGTGAAAATCTTCATTGCACAATAAATTTAACTTGTATTTTATCGTATAAAATCCTTTATAGTAAAATGTAAAAAATCCTTCAACATCCAAAACTGCTTCCAGGGCTGATACTCTGAAGTCCTTGAAGAAACAAAGACAAGCAATTGAATTTACGAACCTTGGTAGTCTGTGATTATTTTAAGGCAATGGGGTCCACTGGTTGGAGATGCTAGAAAATCTGAAATTGTATACAGGTCCTCGGGAACGGAAATACTGAGTGTTACCATATGCTGTTAGACTCAAATAGAGTAATGTGGGAACATTACATTACATTACATACATTACAGTATGAATTTCCCTACGGGGATGAATAAAGTATCTATCTATCTATCTATCTATCTCTATCAAAGTAACAAACACAAGCAAGTGGGAACAAAACAACTAACAAAATGTCTAAACCTGAAACTGTCACGGTTACCATTGCGCCCAATTGGCCCCGCCCATGTGGCGCCAGCTGCAGCTTGTTGACAGATTGGCTCCCTGTCAGCATTTTTTCGCCTATCCCGTTTTTTGCTCATGTTTGTCTCCCGCTACGACCTGTTTTGATCTCGACCACGCCTGTTCTCCCGTCCCGAATTAGGACCTGTTTTGATCTCGACCACGTCTGTTCTCCCGTCCCAAATAAGGATCCTTTTTGATCTCGACAACGTCTCCTCTCCTCTCCTGGCTTTCGACTTTCCAATTACGACGAGTTTTTTTTGCTCTTCTATCCCGGCTACTGACCCGTGTTTTCCATTCCCGACACCGCCATCGCTCGCCACTTAAGTCCCACTTCCGTGTTCAGAGCGACCTCCTTCCTGCGTCCAGTTGTCACCGGATCGTGGGCGCAACACCCTCCCTTTCTTCTAATAAAACTTGTGAGAAACGTTACACGAGTAGGTCCTGTTTCCATTCTGGTCCTGACAGAAACAGGATACAAAAACCAAACCCGATATAGGAATAACAGTAGAAATGACCCGAACCAGTGTGCTGTCCCAGAAGTCATTATAAATAACTGGGATAATTAAACAGATTAAGGGGACATTGCATTCAGGTCTTTGCAGTTCCGCCACACATATCTGCTTGAGGTCAGTCCAATGTCTTAGACCGGTGGACATCTAAGACCCTGGAAGGAAGTGTTGAGGGAGCTCGGCCAGTTACGATTGAGGCCTGAAGACGGTGGGCTGACTCATAAGGCGCTTTGGGAGGAAGTTGGAGCCCTACTATAGTGTCAGTCAGTCAGAAGAAGATGAAGATGATTAAGATGTTTTTTACTTTGTTCCTGCTGTCAATGAGCTCTGCTGAAGGTAAGAAGTTTCATTACTTTAGTCTTCTTAACATTTATAGAATTATAATATTGAAGGAAGACCGCAATAGATATCAATGCTGCTTAGTGGAAAGAGGAACTTGCGTTAAAGAACTTGATTTTGATTTTTTTTGTACAGAAGTTTCGTATGTGACATTTGTTGTGTGTAACTGAGCTTTTGGTCAAGAAATGATTAAAAAAATAACATTTGGAGACAAACACAACTCGATAGCCGGTCCTCTGATTTTCAGTATGTGGGCGGAGCTACCTGCTATTAATACCTACACGGCAGCGCTAGGTGTGTTCGCAGTTCTTTTGAAAATATTTTTTCGATATCATTTAAATAACCCTTGCCAACTGGACTTCTTGACCCTTTTCCTGATCCCGATAAGGGCAGCGTCTTTTCTTCCTCTTTTGTTTCTAAAATCCAGACCAGCTCACACACAAATGCATGCTCCCAAACTGCTGACAGACGTTAAAGTCAATAGTTTCACTTCTGTTTTTTTTTTTTCTTACCATCTTGTGAAACTCAACGGCCATATAAACAAAAAACATCTTCTTTGGCATGAAACTAAACTTCTCAAATAGACTCAAAGAATGAATACCCTATAGGTATTTACATACTAAAATACCAAGCATGCAAAGGTATAAAGGTTTTAAATCCTGGCTTTTGCCGTTGGGAGTGGAATTTCCACGATTGCCGAAGTTTCCACTTTATGTATGTGCATCCCACTTCTTCTCCAATCCTTACCAGACCCGGGTTTAATTGGTTGCCTGAAACTGATTGATGGTGTGAGGTTTAATATGTACAGTAGACCCTCAGGATACAACACTAATCCCTTCTGAGGTGGATATTGTATAGCGGGGGGTAGAAACCTGGTAATGGGTAGCTAATTTTTGGTTTAAACAATTTTATTGACACTATTACCAGCAAATAAACAATGTGAGGTTTGAACAATTTTTCTCGACAATCTTAACAGCAATTAAGCGTATTCACAATTTCGTTATATCTGACAATATGAGGTTTTAGCAATTTTTTTTGACATTTTTAACAGCAATTAAACACACAATTTCATTATATCATATCCCAACAATATTTTCAAGGGAGACCGGACCAGAACGCAGGCAGGAAGGGAGAACTCAACTGCGTTGACGATCAAAACTTTTATTTAGCAAAATCAAAGTTGTCCAAAACTCCGGGACAAAACAGAACAAAAACAGGCTTTTACTCAAAACGTGAAACACAGGTTTCCTCCGAATCAAACGAAACAGGACAGAGCAAAACAGAACGGAAAATGCAGACAGAAAATGCAATGAGCCAGCACCCGCAAAACCCAAAACCCCCCTTAAGAAGCAAAGGCGCAAATTAGGCGATCTGCTTCAGCTGTTGCCCAGGGGGCGGGGCCAGACGGTTGCCACGGCGACCATGCTGGACACGACAAATATGAGTTTTTATCGAAACTTTTAACAACATTTAAATACTTCTTGGTTTATTTTTTGGGGTTTTTAGCAAATAAACAATGTAAGGTTTGAACAATTTTCCTCGACAATCTCAACAGCAATTAAGCATATTCACAATTTCGTGACGTTTTAACAATTTTTTCCGACATTTTTAACAGCAATTAAACACACAATTTCATTATATCATATCCCAACAATATGAGTTTTTATCGACACTTTTAACAGCAGTTAACCAATGTGTAAAGGGCAATACTATTGTGCAAGGGCATAGCTCTGTCTTCTCAAGTGGGATTCCATCCTACCCTCCCAAGCAGCATCCTCCAGTCCTCTGTCCGGGATGCTCAGATGGGTCCTCACCCTTCTTACTTCTACCCTCCACAACCACCCGAATAACCAGGCCGTTGCTGCCGGGACCCCCGGTTCCCACCCCCGGGTGGGTGCAGACGATTCTCCTTTATGGCTGCGTCCTAGGCTTGCCGCTCGCAGATTGTATGGTATCTGCAGCTATTCGGAGCACAGCCACGGGGGGGGATCTGCCTGCACCTCCTTACCAGCAGGTTTCTGGAGGTCCAGACGGCGTCTTTGATGGCGGCGAGAGTGAGCCAGTCCCTGGCAAAGTCGTTCCGAGACCTCCTCGACCGACTCACCCCGTAAAGCACGTACTGTGCATCAGGGACCTCCCCTGCTGGCAAGTCCGGGAATTTTCCTAGATGGCCGAATATGATCCGTACCCCAGATAAAATGATCGAAATAATAAAATAGCATATGAGTACTAGTTACGTGTGATATATATGTTCGGGGTTCACGGATCTCTTAACCGGATTGGTTGTTGGGGCACCAATGAGGACACAACTCTGGACAGCTTTCTCCAATCTTGACGGTCCCTGGCCTGTTCTTGGCAAAGTTGTCCATTCCTTAATGCTGTCAGCCCAGTTCTTCTTCTGCCCCCTTGGACTGTGACCTGGAGAATTATCTTGGTCAGTCCTGATGATCTTGTGACGTGACCATACCACTGAAGTTACCGTCCGGACACAGTTGACAACAGTTCTTGGTAGGGTCCATTGTGCCCTCTAATGGTGTTGTGCACTGTTTCATTAGTCACATGGGCTAAGTAGCTGATGCCTAGAAGTTTCCTGTCGCATGCCATCCAGATTTGTGTATTTGATTGAAGAAATTGTCGATAAATAATTGGCCTTGCCAAAGACACACCGCAGGAAGTGGTGCCCCCACGACCTCAGCAGTTAAGAGATCCGTGAACCGTAAAGATACTGTGTATACATGTAAATGAAAAATCACATTTTATTTGACCTATGTCGGACATGACTTTAGCTGGTACAGTGAAGTTAGCAAATGGATGCAGGCGGCGTCACAGGTGATGGCAGATGAGAAAGAAGACTGATTTTAAAACTTGTTGTATTTCCTGGTTTTAATCTGATGGATTGACCAAAACAATGGGAAGAAGGACAAGAAGCTGGGGTGCTCGAAAAAAGATAGTATTTAATAACAAAATCATGAACAAAGTTACCAGTGGGAAAAAAACAATTAACAAACTATCCGAACAAGAAAACAAAAAAACAGACGAAACTTGACTTGGAAGTGGAATACAAAATAAAAGGGACAATGTAACCAAAATACATAAACTACTCGAAAGCCTCTGCTTTTGGCACAGTCTTTAAATAGTGGTCTCTTGATTAGCAGGTACGGGTAATGTGGAACAGGTGTGTGGAGCAGTCTGTCTGCCTGTTAGCGCCCTCTGGAGGAGGGTAAGGTGCTATACCCGGACAAGTCACCTATTTAATTTAAAAAACAATCACGATCATCGATTGGTTACGGCAATAGACCTTAGTGAGAGTAGCGATTCGTCTGCTCTCATCGTATTTCGACGATCAGTAGCAGTCTGTCATCTTAGAGACATATTTCTACGTATGCAAAAACTCCGAAATTTTTTCAAATTTAAACAATTATGGGCAGGCAAAATAATTTCTTGTTGTATAGTGGGAGATGCCATTAAAATGGGCCCGAAAAATACTGCAAAGTGAAAGAGTCACAAGGTGAGGACGCCGTATCCAAGGTGTCCATTGCACTTCAAAGGTTGACGTTATGGTTTAAACATCTAATGTTGTTGAATGTGTTTGTATCCTCTACAGATTATTCTCCTCTCTCTATTTACCTGAACTCAAATCCACTTCAAAACGGGACTGATGTGGTTTTGACCGCAAGCTCTGCCTTTAACCTTAGTTGTCACGGCAACGGTTCGTTGCACTGGTCCAGCACAGCCTTCCGATCGGCGACTGAGGAGCACGGCGGTATACTGGTGTTCAAGGACGCCCAACCGAGACACACAGGAACCTATCAATGCGCTTACACCAACCAAGGCCTTGAACACCTTCAGGTTTCGGTGCACCTTTACATCAAGGGTGAACTACCTCTGTTATCTTTCAATTGTTGTCGGTTCCTTACTGATTTAGATAAGCTAACATCAACAAATCATCCTTTAGATCCTTCCGATCCATTCAGTGTCTTTGTCACACCTCGCTTCACCCTCACGGTCAGGGAGGATGAGGACTTTTTGGTACGTTGCCTGCTGACTGACCCGACAGTGACCAACATGACCCTCCAACTAGAAGCTGGGGACAGGACTCAGGGTCTACCTCCTGGCATGAGGGTGAGCGTGGTTCCACGGGCTGGGATCGTCATACACAAAGTTGAAAAGAAGTTCTCCGGGCGTTACGTCTGCACGGCAATGAAAAACGAAACAGTCATGAAATCCAGTAGCGTCTACCTCAGCGTCAGTCCTAGTAGGGTGCCCTTCTTACGCTCACAAACCTGTTTCGCTACATTGTCTCGATGTGCTTTTCTCTATCTAATCCGATTTTCACGTGCCTTTCTTTGACTTGTCTGTCTCAGATAAAAGTCTTATTGTCATTGATAACAACATAGTGTACATTGATTACGAAGAGATTAGAGTGAACCTGTTGCCTTTAGATGTCAAAGATGTTTGTCCACCTGGAAACTGTCACACTGGCATTCACCTTACCACTTTTTGTAAGATCTGTCCTTCAGTAGAATTGTGTGTTTTTGCAAATGTCTACTTTGTCTTCGGTGTCTCCCACACCATTGTCCAATTACCTGTCTGACCCTCATGTCTCTCTCTCGCTTAAATGTCTCTGACCTCATCAATCTCTTATATATTCTTTCCCCACTTTTCCGGAAATCTTTAGGACAACGGAGTCCTCCCAAGATGTCTCTGAATCAGAGTGATTTCTTCCGTTTGGTGGGAGAAACATTTGCAGTGATTTGTGTTACAAGTAACCCCTCCCTCCTCTACAGCATTACCTGGACACACCCTAAAACTAAGGTGGAACTTCTCCTTTCAGTTGTTTTGTGTTGTTTTGCATTTCGACTGAAGGTTTTGTGCTGGTCCATAGGCTCCAAACATGACCTCAACCTGCAGTTATATAAACAGACAGTGCAACAAAACACTGACCATCGGTTCTGTCGGTCACCAGCACAGTGGACTCTATACGTGTATTGTGCGCAACGAAGCTGGCAATGACACAGCGACAGCAACGCTCCATGTGTTAGGTGAGGACACAGAAGCTGATTGACATTGAGTTTATTTAGGGGCAAAGGGTATAACAAAAGGCGCTCCACACATAAGGGTGAGAAAATGAGTAACAAAAAGCACAAGATGGACAAAACTCAATGCTGGCAAAGTTCAGGAAGTCCAAAATAGATCAACAACAGGTATACTCATGCAGGAGATCAGGAATATCAAGTGCAAACAACAAACTGGCAGCTTTTTTTGTTGGCACAGTACGAAAATCTTGTATTACTAGTTAAAATCAGGTGGGGGTCCTCCAGTTGGTCTGCCTGATGGCACCCTGTGGAAGACGTAGGCGTGCTGGATCCCAACAGATTACTACGTAGTGTAAATTGTTTTCAATTAGATAAGATGTGGACCTCCTTGGTAATCATGTCATTAAAAAAAGAAAAAAACATAAAAAATATTAGGATAGACAGGTAATATTTACAAGGTGGTTCTAATAGACTGGCCTAGGTGGTCGGGCCGCTGTGGTAGCGCGAGGCGGCAATGCCTTTCAGACTAGGCGACCAGAAGCCAATAATAGATAGATAGATAGATAGATAGATACTTTATTCATCCCCGCAAGGAAATTCAGATTTCCAGCAGCATCCCTTCGCTGAGAACAATACAATAATAAAGCAAAAGGAATACAATATACAAATACCCAATGTGACGTGCTAATACCCACTGTAGCGTATTGTATTGAGTATTTAAATAGTGCTACATAAAATACACACTGCAATAAAAGTACGGTAATATGCAATGTAGGGGGTGTGGTTTAGTGTGGGCCTTTACTCCGCCGGGTGGAGTTAAAGAGCCTCATGGCATGAGGAAGAAAAGATCTCTTCAGTCTGTCCGTGGTACAAGACAGTGACAGCAGTCTGTCGCTGAAGCTGCTCTTCTGTCTGGATATAATGCGGTGTAGTGGATGTGATGAATTGTCCATGATTGACCGCAGCCTTTTCAGTGCCCGTCTCTCAGCTACTGTTGTCAGGCTGTCGAGCTTTGTGCCCACAACAGAGCTCGCTTTCCTCGCCAGTTTATTAAGACGAGAGGCATCCTTCTTCATGACGCTGCCTCCCCAACACGCTGCCGCATAGAAGAGGGCGCTTGCCACAACTGTCTCATAGAATATTTTCAGGAGCTTTTTGCAGATGTTGAAGGAGGCCAGCCTTCTGAGGAAGTAAAGTCGGCTTTGACCTTTCCTACATAGAGCTTTTGTGTTGGCAGTCCAGTCCAGTTTGTTGTCCAGCTGCACACCCAGGTATTTGTAGGTCTGGACAAATTCTACACTTTCTCCTTTGATGGTTACAGGAACCGGGTGAGTTTTAGTTCTCCTGAAGTCCACCACCATCTCCCTGGTCTTGGTGGCGTTCAGGTGCAGGTGGTTTGCTTCGCTCCATTGGACAAAGTCCTGAATCAATTTCCTGTACTCCTTCTCCTGCCCACTTCTGATACATCCCACGATCGCAGTGTCATCAGCAAACTTTTGCACGTGGTAGGACTCAGAGTTGTACTGAAAGTCCGATGTATACAGAGTGAATAGGAACGGAGAGAGCACGGTCCCCTGCGGAGATCCTGTGCTGCTAACCACGGTGTCCGATGTACAGCCCCCCTGTTTTACATACTGGGGTCTGCCTGTCAGGTAGTCCATAATCCATTCTACAAGGTGTCCTGGGTTGTGTTAATGACCCTTTGTAAGCTTCTCCTGCCGTGCATCCAGCATACCACACCGTAATGCCAGCAACTTGTGTCTCTGTATTTTTTCTCCTGAGCCAGTAAATTCAAGATGGTTGCATCATGCTCATCTTCTAGGGAGGAACCAGTCAGGTCAACAAAGCTAAGTTGTAAATTGTAGCCTATAGTACAAATCCTGAAATCAGGGCCTTAAGTCTAGAGTCAAAAATAACAAATTCATGCAAATCAGCAAGGTTGATCTTATCATGCTGTGTATATTATCTTGGGCAGACTCTCCATTCCTGACAGCCTTCCTGGAGCGTCGCGTCGTCACACCAGGTGGCGCCAATGTTAGTACAAGAGGCATGGACTCTTTCAGACAACTGCACCAGAAGACTATGGACAAGTCGGTGACGGACCACTGGGAAGTGCTAGCCAATGTTAGCGTGGATACAAGAGAGCCGCACCGGATCTGCACCAATCGCACTGTGGACGTGCTTGAAGGCGGAGAAGTTATGTTGACTGTCGTTGTGGAAGCATACCCGCCAGTTGGGAGTCTTCGATGGACCTCACCCACGCCTAAAAATTACAGTGTGGAGCGATATACAGCTAATGGCTACAGGTTGGCTTAAGCCTTCTATGTCCATTCCAAACATCCAAGTTTCTCTTTCCTGTCTTACCTGAACCATTGTGTCTCTCCATCATAAAGTGCAGTGTTCATTTTACCTCTGAAAAGTAATGGGTCCCGGGGACTCGCATGCTCAAAAATCTAGGGGGCCCAACAGAGATCTATGGGTCCCTAAAATTTAGTGTTATCGAGGTTGAAATTGTAAAATCGGCGACAAATATATTATATAAATCTATATATTCATTCAGTTTTAATCATCACAGTTTATTGGTAATACAAATCAGTTATCACTTCAAGCTTTTTCAGTTCACAACAATATTGTACATTATACAAAATAATATTGCTGAAATAATTATATTAATCTATGTTTTCATTCAGTTTTAATCATCACAGTTAATTGGTAATACAAAGCAGTTATCGCTTCAGATTTTTCAGTTCACAATATTGTAAATTTAAACACTATTGCTGAAATATTAGTCTATATATTCATGCAGTTTTAATCATCACAGTTAATTGGTAAAACAAAGCAAGTTATCACTTCAGATTTTTCAGTTCATATATTCTTCGTGGTTTGCTGTCCCGCCACAGTTGTAATGCCTTCTGAAGGTCCAATCCATGATCATCCTCCTCATAGCGTCACCAGGAATATAATGGAGTCCATTTTGAAAGAAAAGTCCTTTTCTTGCTAGTAGTATTCTTTTGTTTATTTACTTTCGTCGAATCGTTCGCTTCAACACACGTGTTTTCCTTGCCTTCGCGATTTTCCAAAGAATTTCTCCGCCGTTTTTTCGTGCCGGAATTATTGCCGTTGTTATCACTTTCTGCATTATGTTTCGACTTATTACTGAGACTGAATAAATGACCGATTTTGTGTTGATTTTCCCCTTCCCTCGACGACAACCACCACAACAATGACGTAATATCGAAGCAACGAGATCTCGTTTTCCGAGATCGGCGTGCAGACGAAAACTCGAACCGCGAGACCAAAACAACAATGGCGGATCTGCCTGACGAAAAGTTTGGAGTGCGGTAAATTTTTGTTAAAAATAAAAGTAATCGGGTAATAATGACAATTTTGTGTCAAAAACGTTGCATCCCGGGGACGCACGTTGATTTGACATTATACGTCCCCAGCAAAAATGATGCGTCTAGGACGCAGGGACCCGGGCAAACGAGAACACTGCAAGTGTAACACTGTCAGTCTTACTGACACTATCTCATCTTTGTCCTGTGCTGAACAAAGTATTTTACTCGCATTTACCTTGACACAGTGTCGTGTTCCCTTCCCTCACTACGTATGTCCTACTTTTGTCCTTTGCTAACTCTTACCCATTGCATTCTTACGTACAATTCTCAATAGCCCTCACCTTTTCCCTGTGCTACCTGATTTTCATACTCTACATCCCTCCCTGGTAGATGTTACACTAGCTTTGCTGACTAAGTATGTTCTACCCTGGTCCTGTGTGGCCCAAACTCTTACTCCATGCATTCTTTCTTACTGTTCTCAAAAAACCCAACCAAACTTGTTCTGTGCTCTGTATTTTTTAGTTATCACCAGTGTTCCCTCTAAGCTGCGCACGTGCGCAATTGCGCACTGCTCGCACATTCTCAGCGCACAAGAAAATCTAGCCAGCGCACAAAAATGAGGGCTCAAAATTACTAATTAAGAAGCCACTTTAGTCAAAGTTACAGTGCATGAAGGTAAAAATACACAGGTTCCCCTGACGTTGTGTCCTAAATGCGATATTTTGAAGTCAATGTCGAACGAAGTTGAAAAGTAAAGTTAGTAGAGTTTGTCGAGAACCGGCTTCTTCGGCTCGGCTCACTAAAAGGAACCGGCTCTTTCGGGTCCTAAACGGCTCTTCAGGTTGTTTTTGCTTCTTTAATCCCAACATGACCATATATTTTGTAAAATTATGCACAAAATGACTCAAAGGAAGGAGGGAATAGAACAAAAAAGAACAAAATACCAAAATGAAAAAGTAGTGAAAAGCTGCGAAAAAAAGAAACAAAAGGAAGAGAAAAAAAGTAGAAAAAAGCTGCGAAAAAAAGAAACAAAAGGAAGAGAAAAAAAGAAGGAAAAATTTAGAAAAAAGCCAGAAAAAAAGAAAAGAAAGAAATGTAGGAAAAAAGTAAATAGAGAACAAAAAGAAAAAAAGTAACAGCTCGGGAAAAAAAAACACAATGAGATTTTTTTAAAGGAATTTTTAAAAAAAAGTAGAAAAAAACACGGAAAAACGAAGAAAAAGTTCGTGTTGCATTCAAATAATTTCCAATTACATCGAGTGAATCTTGTTGCCAAAATTGTACTTCCACTAAAAATGTGATTAAGTACAGTTCTGTATCTTACAACCGACTAAATGAGCCCCCCAAAATGTCGATATTATGCGACAAAATATATCAGGAAATAAAATAAATGGATATCTTGTGAAAGAAAGAATTGTAAGACTAAACGACGTTTGCAGGCCGTACAACCTTTGCAATAGTACATGAGTCAATTCATTCAAAAGAGAAAAATCATTTTGTATTGCCGGAAACTCAGCAAAATATCACTTGATGTCAAGTTTTGGACATGTTTGATAATGAATTAGTTGCCACACTTGGGATTATGGTGGCTCACTGTTGTTTCAAGCGTTGCTCACCGACTTTGTGTGAATGCTCAGACCCGTAAGGAAATTTACAGGGAACTTTGGTTATCACTTTCATTAATTTCTGGCTCTACCAAAGATACTCTACCTGTCCTTTCCTATGCTATTTTTTGGTGATACTCAGTTGTGATGAATAAAAAATCTCTCTATTGACAGGAGTCAGGCTAGCCTGCTGCTGCACCACGTGCGTGCTGAAGAGAAAGGCACTTACACGTTGCGCTATGCTAACAACCTTCTTAGTGGGTCTTTCAACTTTGACCTACGAGTTCTTCGTAAGTAAACCGTCATTTCCTTCACTACAAATAGAATAGAATAGAATAGATATATTGTCATTGTTACAACATGGGATATATTGTAACAATGAAATTGGACGACTCAAGTTCCACATTTTACAGTGAGGATAATGAAACAAAGAGATAAAGGAACAAAGAACATGTTTTAACTGTCTTTGTTGTCTTTGTTGTAAATAGGCTCTCCTTCGGAGGGGGGGGGGGGTGATGATGAGGGTGAGGGACAAACAGAAATGGTGGATCCAACCGGATGTTTGATCTTACAGTACACACAGTCCAGTGTTTTTCCCCGAATTGCTCAGTCCACGTATTGAATGGATTTGGGAAGTACAGTCCATAAACATGCCCGATTAAAGTCACCGGCGACGATAAAAGCTCCGTTGGGGTGTGCAAGCTGCTGTTTATTGATAGCAGCGGGCAGGAGATTTAGCGCTATGCTAACGTTAGCATAAACAGCAAGCACAATGACCACAGTTAGCTCTCCCGGTAGATAGAAGTGTCTGCACGATACTGCTAAAAACTCCATATCGAGTGAGCAGTGTGTGTCAATTGATCCGACGGTTTGTTTGGGTGTGATGCAGGTGCTCCGAGAGGCGCCATTAGCGTGGAGAACAACACGCTAACCTGTACCGGTTCCGGTTTTCCGCCGCCTACCCTCTCTTGGTTGCAATGCAACGGCCTCGTTGAGACGTAAGCTTAAAAGGAGAAGGGTGAGTCCCTGGTTGCCTCATTCGCTTCATTCCGACTTCTTTGAGCAGGTGCAAAGACATGGAGGACAATCGGTCAGACAATTCCACCACAGCAGGACTGAAGAGGCGCCTGATCCTTCCTCAGGCACCGACTGATGACATCACCTTCGAGTGCGTGTCCGTCAACAGCGTAGGGAGCTCCCGAGACGTCTTTTTCCTGCGTAAGAACTATAAAATGTTGGCTTTTGATTTTGTTCATGCTCTGTTGGATTTAATAAACCCTTTCTGTTATGTTATCGTGAGGCGGACCCAAACGCAGACGTACAGGAGGGGGAAGAAAACAATAATTAAAAAACACAGTCTGGAAAAACTCCCCGCTGAAAAAGTAGCTAAAGTCTATAGTTGATCAAAGACAGGTATCAAAGGGTCGGGAAACATACACAGAGTTAGGTTTTAAATATTAAAATTGACTCAGGGTTGGGTAGGGTTACTTTAACTTGATTACTTTCAATTACTTTTGGATGACTCCAATACCAAATACGCTAATAAAAGACAAAAGAAACTAAATATGAATAAAATGACTAAATTTTGTGCAGGCTTGGGGAGTAACGGAATACATGGAACGGCAAAAATGATGTTGGCAAGCCGTTTGGATTTATTTTCATTTTGTTTCTGTCGCATTTTATGTTCGTTTTGCCGGAGATCACAGAGATCAAAGCCAGGAGAGAAAGCTTACCACGTTTTGTGAGTCATAATTTTTTCATATTTAGTTTCTTTTGTCTTTTATTAGCATATTTGGTATTTGAGTAATCCAAAAGTAATTGAAAGTAATCCAGTTAAAGTAACCCTACCCAACCCTGTGTATCGTTTACCAAATTGTTCGAATTAGTTATCTGACTCCATTAACATTCACCCAACAATGCACGCTCATTTCTTGATAAAAAAGAATAGCTGACATTTTCACACAGGGGCAGATTTAATTTTTTTAACAATTTAACTAAGTGTACTCCATCGAAAATGGCCGAATTAGCCGAATTAGTGTCGTTGGCCTCTCTGGTGAGCCTTCTCTGAAGTCTTCTAGCTTTTTTGTCTTGGCCCACGCCTTCCCGCAAGATGATGTGCCGACTCCTCCCATGGGTGTGCTAATAAAGCCCCCCAGGCTCCACCACCTCGGAGAAGAGCACCACAATTTCTGGAATTAACCAAAACAACACCGAGCGTTTCTACGTCATCAGGGCCTTGTTCTACAAACATCGCCTGCCGTCCTCCGTCAGAGTCCTGTTATCAAAATACCCTAGTCAAAATATTTTGCATTTGGAATGGCGTGACCTGTCATTGAACTATAGCCTACTCGGTGAAAATATTCATTGCACTCAATAAATGTAACTTGTATTCAATCGTATAAAATCCTTTATAGTCAAATGTATAATACCCTTCAACCGGTAGGAACATCAATATGACAAGTAACAATCCGACAGCTTCTGCATAGTCCTAACCAGGGTTGGGTAGGGTTACTTTTACTTGATTACTTTCAATTATTTTTGGATTACTCCAATACCAAATATGCTAATAGAAGACAAAAGAAACTAAATATGAATGAAATTACTAATTTTTGTGCAGGCTTGGGGAGTAACGGAATACATGGAACGGCAAAAATGATGTTGGCAAGCTGTTTGGATTTTTTTTCATTTTGTTTCTGTCGCATTTTATGTTAGTTTTGCTGGAGATCAAAGAGATCAAAGCCAGGAGAGAAAGCTTACCACGTGTTGTGAGTCATCATTTTGTTCATATTTAGTTTCTTTTGTCTTTTATTAGCATATTTGGTATTGGAGTAATCCAAAAGTAATTATAAGTAATCCAGTTAAAGTAACCCTACCCAACCCTGGTCCTAACATACCCCTCTCATGATTTGAGTCAGTTGTGGGTGATGACGAACAAGTGATGGCGCCCTCTGCCAGATGGTTGCCTGCTGGATCCTAACTTTCATTTTCTTATTATATCTTTGAGAGCAGTTGTTTCTACTGTTTCAGGTTCTGTAGGTTCTGGTGGTAGAAGGATGTTGACGGCATCCCTGGCGGCAGCCTCAGCCGGTGTGGCCGTGCTCCTCCTGCTATCCATCTTCCTTATCTTCAGGATCAGGCGGGTATGCGGAACGCCACGGACACCATTACAGTGGAACCTCGGTTCTCGACCATAATCCGTTCCAGAACCCTGTTCGAAAACCGATTTGTTCGATCACCGAAATCATTTTTCCCATTAAAAATAATGTAAATCGTTTTAATCCGTTCCAACACCATGAATGTTTAGCTTGAATGTTTAACGTAGACTTATAGCTAGCCCAGGCTAATCGTACGTTATCGTAATCTTCCGTACGAAAGATTACGCTAACATGAACGTGTAAAAATAAAATAATTAGGTCGTTTACAAGTCATTTAGCACCCGGGTCTCCACAACAAGTGGTGAGCGGTTCATTGGAAAGGGGGCGCCGTTCCAACACCCTGAATGTTGGGCTCCGTTCCAACACCCTGAATGTTTAACTTGAATGTTTAACGTAAACTTAAAGCTAACCCAGGCTAATCGTACGTTCGCGTTATCGTAATCTTCCGTACGAAAGATGACGCTAACATGGACGTGTAAAAATTAAAAAAAAGGATAAAGAAAAGAATTATGAATAGGATTTCTTACCTTTGTGGTGGTCAGCAGAAGGCGCAGGTGGACGGTGGTGCTATTATTTCTTTCTTAAATGCAATAGTTGTACGCACTACTTTTCCTTTTTCACCTGTAGCAACTTTGCTGCTTGCACTGTCTTTCTTCGGAGGCATAACAAGGGGCTAAAACACCCGTACGCCGCTCAGCATCGCACCCTAGCGTACGCACTCACGCATTACCGGCGTTCGAACTCCGATTTTTTTGACCGAACAGCGAAGCAAGAATTTCTGGAAATTTTTGGTCGGACTCCGATTTGTTCGAACCGAGAGGCGTTCGAAAACCGAGGTTCCACTGTACCTGTCTTTTTTTTCACCTCCTCCTTTATTGTGTCCCTTGGTAGCAACCGAAGTACGAGATCCGTTGGAAGATTGTTGAAAGTTGCTCGGGTAACAACTACACCTTCGTAGATCCCTGCCTGCTGCCCTACAACAACGTCAAGTGGGAGTTTCCCCGAGACAAACTACGCCTGGGTAACCTTTCACCCCTGACTGGCCGACCTTGGGTCCGGAGCATGTCCTTGACCTTTGACTCCATTGACGGGCTTTCTCCCTCAGGGGGCGTGTTGGGTTCGGGGGCCTTCGGGAAGGTGGTGGAGGCTACCGCCTACGGGCTCGGCAGTCAGGACCAAACCCGCGTCGCCGTCAAGATGCTGAAACGTAAACAAGATCATTTCACTTGTTTTTCCAGCGCAATTTAAACATTTTTCAGTCTCATCTCATCTCATTAGCCGTACCGCTTATCCTCATTAGGGTCGCGGGGGGGCTGGAGCCCATCCCAGCCATCTCCAGGCAGTGGGCAGGGGACACCCAGAACTGGTTGCCAGCCAATCGCAGGGCACACAGGGACAGACAACTCATTCGCTCATTCACACCTAGGGACAATTTGGACCGGCCAATTCACCTGAAATGCATGTCTTTGGAATGTGGGAGGAAACCGGAGTGCCCGGAGGAAACCCACGCAAGCACGGGGAGAACATACAAACTCCGCACAGAAAGTCTGGAGCTGGATTTGAACCCACGACAGGTTCCCATGACATGAACTGTGCCGCACAAGCGCTAACCACTGCGCCGCCGTGCTGCCCCATTTTTCAGTCATCTTGGTCAAAAATATTTATCAAGATGTGCAAAACAATGTAATCTGCTAGATAAGTCAAATTTGCTTGCTTGAATAGCTTTACCCACGCTACTTTTGAACCTCAGTGCATCGCAGGTTGAAATATATTCCACAATCCATTATCCCCGATTGCATATTGCTGCAAACGGGGGCTGATAAAGCTCATTTATTCAGGCCTGCCAGGTCTATTTTGCTGTGATTTCCACCCAAAAGTGAAGTGCACCTGCGTGGCTGCAATCCATTATCCATAATCCTATATTGCAGCAAGCGAGGACCGGGAAAATGTAGTTGGTTTTTTTTTTTGTTTTTTTTTTGTTCTGGCTGCTGAAGCGTGCCATCTAAAATGAGCTTTCCTGTTTTTGAGGCAATCCGTTATCCCCAGTTGACAATGGCTGAAAGCTGAGGCAGAGAGAAAATATATGTGTCATGCATGGGGGTTCTTTTTGCCATTCTCCCCATCTAAAATAGACAGCACCCATGCCTCCGGTATCCGTTATCCCTGGTCGACTAGGGCTCTGTGCAAGGGTTGTGATGAATGGAGGGATTGAGGGGTGGGTTTTGACTTTTTGAATTTTGCATATAGCAGTGGTTCTGGTCCTTATTAAACAAGGTATGCATTTTGTGCATAATTTTACATGATATTTGGTCATGTTGGGATTAAAGAAGCAAAAACAACCCGAAGAGCCGTTTAGGACCCATAAGAGCCAGTTCCTTTTAGTGAGCCGAGCCGAAGAAGCCGGTTCTCGACAAACTCTACTGACTTTACTCAACTTCGTTCTACTTCGACTCGACTTCAAAATATCGCATTTAGTATCATTATTATAAAAAATAAGTATCATTATGCTCTTTCTGGTTAGCTTAGTAGATAGCCAACCGGATTTTTGTTGAAATTAAACGAGCTGTACAGAATTTGGAACTTACCCTCTGCCGCCATCTCCTGGCTTAAAGTCATGATTGCAGCCTCATTCAGCTCATACATGACACGCATGCAAGTAGGTACATTTCTTAGACGCACTCAGATAAACTCTTCTTTTTGAAATTTTTTGGGGTTTGGCTTGGCGTTTGAACTCTACTAGAAGCAGGCCTTTTCTTACTTTCACCATTTTCATGCTAAACTGATAAATAGAAATGAAAGAAATTGCAAGGGCAAACATGATGTCACTCTCAAGGAACCCCCCCCAACCCTCAGACCACATTCTTCGAACCTAATGCGGTCCGCCTCGAACAGCTCTGCTAAAATGAAATGATCTGCATTTATATAGCGCTTTTCAAGTCAATGACTTCCCAAAGCGCTTTACAATGTGCTCCACATTTCCCAATAGCGGCCTTGCAGCCATGTAAGGCGCTAACCTGCTTATTGGGGGTATTAGGGGTTCAGTGTCTTACCCAAGGACACTTCGACATGTAACACGGACGAGCCGGGATTCGAACTAGGTTCCCTTGATCCCAAGACGAGCGCTCTACCTCCTGAGCTACTACCGCCCCTAAGTATGACAAAAGCAGATAGGTGCAGTGGAAAAAAAGCATAAGGGCTCTTTGTACTCAGTTGGACATTGTTAGCACATACTTAATCGAGAATATATTCTACTTTCAACTTTTTGAAGACCTCAAACGACATACCCAACTTTTAAGCTCAGAGCCTGCATCTGTGAGTATGGTTTGTGTACCAGGTGCTTTTATGCTGTTTCCCGATGTCTCAAAGACACACCCTAAACTGCCTATGGCAAAACAGGAGGGTCAAAAATCGAAAACGAAACATAAGCGAACCAAATTTTTGTTACCAGGCGTTTAAATGACATTGAGGTGTCATAACATAATTGTTTTTGTCTATATAAGCTGATTTTATACCTACAGTCATTTGCAAAATCCTACACTTAATCAAGTACTTGACTTTTGCTTTTTTTGTTTTGTTTTTTTTGCAGCTAGCGCTCACTCCGAGGAGCGCGAGGCACTGATGTGCGAGCTGAAGATTCTAAGCCACCTGGGCTACCACGACAATATCGTCAACCTGCTGGGCGCATGCACTCAAGGAGGTCACTTTTTTGAGTTTTTCTTTGCCCTCATGTTGGTTTCAGATCAGGGGATGTCATAGGGGTGATTTTCACAGCCTTTTGAGGCTTTTTGTAATTAACTCATTCAATGCCAGATGTTTCTCTCAAATAGGGAGTGCAGGCGCCCCCTAATTTTTGCCATATTGACTCATTTTTGAAGGCCTACTGAGTTTAGTTCTGTAGCTATATAGGGCATATCAAAAGAAAGCTTTTATCTTTGTTTAGTAAACAACAGATGAAGAGCGCTAAGTTTCTTGAAAATATTCATGTCCAAGAAAACCTCTGAGAAAAGCTGCATTTTTTGAAAAGATGCATTTAGTGTTTTTTTTTCCCCATCTATGATATCTCCAATATAGAAATGGTGCTTTCTATAAACACAAGGGCTTATGTACTTATACATGAACGAAGCATGAAATTTGCAAGCGTTCAATGGTTCTATGACGTGATAATTCAATTTCAGTCCTTCGGGGGCTGCCCGCACGCTCTCATTTGCTGGATAGAGGAAGCAAAGCAATATAAAAGGTGGGGGCTGCCTGATGTGAGGACAAAGATCTGATCAACACCCTTCCTGCCATCTAGTGGGGATTTATCATTCTCAGAGTAAGATCGGGCCTAAAAAAAAATCCACCCGGACCTGACCCGAGTCGCGGGTATATAAACCCGAACCCGCACAAACCCGACGGATTAACTTGATTTGATGAACGAGCCGAAAATAAACCCAAACCGTTATTTTGCCGCCAAATAAAGACTAAGCCATACGAAGCTGTGCGGATCTGTGCGTTTTGGCTGAACTTCTCAGAATGAATGGTTTGGCGCCGTAGGACGCATCTCGGCGGCGTGCGGCGAAAGAAAATGAAACCGAACAAAATGACTCAGAAAAAAAAAGAAATCAGATTTGTCAGGACCAGAATAGGAAACAGGACCCACTCGCGTAACATTACTCACAGTGTTATTGGGGAAAGGAGAAAGGAGCGCACACTCGATCCAGAGATCATTGGTCGAGGGGAGTAGGTTGCTCAGCTGTAGAAGAGGGACTTCCGTGGCTAGCGATGACGGTGTCAGAAACAAAAAAAGTCCAAATCAAACAGATTGTGGCGGGATCAAAACAGAGGCAAAAACACAGGAAAAACGGAGATTCTCAGACGCACCGACTAAAGGCCACTGACAGGACAGCATTTAAATATTGACGGAGAGCCAATCCGTCAACGCGCTTCAGCTGGTGTCCATGGGCGTGGCCAATTGGGCGCCATGGCAACCGTGACAAGATTCTGCAGATAAAAAGCTGCAAATAGTGAAATATTAGGACCGAAAAGCAGAAAGTTTGTAAAGCTTGTAAGCTATTGGCAAGAAGCAGAAATGACGTCTGACGTGAGGGAGGTGGAAGGAGAAAGCCGCGCGTATTTGAGCCAAACACAGAGGAGAAAAAAATGTGAATTTAGTGATTTTAAGTTAAACTGTTTGGTTAGCATTTTCTTGATCTAGATAATTACTTGAGTAAAAGTAAGTGCATGCTGTTTAGATCCTCCATGAAGGAAAAAAAACAGCGAGAGAGAAGCCCGACCAGCCCGACTTAATGATTGACAATATTATGGCCGGGTTCGGGTCGGGCCCAAGACCTTATCTCTAACACTTACCGATCAGCAGCGCCAAAGCCTTTAGAATATATATTTATTTGAAGCAAACAAACAAACAAAAAACGTACATTTTACGTGAAAATGAATTCATACGTTACGGCATTGAAGGAGTTAATTGCTATACCAAAAAAAAACACACGAGTTAACTCTACTTGATCAACTCACTACCTTTCTCCACTTTCAGGGCCGGTCCTGATGATCACCGAGTACTGTTCCCACGGCGACCTCCTCAACTTCCTGCGTGAGCACGCTCGCACCTCCGTGGCGGCCATGTTGACTTTGGAGACCGTCGAGCACAACGCCAAATACTCCAACGTCCGGCTCAGGAGGTCGGGTCACGTGACGTCCTCTCCCGCTTTCTTTGTGAATATTTCACGAGTGGTTTTTGTTTTTGTGACGCAGTGACAGCGGCATCTCGTGTTGTTCGGAATATCAGGAAATGCAACCCATGCTTTCGCACTCAGGTAACACTCAGATATAGAAATATAGACACACACGCCTAGAGTAGGTCACCCAGACCTACACTGTTTACAAAGAGGTTGCGCAGGGTTGGGTAGGGTTACTTTAACTGGATTACTTTCAATGACTTTTGGATTACTCCAATACCAAATATGCTAATAAAAGACAAAAGAAACTAAATATGAATAAAATGATGACTCACAACACGTGGTAAGCTTTCTCTCCTGGCTTTGATCTCTTTGATCTCCGGCAAAACTAACATAAAATGCGACAGAAACAAAATGAAAATAAATCCAAACAGCTTGCCAACATCATTTTTGCCATTCCATGTAGTCCGTTACTCCCTGAGCCTGCACACAATTGAGTCATTTTATTTATATTTAGTTTCTTTTGTCTTTTATTAGCGTATTTGGTATTGGAGTAATCCAAAAGTAATTGAAAGTAATCCAGTTAAAGTAACCCTACTCAACCCTGGCCACACGATAGAACAAACATTCTCTCGGGGGCCGGACTAGTAGATTAAAGAGAAAGTAAAAAAAAAAGGGAAGAAACAAGAGAGAGGGAGACAAATGTAGAGAGGGTGGGACAAAGAGAGAGAGAGCGTGAGGAACAAAAGAGATAAAAAGATAAATAGTGAGAGAGGGGGAAAGAGAGAGAAAGAACACAATCTAAATTGAAATAGAAAGAGAGAAAAGAAAAGGGGAGAAAGAGAGAAGGGGAAAGCAAGAGAGGGAAAAAGAGAGAAAAGAGAGAAGAGGAAAAAGTGAAGAGAGAGCAAAAGAAGATAAAATGACAAAGAGACAAAGAGGAACAAAGAAAGAGAAAAGGAGAGAGAGTAAAAGAGAGAGAGAAAGAAATACAAGTACAGCATTTGTGAGAGAGAAGGGGACAGCAACAGAGAGAGAAAAAGAGAAAAGGAAAAAAGGACGAGATAGCAAAATAATGTAAAAAGACAGAGAGAAAGAGGAACCAAGAAAGAGGAAAAGAGAGAGTGAAAGAGAGCAAGATAGAGAGTGAAAGAAAAAGGGAGGGAGAGAGAGAAAGAGAGAAATACAGCATTTGTGAGAGGCACCTGGCTTTGGCAACATCAAGTGGATATATTTCAACCTGCAGCTCGTTTTTCTCTTGCACTTTTCTGAGCGTTGTCTCATGGGCCGGATTAGATCCTTTAAC
This sequence comes from Urocampus carinirostris, assembly GCF_059441175.1. NCBI lineage: Eukaryota > Metazoa > Chordata > Actinopteri > Syngnathiformes > Syngnathidae > Urocampus > Urocampus carinirostris. Next base: position 8,718,134 of record NC_142365.1, read on the forward strand.
GGGTCTGATCCGTCCCGCGGGCCGCCTGTTTGACACCCCTGCTCTAAGTCATCAACATTTCAAACTACTTGAGTTGACCCCCGGGATGCGGCCCCCCGCCTTATGACGTTTTCACTTTGTAATGTGGAATTCAGAGCGGGGTTTTTTTGCCCCTCTTTACGGCGTTTTCCCTAATATTCATTGACTACGAACCCATTTGCTTGCTCATAAACATTAAAGTTATGCTTCTAAATTGCCTGTCTCTAAGGGTGGACGTTTGCATCATGGTATCTCCAAGACGTCATTATGCTCTTGGCAGAACTACCTCCCACAATGCCTTTCTTTCTCTTTCTCTGAATCGCTGGTGATCCCTAAAGACTTAGTGAGTCGGCAATGCAGTACTTTTTTTGTCCGAAAGCTTGCTATACTCTTAATGCCACATCCATTGCAATATGGTCATCCTTTTTATTCTATTTTATTTTCGTTTGCAACGGAAAAAAACGATACCGAGATAGAGGCTACCGCGGCGAACTCGTTTGACTAGTCGGTGTATACCGGATGGTACCCATCATTGACAAATTTGTGTTTTTACGTACAGATTTTCTTCTTACGTCTTAAAATTCATAATAAACGTACTTTGTACGGCAAAAACGTGCAAGTTGACAGGTATGATAATTCAATGCATTCGCAAGGTTCATAAAAATTTATCAATGATATCTGGTGATGGCAGCAGTGGTTAGCGCGTGTGCGCCACAGTTCTTAGGTCATGGGTTCAAATCCAGCTACCGGATTTCCTGTGCGGAGTTTGTATGTTCTCCCTGTGATTGCGTGGGTTTCCTCCGGGCACTCCGGTTTCCTCCCACATTCCAAAAACATGCATTTCAGGTGGATTGGCCGGTCCAAATTGTCCCTAGGTGTGGATGAGCGAGCGAGTTGTCTGTCCCTGTGTGCCCTGCGATTGGCTGGCAACCAGTTCAGGGTGTCCACTGCCCGATGATTGCTGGGATGGGCTCCAGCGCCCCCGCGACCCTACTGAGGATAAGCGGTGCAGATAATGGATGGATGGATGGATATCTGGTGAGCTGTTTTTAGAACTGGTTTTGGGGGCTACCCGGGTGTTGTTAGGGTTCTTAAACATGGTGTCTCCTGGGTAAATATACTATATATATTTTGCAAATGTCTTTATATGTGTGTGTTTATGTGTTCCCCCTCAGGTGTGGAGCAAATCTGCATCAGCGACCTGATAAGGTTTTCCTACCAAGTGGCTCAGGGTTTGGACTTCCTGTCCACGCGAAATGTAAGGTGCAAGCGCACATGCCTTCTCGATAGGCTTGGGTGTGGCGAGTCAAAGAGCATGTGTTTCTGTGTGTGTTTGGCACCTCAGTGCATCCACAGAGACGTGGCGGCCAGGAACGTGCTCTTGACCGACCGTCACGTCGCCAAGATCTGCGACTTCGGTTTGGCTCGGGACATCCGCGACGACGACAGCTACATCGTGCAGGGAAACGTCAGTGCACCGCGACACTACGAGAGCACAAATACGACACCATCAGTGTTCCCTCTAAGCTGCATTCTCAGCGCACAAGAAAATCTAGCCAGCGCACAAAAATGAGGGCTCAAAATTACTAATTAAGAAGCCACTTTAGTCAAAGTTACAGTGCATGAAGGTAAAAATACACAGGTTCCCCTGACGTTGTGTCCTAAATGCGGTATTTTGAAGTCGAGTCGAAGTAGAACGAAGTTGAGTAAAGTTAGTAGAGTTTGTCGAGAACCGGCTTCTTCGGCTCGGCTCACTAAAAGGAACCGGCTCCTTCGGGTCCTAAACGGCTCTTCAGGTTGTTTTTGCTTCTTTAATCCCAACATGACCAAATATTATGTAAAATTATGCACAAAATGACTTAAAGGAAGGGGGGAAAAGAACAAAAAAGAAAAAAATACCAAAATGAAAAAGTAGTGAAAAGCTGAGAAAAAAAAGACACAAAAGGAAGAGAAAAAGAGAAGGAAAAATTTAGAAAAAATGCCAGAAAAAAAGTAAAGAAAGAAATGAAGGAAAAAAGTAAATAGAGAACAAAAAGAAAAAAATAACGGTTCGGAAAAAATAAACACAATGAGATTTTTTTTACGGGAATTTAAAAAAAAGTAGAAAAAAAACACGGAAAAAAGAAGAAAAAGTTTGTGTTGCATTCAAATAATTTCCAATTACTGTATTAACTTGATTTGAGGTACCAAGCCTGAAGGAAACCCGAATTTCTATATTTTATTGTGACGACTCGAAAAATCAGGGTTTTTTAATGCACAAAATTACTCAAAAATGGGGAAAATAAAGCAAAGGAAAATAAAACCAGACAAGAAAGAGAAAGAAAACAAAAACAGAAAAAAGAGGGGGGAAATGGAAAAAAAAGAAAAAAATCAAAGGAAAAAAAGGAAAAAAGCAAAAATAAGCAAAGTAAAAAGCTAGGGAAAAAAGAGAAACAAGTAACAATTAAAAGAAAAAAGAAATTAGGGAACACAAGAAGAAAAGAAGGCAAGAAAAAAGGAAAAAGCTAGGGAAAAGGAAACAAAAGAAGTCAAAATTAAAAAATAAGTGTCAGGACCAGAAAGGAAACAGACCCAATTGCGTAACGTTTACCACAAGTTTTATTGAAAGAAAGGGAAAGGGCTGCGGCCACGATCCGGTGTTCGCTGGACGCAGGAAGCAGGTCGCTCTCGGATTCGAACTGGGATCCGAACACGGAAGCGTATCTTCCGTCGCGAGCGATGGCGGTGTCAGGGACGGAAAAACTGGTCGGTAGTTGGGACTGGGAGATCAAAACGTTGTCGGGATTGGAAACGAGTCATAAGCCAGAACGGGAGAGTAGACGTGGTCGGGGTCAGAAACGGGTCGTAAGTCGGGACGGGAGAGCAGACGGGGTCAGGATCAAAACAGGTCATAGCCGGAGACAGACGGGAGCAAAAACGGGACAGGTTGGTGTCAAGGTCAAATAAGGCTTGCCTAGTATACACTGTGGTTCACAGACGGACCGACGACAGGGGACAGACAGGACTGGGTTCAAATAGTGACAGGGAACCAATCAGAACCCGCGGCGGTTGGGCGCCAAATGAGCGGGCACAGCTGAATCGCATCGGTAATCATGACAAAAAGTGTAAAAAAAATAAGGAAGAAGAAAATAAACTCTTTGATTACTCGTGTTACATTCAAAAAATTTGCAAATCATGTAAGAGTCAATACTAAATAAATTCATCTAAATAAATAAATAAGTATTATAGCTTCCTGCCTCAAGTGGGTTTTACATTGAAAGTCCAAGTCCTGTGTGCTTTTATTTTGTCAGGCCCGTTTGCCCGTCAAATGGATGTCCCCCGAAAGCATCTTCCAGTGCGTCTACACGGTCCAGAGCGACGTTTGGTCCTACGGCGTCCTGCTGTGGGAAATCTTCTCCCTCGGTAACTGCGGTTACGCGCCTCTGGTGATCTCCGGTAACCTTTACCAGCCCTCTTACTGCTACGTTCAGGAAAGAGCCCTTACCCCAACATGGCCGTGGATAGCAAATTCTATAAGATGATCAAAGATGGCTGCCACATGGAACGGCCCGACTTTGCCCCGCCCCAAATGTGAGTTACCGAACCCCACCGGTTTCTCATGTGCATTCGCCAAACCCGAAGTGTAAAATAATATTATCCATCCATCCATCCATTATCTGCACCGCTTATCCTCAGTAGGGTCACGGGGGTGCTGGAGCCCATCCCAGCTGTCTTCGGGCAGAGGGTAGGGGACACCCTGAACTGGTTAAAATAATATTATCATTTTTTTCAAATTCAGAAGATATACTGTGATTTCCAGATCCCTGATAAAAAGCCTAAACGTAAATTTAAAGTTACAGCGTGTTATATTTAAACACTAGATGTCTCTCTAGGGCAGGAGTGTCAAACAGTCGGCCCGCGGGCCGGATCAGGCCCGCTAAGGAATTGAATCCGGCCCGCGAGACAACGCTGAGGGAAGCGCAAGGGAAAAAAATGAGGGTTAAAACATGTCCACTTGATGTTGCCAAAGCCAGGTGCCTCTCACAAATGCTGTACTGTACTTGTATTTCTCTCTCTCTCTCTCTCTCTCTCTCTCTCTCTCTCTCTCTCTCTTTTCTTTCTTTCGTTCTCTCTTTCTTTCCCTCTCACCCTCTTTTTTCTGTCTTTCTTTCTCTCTTTGTCTCTCTCTCTCTTTCTCTGTCTCTCTTTTTCTCTTTCTTTGTTCTTCTTTGTCTCTTTCTGTGTTCTTTTTACCTCCTTTTGCTCTTTCTTTCTTTTTTCATTTTCTCTATTTTATCTCTTGCTTTCCACTTCTCTCGTTGTTCTTTCTCTTCTTTTCACTTTCTCTTTCTATTTCTCTTCGGATTTCTTTATTTCTCTCTGTCGCACTATTTCTCTATTTATCTCTTTTGTTTCTCACATTCTCTCTCTCTCTCTTTCTCCCTTCCTCTCTTTCTTTGTCCCATCCCCTCTTTTTCTCTCCCTCCCTTTCTCTTATTTCTTTCACTCTTTTTCTTCATCTTTAATCTACGAGCCCGGCCCCCGAGTGAATGTTTGTTCTATTGTGTGGCCCCCGAGTTCAAATGAGTTTGACACCCCCGCTCTACAACCGAAAACAAGAACTAATAACCACAAGGAAGAATAAAAACAACGGACTCTCAGTGTGACCAAACCACAACATTATTTTCCCTCACTTTTTTGCAAACCTATTCACGAGACAAGTAAACAAAAATAGGACAGAAAAGTGTCACGGTTTCCATGGCGCCCAATTGGCCCTGCCCATGTGTCACGGTTGCCATGGCGCACAATTAGTCCTGCCTGTGTGGCAACAGCTGCAGCTTGTTGACAGATTGGCTCCCTGTCAGTATTTGAACTCTCTCCTCTCAGTCCCCTTTTGTCGGTCCGTCTGTGAATCCCCGTTTTTACACGGCAACCCTTTTGTCCTGTGTTTTTGCTCCTGTTTTTCTCCCGCTACGATCTGTTTGATCTCCACCACGTCTGCTCTCCTGTCCCGAATTACGACCCATTTTAAACTCTACCACGTCTGTTCTCCTGTCCCGGATAACGACCCATTTTCTGATATCGACCACGTTTGCTCTTCTATCTACTGACCGTCCACTGACCCGTTTTTTGCGTTCCCGACACCGCCATCGCTCGCCACGGAAGTCCCACTTCCGTGTCTGAGCAACCGACTCCCCGCGACCAGCAATCTCCGGACCGTGTGTGCACTCCTTTCCCTTCTTCCCAATAAAACTGTGAGTGGGTCCTGTCTCCGTTCTGGTCCTGACAAAAAGAAAGAAAGAAAAAGGGAGAGAGAGAAAATATGAGAAAAGGAAAAACAAAAAAGGTCATACGGACTGGATTGCTATAAATGGAACCAGAACGGAGACAGGACCCACTTGCGTTACGTTTCTCTCATTTTAATTGGGAAGAAAGGAAAGGATTGCACCCACAATCCGGCGATCGCTGGTCGCGGGAAACAGGTCGCTCTGAACGCAGAAGTGGCACTTCCGTGGTGAGCGATGGCAGTGTCAGGAAAGGAACAAACGGGTCAGTAGCCGGGACAGGAGAGCAAAAAAAACGTGGTCGGGATCAGCAACAAGTCGAAAGCCAGGAGAGGAGAGTAGATGTGGTCAAGATCAAAAATCGGATCAAAGCCGGGGAACAGACGGGATTAAAAACAGGAGTGAGTCAGGGTCGAAAAAGCTTGCCTAGAGTAAACTGAGGTTCGCAGACGGACTGACAACAGGTGACAGATAGACGTGGGTTTAAATAGTGACAGGGAGCCAATCAGAGTCCGAGGCAGTTGGCGCCAAACGAGCGGGCACAGGTGCTTCACATCAGTAATCATGACAATTTGCTTGGAGAAGATTTGATCTCCGACCCATATCTTCTCATGAAGAGAGCCACACATGGCTCGCGGGCCATAGGTTCCCAACCCCTGGTCTAGCAAAACCTGTAAATCCCTTTGATCGCCAGCTCCTTCTCACAGTTCCGTTCCGCAGGTACCGGCTGATGACGTCCTGCTGGAGTCTAGAACCCACCGACCGGCCCACGTTCAAGACCATCGCCCGGCTGATGGAAAGGCTCCTCCCCTCCGCCAATAAGGCGGGGCCAAGCGAGCAGGTGAGAGCCAATCCCGCGCCGGCTCTGATCAACAGTTGAAATTTTTTCTGTTTTTTTGTCTCCGTTCAAGCCGACGTACAAAAACATCGACGAGTGCGGGGAGGAGAGAGAGAACGAGGCGGAGGAAGTTGGGGGCGGGGACTCTATGAAAGGGGAGGAGCCAGGTGACTGTCACTCATCCATTTCTAAAAGCAAAACTGTCAAACATATTTTAGCTCAGGGGCCACCTAGTAAATCCCGATGCATATTTAAAACTTCACCTCCACGTTTTTGCTCATTTTTCTGTTGTGCTTCTCTCAGCATTGTTTCGCGGACCACATAAAATGATATGGCGGGCCGATTTCAGCCCGCAGACCACACGTTTCACACTTCTACCAAAGGAATGGATCCCGACTTGTCTTTGACTTGTCTTCTAGCTCAGGGGCCACCTAGTAAATCCCGATGCATATATAAAACTTCACCTCCACGTTTTTGCTCATTTTTCGGTTGTGCTTCTCACAGCATTGTTTCGCTGGACACATAAAATGACATGGCGGGCCGATTTTACCCCGCAGACCACACGTTTCACACTTTTACCAAAGGAATGGATCCCGACTTGTCTTTGAGTTGTATTTTAGCTCAAGGGCCACCTAGTAAATCCCGATGCATATATAAAACTTCACCTCCACGTTTTTGCTCATTTTTCGGTTGTGCTTCTCACAGCATTGTTTCGCGGACCACATAAAATGATATGGCGGGCCGATTTTGGCCCGCAGACCACACGTTTCACACATATGCTAAGGGAATACATCCCGACTTGTCTTTGACTTTAGAAGTCGGCGAGGAAGATCTGCGAGAATCCATCAAGATGACCAAGGTGACGAGGAACATTTACCAGATGTCCTGACGTCAATGTCGACAATCATTGTTACCAAATGACTCAAAATTTTCATTTGTTTTCATGAACTGAACCCATTTAAGCTACCTGGAGTTGATATTTTCTACTTTTGCAATAAATATCGTACATTTTATAGTATACAAGATTGTATCTCTTGGCATATATCACCCAGAAGAAATTTCTCGACAGTAGAGTAGACCCCCGGGATACGGCAATTCATCCGTTCTGGGGAGGGGATCGCAAGGTGAAATTGCAGTTTCAAGGGGGCAACCTAGTTTGGAAAACCGCAAGCTTTGGTTCCATGGTTATCATATTTTGCTTCTCCCTTTAGTTTATGGTGATTTTTATTGCATGTTAGCAATATGCTGATAGATAGATATAGATAGATATAGAGACAGATAGATATAGATAGATATAGAGATAGATAGAGATGGATCCAGATAGATATAGATAGATATAGAGATAGATAGGGATAGATAGATAGGTACAAAGATAGATAGATAGATAGATAGATATAGAGAAAAATAGAGATAGATAGATAGATAGATATGTAGAGAGATAGAGATAGATAGATGGATATAAAGATAGATATAGAGATAGATAGGGATGGATAGATAGATAGGTACAAAGATAGATAGATAGATAGATATAGAGAAAAATAGAGATAGATAGATAGATATGTAGAGAGATAGAGATAGATAGATGGATATAAAGATAGATATAGAGATAGATAGAGATAAATAGATATGAAGATGGATAGATCGATAGATATATATATAGAGAGAGAGAGAGAGAGAGAGACATAGCAATAAATAGATGGATAGATATATAGAGAGATATAGATAGATAGATAGATCAATAGATAGAGATTGATAGATAGATATATAGAGATATAGAGATAGATAGATGGATAGATAGATAGTTAATGTATTAATTTCCATAGAGAAATTCACATTTCCAGCAGTATCCTTGCGTTAACAAAATAAAATAAAATAAGAGATATAAAAATAACTTTTATGAATGTGGATTCCTATAACATCATACTGTATCATATTATATTATGTTAAATTGTGTAGTATTATTTTGTTGTATTATGTTCTATTACACTGTATTTGTGTGCCCGTTGACTATAACATGAATGCTAACTTACCTTAGCCAGCCTATGGCGATTTTTATTGCATGTTAGCAATAAGCTAGTCGATTTTAATGATTGTACAGTATACTGTTTGAAGCGTTTATGTACACATTGAATCTTTTTTTTTTTTTTTTTTACTCGACTCTCAAATTAATTTGAATCAGTGATTAAAAAAAACCTTTGTTTATTTAAAACACTTGATTTATTTGACAAGTTATGACTTCTCCATCAGGCTTTGATCGTCAGGCGGGATTTATCACTCGCCGCTGTTTGCTCAAGATGTCCTCTTGTACTTTTTCAGGCGCATTAATAACAATAACAGAGAAATCATGTGACACTTTTACTGCCGCTGGACTTTCTTTCGCGTTTAAACGTTCGTGTCATTTATTGTGTCAGCACGTGTTATTAGCGGGAGCTCAATTATAAAACGTTTTGCCTCGTTTTCTCCGGAACCTTCTGGAAAAAAGAAAGCTCAGAGTAAGTCAATTGTCTTTGCTTAAATCTTCCTCTGTTCACTCGCTTATTGAGAAATGTGTTAGCTCGTTCCTCATTTACTTATTGACTTGTTTCGACCTTATTTTTTTCAAACATTTACTTTTTTAGTGGTAAAATGTTGACTACTTGTCTCTTGTTCACCCATTCCCTCGGTTTCTTACTTATTTATTTCCATTCAAGTTCAATTACACTTTCACGTAGTCATAGGTTTACTTCTGTATTATTGAATCCATTCTATTCTATGTGTTTTTATATTTACAGTCTATTTATCCATTCATTAGTGACTTTGTTTTTCATTCCCAACTACAGTGGAACCTCGGTTCTCGACCATAATCTGTTCCAGAACCCTGTTCGAAAACTGATTTGTTCGATCACCGAAAATCGTTTTTGCCATTAAAAGTAATGTAAAATCGTTTTAATCCGTTCCAACACCCTGAATGCTTACCATGAACGTAAACATGAAGCTAACCCAGGCTAATCGTACGTTCGCGAAAGATTACGCTAACATGAACGTGTACAACTAAAGGAATCAGGTCGTTTACACGTCATTTAGCACCCGGGTCTCCACAAAAAGTGGTGAGCGGTTAAAGGATAAATAAAAGAATTATGAATAGGATTTCTTACCTTTGTGAAGATCTGCAGAAGCCATGCTCTATTCCCTCGAAAGAAGGGGAAACTCGCACACCTTCTTCAAATTTTACTAGTATTTCTTTCTTAAATGCAATAGTTACGCACTACTCTTCTTTTTTCACCTGTAGCAACTTTGCTGCTTGCACCGACCTTCTTCGAGGCATAATTAGGGGCTAAAACACTCTGTTCACCGATATCTAAAGCGAAAGCAAAAAGAAGTGCGCGTGCACGTCATAACAGTTCTTCACGAGGGGTGGGGGCAATCTACACCCGTACGCTGCTCAGCATCGCACCCTAGCGTACCGGCGTTCGAACTCCGATTTTTTGAACGAAAAGCGAAGCAAGAATTTCTCGTAATTTTTGGTCGAGAACCGATTTGTTCGAACTGAGAAGCGTTCGAAAACCGAGGTTCCACTGTAACTGTGTTTACCTGTTCACCTGTCCAGTAAAACAATTCCGTTCATTCATTTGTTCACTTTATACTCTTTCATTTGTTGACCTGTTGGATGATCAATCGGTTGATCAAGTTGTGTGAAGATGCGAGGATGCAGCAATTGTACTTCCTTTAACTTCCTGTTGGTGACGCTGTGCGGAATTCTGCTGGTGTCCTGCGCCGCCTTAATTGCCCTCATGTGGGCAGAGCCACAGCCACCAGGTGAGTAAAACCAGACATAGGACAAAAGGATGATTTTGACGCCATCATTGGGAGCAAAGAGTTTTGTATGGATTGGTATTTTGGTGAAGTACAGTAGACCGCCGGAGAAGACATTCTAAGGTGGGGACTGCAAAGTAAAATTGCTGAATAACGGGTGATAGAAACCTATGGTAATCATTTTAAGAGTTTGTTAGGTAGTACTCATGATCCGGAAGGGCAGGCAAGGGTTCGGTACTCTGGAATGACAAAACACTGGTACAAGAGTGTTCGATACATGACATGGTAAGCAACAAACTAGCACAAAGCCAAGGAGATGATTTTTAAATAAATAGTGACGGGGGAGAATAGTAATAGGAGGGAAATCAAGACAAGGGCCAACAGCTGTGAGGGCAGGCAAGGGTTCGGTACACTGAAGTGACAAAACGCTAAGAAAAAGTGCTTGGAATCTGACATGGAAGGCAACAAACTAGCGCACAGCCAATGAAACTATGTCTAAATAGTGACAGGGGAGAGTAGTAATAGGAGGGAAATCAAGACGAGTGCAAACAGCTGAGGGCAGGCAAGGGTTTGGCACACTGGAATAATAACATGCTGGGACAAGAGTGCTTGGTACGTGACATGGGAGGCAACAAACTAGCACAAAGCCAAAGGGACAAATTTTAAATAGTGACGGAGGAGAATAGTAATAGGAGGGAAATAAAGACAAGTGCCAACAGCTGTGAGGGCAAGCAAGGGTTAGGTACACTGAAATGACAAAACGCTGAGAAAGAGTGCTTGGAATCTGACATGGAAGACAACAAACTAGCGCACAGCCAATGAGACTGTGTCTAATTAGTGACAGGGGAGAGTAGTAATAGGAGGGAAATCAAGACGAGTGCAAACAGTTGAGGGCAGGCAAGGGTTTGGCACAATGGGATAATAACATTCTGGGACAAGAGTGCTTGGGACATGACATAGAAGGCAACAGAGTGTTTAAATACCTACAGGGAAGAGTAGTGATAGGAGGTAAATCTAGACAAGTGCCAACAGCTGTGATGAGGAAATTAGCACCAGAAAATGAGTGACCTAATAGGGTAAGCAAGAGAGCATGACAGCGAGAGAGTAGGATAGAAAACACACAGATAGGCAGGACTCAGAGTGCAGGATCATAACAACAATAGAATAACAAAATACGTACGGTAAGTACCGTATTTTCCGCACTATAAGGCGCACCTAAAAGTCTTAATTTTTTTCAAAAGCTTACCATGCGCCTTATAATACAGTGCGCCTTATATATGGATCAATATTAAGTTGCAAAGTCTTGCAACTAATGCAAGCAGCCGCCGACTAGATTTTCCCCCGAACGCGAAGTAGTCCGCGGTGTATGCTGGGATTTATATACCGGCGTTTTATTGGCTAACCAATGTGTCAATCATCATTTGAATCGATCACTATTGGCCAAAGTTATTCGGAGGTAAAGGGGGCGGATCCTTTTTATCATTTACAGGCTCGCATAGGCTAAAGGGGCAAAACAAAGCCCTGCAATTGGCCGAAAAAGATGTGTCAATCATCAGTTGAATCGATCACTATTGGCTAAAGTTATTCGGAGGTAAAGGGGGCGGATCCTTTTTATCATTTACAGGCTTGCATAGGCTAAAGGGACAAAACAAAGCCTGCAATTGGCCGAAAAAGATGAATGTGAATAACATGTTGGGTAGAACTACGGCATAGAGTAAACAGTATTTTACTATTCTGTACTGTATTTGTAAATATTTTACTCTCCTGGATTTACTACACTCACGGATATAAGAGGACCATGGTTGCACATTATTATTGAACACAACGACTTCGGTGAGCTACTCCGGCTGTATATTTTCCCCGTATCTTGTTTCAGAGTGATCTAGATGTTTCTGTGATGGTTCTTTTTTTAAATTAAACTCAATTCCAAGTGTTTATTGTCATATGCACAGTAAAGTTGCGAGCGAAAAAGAAAATAGAAACTAAGGAATGGTTGGCATTTCTTGAATCCCAAGACTTTAACCTTCCGAATGATATTTGGAACGATGCATTTGAGTGACACCGTACGGACACCGCATCCGCACGTGTTCTCGACACGTATTTGCTTCTTTGCAAGCTTTGGGAATGTTAAGGGGGTAATAAGTTGGACTGAACTATCTGACTGTTTTGTCGACGTTCCCATTGTAGCGCCTTATAATCCGGTGCGCCTTATGTATGGAAAATATAGGACCAAAAACTATTTTTGGGGGTGCGCCCTATAACCCGGTGCGCCTTATAGTGCGGAAAATACGGTAGTACTTATTATATACTATGCATGTATACGATTGATAAATGATAATTTCAAGCTTTGTTTCCACGGTTATCATGAATTTGCTCTTCCCTTTAGCATCATTGCAAGTCTTGGGACCTATAGTGAATCTATACAGAACAAATATTACAGTATTGTATTATATTAAGAAGCAAGCGAGTTTCTGAACTTAATGAAGAGAAAATCATTGTGGTCGGATTCTTGGTCAGGTCCCAGATCAGGTTTTGCTGCAGGGCTTAAATCAGTTGTTGTATCAGCAGGGTTGGGTAGGGTTACTTTAACTTGATTACTTTCAATTACTTTTGGATTACTCCAATACCAAATATGCTAATAAAAGACAAAAGAAACTAAATATGAATAAAATGATGACTCACAACACGTGGTAAGCTTTCTCTCCTGGCTTTGATCTCCGGCAAAACTAACATCAAATGCGACAGAAACAAAATGAAAATAAATCCAAACAGCTTGCCGACATCATTTTTGCTGTTCCATGTATTCCGTTACTCCCCAAGCCTGCACAAAATTTATTAATTTTATTCATAGTTAGTTTCTTTTGTCTTTTATTAGCATATTTGGTATTGGAGTAATCCAAAAGTAATTGAAAGTAATCCAGTTAAAGTAACCCTACCCAACCCTGTGTAACAGGCCCTGCAACAGACCCAGAATACTGTGCTTAACTTAAAGTCTTAGGTCTTTGATCAGGTCTTGTAACAGGTCATTGAAAAACTTTGGATTCTCATTTCATCGATCAATTCTGAAATTTAAAAGTTAAATTACAACTTCGGGATATGGCATTAATCCGTTTTGTGGTGGGGATGGCAAAGTGAAATTACCATATGGTGGGGGAGAGAAACCTATGGTAAGGCGTGGCTAACGCGTTCCAACCCCCCATGACCCCAAATGAAAACATTAAAATGTCAAATTAATAACTAGTAACTACTTGTCTTATATACGTTTATACTGTATGGTTAAATAGTATATTAAATATACATGTAAAAGAACATTTCTATTTCAATTATGTGACTTGAGCTGGTCAAGTGGAGTAGCGGCTGGATGCAGATGGGGAGATGATGGATTAAAATGAAAATGTATTTGCAAGAATTTTCATGCACTTTTACATTTTCCTAACTTTAATTCCATTTAAATTATTTTAAATAATAGTCCTGATGTCTATTAGTTACGCCCATGCAACACGAAATGAGGGTTTTTGATGTCCTAAAGTGGGGAAAATGCCATAAAGAGGGTCCTTGAAAATATGACCATCCACACTGTAACGTGGAATTGTCATACGGTGGGGTCCCCGTATTCCGGGGGTCTAATGTAATGTGCTTTGCCGGAGCATTTTGGTGTTAAGAACGACTTTGAAGTGAACTTAAGTGTCGTGATAGGCGTGGCAGAGGGGGCGGAGCTACACGGACAAATGGCGATCACGCAGGGGGCGGAGTTTAGCCAAAATCTAAGCAATAGCAGCAGCGCGGCCTTTAAGTCGCTGGCCTTCGACGTGCAACATCTGGTGAGTGAGCGCCAACGTCCGATTGGGCGAGGACCGGTCGGGCTGACTCCTGATTGGTCGACAGGTGCGCGATGCCTTCAGGCGCGGCGAGCTCAGCCGGCGCTTTGTGTTGTGCGACATCACTGGATTTAGGTGAGGAACATGTTTGTTGATTATTTTAATGATTGAGAATTGGTATTGGTCGATAGTAGGCCATCATAATTATGAATGATACATTTCAAAATCAACTGTACTCATTAATGAACACTTAAATTAAATAATAAAGACATAAATTATTAGCTACCGGAAATACAAATTTACACTGAACAATACTTTATTGATTGCATGTTTTTTTCAATCGCTGATGAATGAACACATCAATTAATAAACATAATTGATCATATTTCTAATTGATCAAGGAACTTTAAGGGGAATTTAAATTATAGAATAATAATCCTAAACAGTTGCATATTAATGCATTCGACACTTGCATAGCAAAGCAAAAAAAAAAAAAAAACAAGAATCATTTAAAAGATTATTTACCCAATTTTTTGGTATATTAACCTTTTTTACTAGTGGAAATATAACATTTATACCCACCAAACTTCATTCACTAAACAATTAAATACATTTGGAATTTATAAGGATTATTTTTAAAAACAAAATGTGTTATATTTAATCTTTTATTGTTTTTTTATTCAAATAAAACACTCACTTTAGAGGATTCTATTTTAATAAAAAACATAAAATATTAAAACAAAATGATGAATTAGGCGTGAGAAACATTATGCAAAAGATTTCCTAATTTTAGTGATTTCTTTTTAAAAATTCAATTTTTCTCGTTATGCAAAATTTAATTCAATTTTTTTGTGTAAAATAAAACCCCTAACTTAGGGATTAATTTAATAAATCCATACTTCAAAATTTGTTAAATACGTAAATAAAAGAAGATAAAACGAAAACATTTATTCAATATATTTTTTTTTACAACAAATACGAATATGAAATAAATAAGGGAAAAATTACAATTAAACGAAATGTTTTATGTTAAATGGTAAATGGGTCTGCATTTATAAAGCGCTTTTCAAGTCAATGAAGACTTAAGACGACAAAAAAATAATACTGTGAAACAATTCTTAGGAAAAAAAGAATAAGCAAATTTATTAACAAATAGGGAAAGTTTTTTTCCTGCAAGCACAGTTAAGGATTAGCTGCTTGGCTAAAAAAAATATTTAATTGAGGCTAGATTATTGATTTTTTTACAAAATAACTCTGCAATCAATATTTACAGAAAAAGGTCAAAATGAGCAACAATGATCTTAAGTAATTACATAAGGAAGACACGCTTAAAGCTACATAGCTCATTTGACAATGGTGGATTCGGTCCGGTATACAAAGACTCCCCACTACAGTTAAAAAAACTGTTAACAGGCAGAAACGCCAGCAAAGCACACAGAGCAATATAATTGGGTGAGCAGTAAGGGTGGGCGGAGCAATGCAGACAGTCTGCGCGGCGCTTTCTGCACCAAATGTAAATACTGTACGTCAGCATTCTTGTTTGCAGTATTTTGTGACATTTTTACAAAAAAAACTTTGCTTGCACCTTTTTTTGGAAATCAAGAATTCTGAAAAAAATGACGGTCAAAATGAGCCTCAACAATCTTAAGTAATTGCGGGAGGGAGACAAGTTTAAAGTGGTATATTTATTGACCGGGGACATCACATTGGCTCTGGAATTTTTCAGATTCCATTAATTTGATCAAATCCTCTAGCGTCACAGTGAAATTAAATGCTGAAAATGTTTTTGTCTGGAGAGCGGACTTGTGGTTTTGCTGAGTTTTGTCTTAAAACATATGGTATGGCGCTTAAAAAAAAAATCCAAATATTTTGCTATTATAGCTCTTTAAGTCAAAAGGTTCCCAACTCCCCTTCTGGAGTTGCTTGAGAACTATTTGGCTTTCACTTGAGCAGCCAATCTGACCTTCCCTTTAATGGAATCAGATGTTTCCTGACTCTAGAGCAGGGGTCTCTAACTCGAGGCCCTGACGCCAAAGTGGCCATCAGGATAATAGTTTGAAGTCCTTGGCTTATAGGAAATCTGAAGGGACAGTGTTTAATATTTGCCCACTACCTGCTGCTGTATTCTGTCGTGGAACCGAAAACAAGGGTGAAAAAAATCAAAACAAAGAATATTAACTAAGGTGACCATAAAGCACTACTACTACTTTTGCCCAGCCTTTCAAAAAAAGAAAAAAAGGGGGGGAGAAAAGAAAAAAAGAAAAAGCAAGAAGAAAATAAAGAATGACATAAGACAGAAACAGGAAACAAAGAAATAAAAGAAAGAGGGAAAAATTAAAAAGGAGGAATAAAAGTTAATGAGAAAAAAACAAACAAGAAGACATGAAGGAAAGAATGCAGAAAAGATAACATAGAAAAATAGAAAAGCTAAAAGAAAGGTAAAAGGGAAGATAAAAGAAAGAAAAAAGAATAGTGAAGGAAAAGTGCAGATCAGACTGCAGGAGTACCACAAAAAATACCACAAAAATACAACTAGAGTAATACTAAAAAAATATGGGCTGGTCACGGCCTCACCAAAACGTATTTACTTCACATTAGCATGCGAAAGGTCATTACTGAGTTGTATTGTTGCAACAATGGGGAAACTAATCCAGTCATCAGTTGGCTGTCATTTGGGCATTCGATGTAGGAAAGACAAATATATTGGCTGTGGTACTAATATATCTTACTATCTCTGTGTCAAACTGCATAATCCTTTCATTGGATTCTTTTGAGAAGTAGATTTTTTTTTTTCTTGATTTGGACATCAACGTGTCAGTAAATTGGATTGGTGGGTCCTGAAGCCAGACCAGTTGAGAACCACTGCTCTAGAGTGTCACGGTTGCCATGGCGCCCAATTGGCCCCGCCCGTGAGGCGCCAGCTGCAGCTTGTTGACAGATTGGCTCCCTGTCAGTATTTAAACTCTGTCCTGTCAGTCGCCTTCGGTCCGTCTGCGAATCTCTGTTTTTACATGGCAAGCACTTTTTCGCCTGTTCCGTTTTTTTGCTCCTGTTTGTCTCCCGCTACGATATGTTTTCATCTCGACCACGTCTGTTCTCCCGTCCCGAATAACGATCCGTTTTTGAGCTCGACCACGCCTACTCTCCTCTCCTGGCTTTCGACTTGTTTCCGAAGTCCTACTTCCGCGTTCTGAGCGACCTGCTTCCCGCGTTCAGCAATCCCGGATCATGGGCGCAACCCTTTCCCTTTCTTTCTAATAAAACTTGTGAGAAGCGTTACGCGAGTGGGTCCTGTTTCCGTTCTGGTCCTGACATAGAGCATAAAACACAGTTCACAACAGACAAATCAATACAATTTTATACATGAATTAAACCAATACCATTTTTCACAATATTATTTTATTTCTTTTTATCCACCTTCATCAGTCAGGGCAGCGTGCTGGTGAATTTTGACCTTTGGTTTACTGAGCCGGTGGACAGGCAGGAGGTGGAGGATCAGATGAAGGCGGGGCTGGAGGACTTCGGAGGTCTCATCGTGGACAGGGACAGCATTCAAATCACGGGTGAGGTTGCGGCAGGTATGGGTTCAAAGTTCATCCAATTCAAGATGGCGGCTCTGTGCAGAGACACAGCAGGAGGCAACTGCCACAGCCACGCCCATCACCCCGACTGTCACGCAGACTGTGCTGCCTACCACAAGTGAGAGAGAAGTATTTTTTTCTATTTTTGCTTTATTTTGTGCACGTTTGCATGCTCTCCAGTACGTATCTTTATAGGACAACGGTCAGCCGCATGTATTTTCGACTCCCAGCTGACTCAAGTAGTCAGGAAACTTGGATGAGGTGTTTTCCTGTCAGGGACAATTAACTTTTCCCTTCTCTGATGATGGGCCATGGTCATTTTGTAGCAGAAAAAGTATGACGAATGCCTAAATCTAAAAAGTGGTCGTTTTCTGTATGCTTCACAGAAAAAAAGTCAAAAATAGATAATAACACTATGAATGAAATAAACACTAACAAAATAAAACTGGGTGGGTTCTTCAGATAAAAACGTTTATGGAGCATAAACTCTGTTGTGCTTTGAACACTCTGAACAAGTTCATAGTTGTCAAAGCACTGGGTCACCAGTGGTAAAGATGTATTTTGAATTCTTTCTATCTCATGATCACACTATTTTCAGTCACAGTACCAGAGAGGAATGTTAATTTCATTTTGTGTATGACATTACAATGAAAATAAATTTGGTATTTTTTCTATTCTATTCCAAGCATTGTAAGTGACACATTTTTATTGTACTCTGTGAATATTTGAAATGCACAACGGAAATATCATTTGTCTCCACCATGAAGTGTGATAGGAAGATAAAATCCAATGCCTTTCAACATGTCATCCTTATTACTGGTAGCCTTGTGGGATGAGTATAGTGCTTTAACTGCCTTGACTGAGGGACAAATCCCGTTACAACCAAAACGCACACCCAAGTTTGTCATGAACCAGAGAAGGATCAGGACCTAAATGTGTTACGTTACTCACACAAGCCTTTTATTTTACGGGAAATGGGGAGTCACGCTAGGCAGACTCATACCCCAGGGGTGATCAGTAGGACAATACTTTGTTTAACTCTAGGATCCCTTTAAGGTTTTACTTTACAGCTCATGCAAAATTTCCAACAATCTAACACCAAACAACCTCAAGAGGCCCCTGCACCACAGGGCATTTCCTGTTCCATGGTACTAATTTGCTGTTAGCTAGGATGTCTCATACTACCGTAAATTCCGGATTATAGAGCGCACCTGATTATAAGCCGAACTCACCACATTTCGGGAGGAAAACCAATTTTGTACATACACAAGCCGAACCTGTATATTAGCCGCATGCGCCCACATTGCAAAATGCAACACAAACACAAAATTAACCCATAACCGACACAGTCCAAAAATCACAGCCGGCAAAATGAACGGAAAATGATACCGGGACTTAAGATTTGATGCAGACCGGCAGAGTCTGGGTGCCCGTTGAAAGTAATCCAAGGAAAAAAGTATATTTCCAAAGGTAAGGGTGGGAAAAATGTAAATCCCCTATTGTCGGCACGGTCCACAAACACGTCGCACCTTTACTCCACTTCCCGTCAGCCCGCGTTTGCTCCACCCCTTCTTTCTCATTTGCTCGATGCAAAATAGAATAGAATAAGTTTCTAAAATAAATACATTACCAAAATATACAGTTGCAAATACATATTATACATCGGTTACACATATTTACAAAGAAAGACGGTACACCGAGAGAGTTTTCAAAGCTTTAATTATAAGATTATAACTTTCATCCCAAACCGTGCCTGTGAAGGGTAGCAAAACGCTACTAGCAACACGCTCGCAACACAGCAGACGGGTCTGTTAAAAAAACATACCCTACTTGTAGAAACCACGGCAAACCGTCCTCATCTTCCTCCTTATAACTGTCGTCATCAAAGTCGTCTTCCCCATTATGGTAAAGAGACTTTGTCATATGGACGTCGTCCCACGCTCCCTTTTTCAAAAACACGCTCGCAAAGTGAAGATTACGTGCTGTAGCTCTGTTTCCTTTTTTATCGGACTGCTCGTGTGCTTTTAGCTTGAAAGCCACGTCATATGCCTTTCTTTTTGCAATTTGCATAACGAGGATACGCTAATTTAATTTGTGCACAAGCTAAGAAGTTGCAGTCTTCCTCGGCGCATATATTCCACCGGTCTAAATCTTACCTTTTGTACTCGAGCGCCGCTGGCGGCTGTTAGAAAAATTACATAAATTGGCCGCATCACTGAATAAGCCGCAGGGTTGAAGGTTTGGGAAAAAAGTAGCGGCTTATAGTCCAGAATTTACAGTAAATAGCGATCTGAAAAAAGCAAGATGTCACATAAAATAATCCTTTCCTTCGTGAATTTGTCCTTATGTGTCCAGTCAAGTGCCCTCCTTACCAAACTCCCTGCAGACACTCCTCCACCTGCATCTACGTGGAGCGACTGTGTGATGGCATCTCAGATTGCGCCGATGCTTCTGATGAGGACGCCACTCGCTGTGGTCAGGGCTTTACTAATTTAATAGAGTTGGTTGTTATTTGTGATGAAAAGCTCTTCCTCTTCTTTCCATAGCAACCACCTGTGACGGACAGTTTGTGTTGCAAGGTCCGGCGGGGTGGTTTTCTGCTCCTCCAAATAATAGCTTCTGTCGCTGGATCATCAGGTCCAAAAAAATAGAGACCTACAGTAACCAATAGCAAGCATTTGTTCTACAATGTATACAATCTATTTTTATTTGTTTCAGGGTCCAGAGTGGATTTTCTGTTCAGGTGAACTTCCACAAGTTTGAAAGCCAATACGACATTCTGCAACTTTACGAAGGAGTCGGTGATGAAAAGAGGATAGCAGGTTCGTACAGCAGCAGGGTTTGGGTCAAGTCGTGGATCAGATCTGTGATCAGGATTTAGATCAGTTGTTGGGTTTGGTCCTGCAACATACCCAGGGTACAGTGCAAAACAAAGTCTTACGTCTTTTGTAAGATCTTGTAACTCTTACGTTCTGATCAAATGTAAATCAGATACAGTAGACCCTTGTTGGTGCACTGTGACTTAAGCTGGTCAAGTGGAGTAGCAGGTTGATGCAGGAGGTAGGTCACGGCAAAGGCGTATGAAAAAAAAAAGATCATCAAACTGTCAATCGAAAGTACTATCTTGCCTTTATAAGACTTTGTTGCTTTAATTGCCTCTTTATATTTATTAACAGTCCTGATTGTCGATTGGTTACAGCCATATTCCTGAGCAAGGGTAACCAATAGTGACCAGCATTTTATATGACAAACAAACAATAGCAAACAGGCATCAAAGAGACATAACTCATCCTACACGTGAACACAACAAAGTTTTAATTTTTCTGTTTTTGGGCATGCGTAACTATTTTTGATTGCATAGTAGGGAAAATGCTATAAAAAGGGGCCACAAAGTAAATTAAAAACATCATGATGTGGGATCACAGTATCCCGCTGTCTACTACATTTGAAAAGGTCCTGTTTTAGGTTAGGATTAGTTCTTTAATCAGGTCATGGTCAGGGTTGGGTAGGGTTACTTTAACCTGATTACTTTCAATTACTTTTGGATTACTCCAATACCAAATATGCTAGTAAAAGACAAAAGAAACTAAATATGAATAAAATGATGACTCACAACACGTGGTAAGCTTTCTCTCCTGGCTTTGATCTCTTTGATCTCCGGCAAAACTAACATAAAATGCGACAGAAAAAAAAATGAAAATAAATCCAAACAGCTTGCCAACATCATTTTTGCCGTTCCATGTATTCCGTTACTCCCCAAGCCTGCACAAAATTTAGTAATTTTATTCATATTTTGTTTTTCTTGTCTTTTATTAGCATATTTGGTATTGGAGTAATCCAAAAGTAATTGAAAGTAATCAAGTTAAAGTTACCCTACCCAACCCTGGTCATGGTCCTGTTAATAATAAAGTCCCAGTCAAACTTAAGACTTTGACCAGGTCATAGATCCACTTTTCATGACAGATCTTTGATCACGTTTCAAACAAGATGTAGTCCTGAAGCAGCATTAATCATTCTTTAATTGCAGCCGAGCTCACTGGCTCCAACACTCCGGGGACTGTGTGGCTCCTCACAAACCAATCCACTGTTGAGTTTTCCTCTGACAATTTTGAGGCTGAATCGGGCTTTAGCGCCACCTTCAATGCCAGCGATCTTTCGGACCTCCCAGGTCTGTCAACTCCGCCACCTGTCGCTTGCCATGACGTAAGCAGGAATCGTATGTTGATATGATTGTTCGGTTTCAGATTCTGAGAAGCTTTCGTGCACCTTTGAGGATGGCATGTGTTTCTGGAGACAGGATCATGAAGATGACGGGGACTGGCTTCGAAGCAGAGGGGACACCTTCCCACCTTTCACCGGGCGGAGCGTGGACCACACACTTGGAAACATCTCAGGTAAGTTAACTTTGTGTTAGTCATGGGTACAGATTGTACTTAAGTATTTTTTGCTGATTCCGAATTTCATGTTTCAGTAAACCCCGGGAAACGACGTTACCACTTTATGATTTTATCACTTTACAGTGTAGAATTAGATATTTTTTCAACCCCTCTTAATGGCATTTGCATGCCCAAAACGTATAAAATTCAAACTTTGCGGCGTTCATACGAGTGACATATCTAAGATGATAGTCTGCTGTTGGTCACAACAGTTAAAATGCTGGCTATGTGATTGGTCTGTGTCATGGCACCGTGAAAATGTCCCTATTGGTTGGCTGAAATACCTCCCACAATACCCCTTCCACTTTACAAGTTGGCGATGAAATACTGGATATTTGGTACTTTATTTATCCGGGTCCAAAGCTGAAGTGATGCCAAAAGGAGAAGTAGAAATATGATAACCATAGAAACGATTTGACCATTAGTAAAAATAATGAGGCAATGAAGGCAACAAAGTATTTTAGGGCATGACAAGCCATGTAAGTTTTAAAATCAAATTCATTTTTAATCCGCTGTCACTGTTTAGCCAATCAGAATGCACAACACAATGCAAAATTCGTGAAGCAACAAGCTATTACAGGTGAATGGAATTATAGCGAGGGATTATGGTTTATTTATTCACATACTACACAGACACGTTTATTCACACAAGTAAAGCTTAAAATTTAGTATTGTGTTATCTTAAAGGAGCTATACGGAATTCTCCAGCCTTAAAGTCAGTTCGTTTATGATGCACTTACAAGTGCGTGCATTTCTTAGATGCGTTCGAATAAACCCTTATTTTTTAATCTTTTTTGGGGTTTGGGTTAGCGCTTGTACTACTACATGCAGGCCTTTTCTACATTCACCATTTTCATGCTATGCTGAAGTGATTGGACTCTTCAGCCGTGTGATTAAAAATTTGCTTACACTGCCAAATAGATATAAAAACATAACCTGCAAAGACGAGACATAACTCTGCCCCCAGCTCCCAATCCTCGGACTTAATGTGTTCTGCCCCTAACGGCTTTAATAAAAGGAAGATATCAAGCATATAGGCACAGTGGTGATAAAGCATAAGGGCTCTCTGAATGCAGTTTGGCATTGTTAACACATACTTCATCTAATTTTTTTTTTAACTTTCAACTTTTTAAGGACACCTCAAAGAACGCACCCCACCCTTTTTGTCTTCATCTGGGGTACTCGGAATTCGAAATGTATCAGATCAGATTCAGATATACTTTATTGTCATTCTTGTACACGTGTATACAGAATGAAATGTCGATACATCTGACCCGCACAGTTTCCTTGAATGTACAGATGTAAATAAAATGTTGTTTTGAGTTGGAGTATTGAAGTACTAACAATATACTAAATAATTATAGCTATGTATAGTATTATACAGTAGTGTAAAGAGTGCAAGAGAAGCAGCTAACCAGATGTGCAAAATGGGCAGTCAGGTAAACAAGTCACTATACAATAACAATAACACTGGAGTACGATGTGCAAAGGAGTGGCTATGCATTACAATAGGATTCACTTTGATCATTTGTATCAGGAATCGGGTCTCTGGTAAGGTCAAGTATCAGGCCTTTTACCGTTTCAGACCCCGAGTTGGCATCTGGCATAGCTGCCAATCAAATACGTTTGCTGTCTCAGGTTTCTACTTGATCACCCCTTTGAGTCCCGGGCAATGGCTAAAGAGCTTCAGGATTTACAGCTTGCCCCTTAACACGCCTACTCGGCCTATGTGCCTTCGCTTTTGGTGAGCTAAAAATATTTATGTGAATGATAGATATATGAGAGCCACGTAAAAATTAAATCTTGTGTTTGAAGGTATCACATGTTTGGAGAAGACGTCCACCGTCTTCAGGTGTTGCTTCTCAGTGACACCGATGCGAGTGTGATGTTTCGTCGGGACGGTAACTTCGGTGACAACTGGAACTACGGACAAGTTCTCATCAACTCCACCCAAGTCGTCAATGTGCTTTGAACCTGAGGATCCTTGAATAATGACAGCAAACCACATTCAGACTGACTAAGGTCCGTTGTGTGCAGGTTGTGTTTGAAGCTCTTAAGAGAGCTGGCAGTAGGAATGATATTGCGCTAGATGACATCACATTGATGCCTGAACCTTGTGGCCCTGCACCTCCAGAACCCACTTTAGTACCCACGACAACTCCTGCGCCCACTATCCCAGGTAGGCCCACTAGTGATGTGTCCCTTGCAAATATAACGTCTCTATGACCTGGCTCTTTGACAGGGCTGGATCCCTTCGAGATACCGTGGTACTTCTAAACACGAGAATTTCTGTGTACGAGTTTCTTTTTTCTCAAAATTCTTGCTCGTTGTACGAAGAAAAATCTGATTCACAAGCAGTCCCATAAGCTACCACTGGAGGCTGCTCGAGACTGCTCACTGAGCGTGGCTGTTTACCTACAGTATCAGCTCATCCAGCTTGGCTTGCAAACTACTACAGGCAATAAAATAAAAACAAATTGTCCTGTAAACATTGTTTATTTAAAATTACTGTAACTTTAATTTTGAGTGATGATATATAATCAACAGTCTCAATTGCTCACCTTATTGATGATTGCGAATCCTTAATAATTCATAATAAACATTACAAACACTACACGGCACCTACTCACAGCAAGACAGACTACGTAGAATACCGCGACAATATTAGCAATCTACAATGACGTTGATTGCTTATCAGTGACAGAGATATATATATATATATTGTTATACGGCGTATACAATTTTAAAAACATAAGGAACTTTTCCTTGTACTTTATCAGTGTAACTATTAATTGATTTGATACATAATATTTCATTATTTTTTGTAATTTATCGATTAAAGGGAAAACTAAATCTGATGAATTGTTTGGAAGCCAAAAGAGTCGGCTCTTTTTAGCAAGCTTGAAAAGGTCGCTGCACAGCAGTTAAATGACTTCATGTCAGAAAATAACCTCTTTGAAACTGTCCAGTCAGCATCTAGTAGCAACCAATGATCTCCTTTTAGCAATAGATTCCGGTGACTCATCAATGTTACTCCTGCTGGATCTCCGTGCTGCTTTTGATACTGTCGACCACAACATATTACTTGTTCGTCTGGAATGCATTGGTATTTCAGGAACTGTACTCTCATGGTTTAGGTCCTACCTGTCAGACAGGATGCAATGTGTTAACTATGGCAATCTGACCTCTAAACAATCTAATATACCCTGTGGTGTTCCACAGAGAGCCAGTTTTCGATAAAGTAATAACCAGCAACACTGAAACTCAGATTTATTGCTTTTACTGACTATACAAAACAGGGGTTGGCATCCACACATACAGTGCGTGATTACTGCAGTCAACAAACACCATGCAAAAAGCTACCACAGAAACACACGACAGGCTTAAAAGCTATGTGAAAAAACGGAATTTTGAAGAAGTGAAAAAGTCAAATAGGACTAAATAAAAACGAAAATCGTGAGTTCTTACCGCTTTCAAAGGCACAAATTATGATCAGTGTTTTGCGCACTCGGCATTGTAAGGATGTCTCAATGGGTAGGAAGAAATTTCAGACCACTCAAATCCCCATCACGAGCAGGCGCTAGTCAACAGAGCTGCATAAAAGCTGACTGATTTCGTCCACTCTTGTTTTTCTGATTGGTCAGCTGACTGTGGCGGTCCTTTTGAAGTGTGGGAGCCAAACTCAACCTTCCACTCGCCTAATTATCCGAAACCCTACGGGAACAGAGCTCGGTGTAAGAACACGTCATCATAGTTTAAGAAATCAATACAATTACTCATAGAATTGTGACCCAATAGGCATGTGGACGCTTCACACTGTTCCTGGTCGAAACATCCATCTCCAATTCCAGGACGTGGATGTAGAAGAAAACTATGACATGGTAGAGGTGCGCGATGGGGTAGAGCCCAACTCTACCTTACTGGGTGAGCTGATAACCATTATACATGTGCAATCATTTGTTTTCATTATGATAGTCCCGAGCTAATTTATATATAAATTAAGACCAAGCAATTCTCCATGAGTATACAGTAGACCCTGGGCTATGACATAAATGCGTTCTGAGGTGGGGCCGCGGTGAAATTGCCATATAGTGGGGTATGGAAACCTATGGTTATTAGTTCTAAACCCTCAGTAGTGTCATAATTGCTGATTCAGGGCACCTGCGAATGCCCCGTTGGCACCAACAGCCCTGGTCGCTGATTGGCTCCCTGACTGTTTTTAAACCCCCTTCTTCCAAGAGGAAGCTGTCAGACCGTCTGCGAACCTATGCTTTCAGCTAGGCAAGCTTTGTACTATCCGACATTCTCCTTCCCTGTTTTCTCCTGCCTGATACCTGTTGCTGATCTGTTTCTGGACCCGTTTTTGCCCTGCTCCTCCGTCCCAGGGTTTAGATTACATTTAATTTATTGGATCTCTTAGAGAAATTCACATCTACTGACTCTACCGGGGGGGAAACACAGGCATTACATTACAAAACGAGAAGAACAGCAAACACACATGACGTTGGGACAATGAGGACAGATTGATTGGATGGGTCAGCAGGGCCTGTTGTTTAGAACGGAGATGGCAGAGGGGATCAGGCTTTTCCCGAAATTAAAACTGAAACTAAACCTTACACTTGCAAGGATTGCCGTGTCCGTAAACGATTTCCTTGCTTTAATAATAGTCCAGATTAATTTTTTTATGGCCATGCAACTTAACCAGGGTAGCGATTCGTGTGCTCTGTATTTATTGATTATCGCAAGCTTCATTTCCATGGTTATCATATTTTTGCTTCTTTCTTTGGAGCCATTGTGTCTAAATTAAAAAAAAAAACGTATTGTTTCCCTCAATCGCCATCTCCATACAAAGCACACAAGATTCTGAACTGATTGAAGAGAAAAGCATTGTGGAATTCCATGAAACCAATCGCAGACAAGCATTTTATACGATGGTGACCGATAGCAAACAAGCTTCTTGGAGACAAAACTCATCATACACACGAATCCAGCAAAGTTTTAATTTCATACATTTTGGGTCACGCAAAATAATTTGTTGCTGATGTGGTATTAAATAGAAACTGCCACAAATAGGGGCCTAAAAACATTCAATTCCACACTGTTATGCAAAAATGTTCTATGGTCGGGTCGCCATATCATGGGGCTTACCTTAATGTGCTTTTGCTGTATGATTAATTGTATTAAGTCTGGTGTTAGTTGTGTGACTCATCCATGGTATGGCCAATATGCTTCTTACAGCTGTTCTCACCGGGAGCAATGTCCCTGCCCATGACTTTTTTTCAACAACCAATCAGATGACGGTATGGTTCTTCACGGACAGTTCGGGTAGCGGACGAGGCTTTAAAGCAAACTTCACCTCCGGGTTCGGTTTGGGGTCACCAGGTGAGTTCTGTTTGGATGATGCAACAACCCAAATGAAGTTGACATACCTTGTTTGTTTTGTGTTCAAAAAACAGAGCCGTGTCCTTCAGACCAGTTCCGATGTGGAACAGGGGAGTGTATCGCTGGAAACCAACAGTGTGATGGAACGATCGACTGTGTCGATGCCTCAGACGAGGCTAACTGTGGTACGGTCGGATTGGATTTTGTGGAATTGGATTGTTAAGTTTGGCAATAATTGATACAAATATGGGTTCAGTTGTATTGCAGGTTAACACTTCCAGTCGTCTCCAGCTTCAGATCGGCTCCGCTTGGTTTACCGTATGTGCAGACTCCTGGAGTTCACACCTGTCCGACTTCACTTGCCAGTATTTAGGATACAGGTAGAATATTTCAGTACTAGGTTGACAGAATGTGAGACTTGACCGGCCAGTCACTTGGATAGAGGTTACTACAAGTACAATAACTGGAGCAAAAACTGACCAAAAGGACCTGACCTGTTCCTATAGGGTAAAAGACTACAGTAGACCACCGGGATACGGAGACCCTGCCTTACGACGTTTTCACTTTATGGTGTGGAACTCAAAGTTTTTTTAACCCTTCTTCAAGGACAATTTCCCACTTTATGACGCAAACGACAATTTATTTAATGTGCCCCAACACCTATAAAGTTCAAACATTGCAGTGTTGGTCTGCTATTGATTTGCATCACAGCATCATGAAAATGCTGAGATATTATTGACTTAACAACCTCTGACATTGTCTTTTTTTTATCATTTTAAAAACTTGTCTGCTTTGTAAAGCGTTTGCAAGTAGGTGATACATTTCTGTATTTTTTTTAATAGTATTTATTCACTATAGCCCCAAAGCTTGCAGTCAGGCCAAAGGAAGAAACAGTGATAACCATGGAAAAGAAGCTTGCGATTTTCAAGCCACAACCAATCGGTGATCAGGGCAATGATTAGGCATAACGAAGCGATTAAAGTTGGAAAATATTTTAAGGGTTTAACAATCCTCATGAGTTTAAGGTTTAAAATTAGGTTCATTATAAATCTGCCGCCTCCTCCCCTTCACTGGATCCACCCACTAACTCCACTATACCAGCTCATGTCACATCGCACCAAAGTAAATTGTCACAAGCCAGGACCCAGTAGCGTTCGTTTACTCAGTTTTATTGATAAAGAGAGAAAGCAGTGCTTGCTTCCACGATCCGATGATCGACGGACACGGGTGGCAGGAACGCGGAAGTGGTGCTTCCGTGTCGAACGAGGATAATCTTAGGCAGCAAGGATACTGGTCGATAGCCGGGACGAGAGAGCAAGGGCGGTATCGAGTCCGGAAAAGAGGTCGGCAACAGGTATCAGGCAGGAAACAGGCCAAAACAGGTCGATGGTCGGGATGGAAGAGCAGGGCAGAAACGGGTCCAGAAACAGGTCGGCAACAGGTATCAGGCAGGAGAAAACAGGGCAGGAAAATGTCGGATGGTATGGAGCTTGCCTAGCTGGGAGCATAGGTTCGCAAACGGTCCGACAGCTTCCTCTTGGAAGCCGGGGGGTTTAAAAAGAGTCTTTGAACCAATCAGCGCTCAGGGCTGTTGGCGCCAATTCGGCAGTCACAGGTGCCCTGAATCAGCAATCATGACATAAATAAAATGTCATTTCCCATTACATGTATATTTATCCATAAACACATATTACTTACTATATACTACTGTATATTGTTATTTTAATGTATGATGTATTCAGTGTTCGTAACTAATTTCCATAGGTGTTTATCCCTTGCTGTATGGCAATTTCACTTTGCAATCAAACTCAGAACAGATTAATGTCATTTCCCGGGGGTCTACTGCACTTGTATAATCTGCCATACCTACCAGCAAAACTATAGATCCCAGGGGTACAGTTTCACTTGAGACATATGGCAATGTGTCAGACCAGACCTGAAAAGCACTGTAGGTCGATAGATTACCTGTATGTCTTGAGGCTCCTTGTGATTTTTCTAGGTCTGGAGTCTCCACTCTCCTACCAACCATGCCAGGAGATTCACCTTTTGCCAGTATCTATGTCACAAGTAACGGAAGCCTGAGATCCAACGTGAGGTACAGTATCTGGAAGTCAATAGTTTGGAAAATGACTAGAACATAATGACTTGATTTTTTCGGACGATCATGGCGTATCTTAAATTATTAACTTTGTTTTCTTAGTGACAGTTGTCTCGTCAACCGTGTGGTTTCCCTTGTCTGTGACAACCAGCGTGAGTAGACCAGAAATGATACTAATAATTATTGTCCTTGGGTTACATTTGTCTTTGTGTTTCAGCATGCGGCGTTCGTTTATCTACCAATGATATCAAGGACCAATCTGCATCCAATGATGGTAATGAGGTTTCATTGAACCAAGACAGACAGTACAGCAATACCTTGGTACTCGACCATAATCCGTTCGGGATCGTGTTTATACACCGGATTTCTAGAGTACTGAAACATTTTTCCTACAAAGTAATGGTATTTATTTTTATTCGTTCCTCCGCCTTCCAAAGTACCCCGAAAATTAATAAAACGTCTACCTAAACAACCAGAAATACCCAAAATTATAGTAATTATCAATAATTATTTGAATGTGTACATAAGAAAGATTAAACGTAACAAAATACAAATATAAAACAATTTAAACCGTTTGCTGTACCTTTGAGCAGACCTCATGTAGGTTTTAGATCAGGGGAGGGTGTAATAATAGTCTGTACTTTGCAATAATCTGTGGTCTGTGCAACCCTTTGAGACTCCTTGTGATAAAGGGCTACACAAATAAACATGACTTGACTGGATTTGACTGAGGTTTTTGAGTTTTCCTTGCCCCCATGTAGGTTTTAGATCAGGGGATGGTGTAATAATATTCTGTGGTTTGCAATAATCTGTACAGCCCTTTGAGACTCCTTGTGATAAAAGGCTATACAAATAAACATGACTTGACGCGTTTTTTTGTATTTTGCAATCATTTCCTTCTTCAACTCGATCATTGATCTCTTTTTCTTTTATAGGGGAATAACTAACTTTCTTGGAACCCTTTATCAATAATATTAAAAATGCATTTGGTCACAATAAATTCTCAACATGTGAGGTCGGACTGACTCTCTTGAAATGATGCTACCGGAATGGGCGAGAGTAGCCACTCAGCCCTGTCCGGCTGAGTGTGGGTGTGTTTGAGTTCCGATTTTTTGTCTTTTGTTCGATTGTTGTTCTCACTCTTTCCTCTTTTATTTCCCCTTGTCATTAACTTCTGTATCGGGACGCTTTATTATCGCCAAAAAGGCAATAAGTCACAATCAATTCTCTAAACCTGTTGTTGGATTGATGATCTCTCTTGAAATAATGCTACACAAATGGGCTAACGTAGCCAAAATGGCCACTTATCTCACCCAGCTGTAGTCAGGTCTGTTCAAGATGTATTTTTCCGTTTTATTACCGAAGCAAAAATTACTCAAATGATTTGCTCAAATACCTGTTCGTTCGAATACAGTCAACTGAGTACTGAGGTATTACTGTACTATTTTCTTATTATGTTAATACCAAGTTGTAAGTCACGTTTGGGGAAGTGGACCTAATACCGGGAAGCCGGAAGGAAGGTAGGTGTGCTGAACAAAGGCTGTCATTTATTGACAAAAACCAGTAACAACATACCAAATAAAACCAAGGACTCCTCTCCTGCCCACCCGGACAGGGATCTTCGCACCACAAGGACAGGGGCGCTTGAGGGTCCTTGTCTTTCCCCGCTGAAACAAGGACTTGAAATGACCATGTGACCCTCTTGTTGCCAGGACAGGAACCTTCCCGCCCCCAGGACAGGCTACAAAGGTGGCCGAGGGGACATTTTCCTCGCACCTGGAACAGGATACAGAAGCAGCCATGGGACCCTTCTCTCTCCAGAGGGACAGGGTTGTGGAAGCTTCCAGCGGGGTCCTTTGATGGTTGTGTCATTCTGTCACATTTTTTAAGGTGGACCCAAATGCTGGGAAGCCTGAAGGAAGGCAGCTGTGCTCAACAAATGAAGACATTTATTTACCAAAACCAGGAACAACAAACAAATAAAACAGTCTGTCAGGAACCAGAAACGGAGACAGGACCCAATTGCATTCGTTTTTCTTAGTTTTATTGTGAAGGAGGCTGGTACCCATGACCCAGTGATCATCGGTTGCGGGAAGCAGAACGCTGGGAACGCGGAAGTGGCACTTCTGTGGCGAGCGGTGGCGAAGGCAGGGAAAATAGGTCGGCTGCCGGGACGGAGGAGCAGAGACGTGGTCATACAGAAACTGGTCGAAGCCGGGAAACATACGAGAGCCAAAAACAGGAGGGAGTCCGAGTCGGAGGGCTGGCCTAGAAAGAGCTGAGGGTCGCAGATGGTCTGACGCTGGTAACCGGAAACCGGGGGGTTTAAAACGTCAGCCAATCAGCGCCCAGGGCTGTTGGCGCCAAGGAACGGGCACAGGTGCCTCGCATCAGTAATCGTGACACAGGCCTTAAAACATCTACCAAAGAATCCTAACCAGAAACAAAAACAAACATGATAAAGGAAGAAAGGATGGAAATGGCGATGATCTGACCCCGTGTCTTGTCCTGACAGTCATTATGAATGGTCAGGGTAATCACCGTCGGGTGTGGAGAGATGGAGCAAAGGTGTGCCCTGTGGGAGAAGATGGTGTACCAAACCCTGACATTGTTATTATTAAAAGAATGGTTAAAACGAGCTCAGTCAACCACCAAAACTTTTATAACTGTATTCAGCTTTCGCTTTTTTTCTAACAAGGGGAAATCAAAGTGGTGGGCGGGTCGGATGCCACCAAAGGAGCATGGCCATGGATGGTGTCGCTGCATTGGAATGGTCGCCATGTATGCGGTGCCACATTGATCGGTCGCCATTGGCTCTTGACCGCCGCCCACTGTGTCTACGGGTAAGACCATTCTCTTAGGTATGCTGTTCGAGTGATTTTGATGAGACGCCAAAACAGTTTTTCTCACCTGGCTTTAACAGTAAAGAACTTCCCCTGAGGCGATGGTCGACCAAGTTGGGTCTTCATGCTCAGAGTCACGCCGAAGACGAGAACTCTTTCCAAATCGATGATATAATAATCCACCCGCTCTACAACAGACTCACCAAGCAGGGCGACATCGCCATGATGCACCTTAGCACACCTGCTAACTTCACTGGTATGACTACACAAAAGTAAACACATCTACTAGTCTCTGTGATTTTGGAGGTAAGCCATTTTTCAATCAACATTTGTTTCCATAGTCATGTCCTAGTGCAGGGTAAGAAACCTTTTTGACTCAAAAGACCCATAAAGCAAAATATTTGCAATATCTTTGAGAACCCAACCAGATTTTTTAAGACAAAATTCAACAAAAACCTGCCTAAGGCAAAAGCTAATTCTTCAGCACCTCTTATTTCACTGTATGACGTTTGATGATTTGATATAGTCCATTATATAATAATAATAACAATACCAGAGCCTTTGACCTATATCAACAAATATACCTCTTCAAATATTTAGTAAAAAGGTCAAACTACTTCAACGAGAAAGGTACCGATGTATTCAGGTGTCAGACCACACAAACGTTCCTACTATTAATATGTGCCACCTCATGGACTAAACAAGAATAACATTTAATGACTGAAATACATTTTGGCTAGTACAACAGTTATTGTGTTTTTGCTTCTCGCTTTAGCATCACAGCGAGTCATAGATATTCAGAAGATATATTGTCATTGGCAAAAAGACCAACGAAGCGTCGTTTAGAGCATCGATTTATTCAATATCTAAAAGAAAATTGTCACGGTTGCCATGGCGCCCATTTGGCCCCGCCTGTGTGCTGTGCTGCAGCTCGTTGACAGATTGGCTTTCCATCTATTTAAGCTCAGTGCTCTCACTCTTCCTTTGTCAGTCCGTCAAAGGAACTTCTGCCCCGCAAGACGTGGGTTTCAAATCGGTCCTGTTGGTATTTCCTGGCCGGTATTGTTCCCGTTTATTTTGTCCTGTTTAGTTTCGGTTTCCAGTTTCGTTCCCGTCTAGATTGTTCTGTTTTATTTCGATATCCTGTTTTGATATCTATCCTGTCCGGTATCGACCCCATCTGTCCGATATCTGCTCGGGCAATTGGTATCGATCTCGTCGGTCTCTGGCTTCCTATCATTCCATGCCAGACTGCTACCTAACGTGCATGACTCCCCATTTTCATTTGGGTCCTGATCCTGTTCCGGTTCATGACAAAAATACAAAACTCACAGAATAAATATTTTGAATAAATGCCAATTTAAAAACTGTAAAATTACAGACATGGTACCATTAAATCACCAGCACAAATCAATAAATAGTTGATAAATACAGTCCAAAAAATACAGTATTTTGCCACCCACTAGATATTTCCTATGAAGCAAATAAGATTCTGAACTGAAAGAAGCGAAAGGTATTGTGAGAGGTAGTTCACCCAATAGCATATCAGCATTCTTAAGATGCTGTGACGCAAACCAATTACAGACCAGCATTTTATGACCTTGACCAATAGCAGACAAGCATCATGGAAATGTAACTACATACACACACAAAGCGCATTTTACACATTTTAGGTACACTAAAGATGATATGTGGGGGAAAATGCCGTATAGAGGGAAAAGTAGAATACTCTATACCGAGGGACAAATAGAATATTCAAAATCGCTCTCGTGAAATATCTCCTTTCACAGGGACACAACAGAATAGTTACTAAACAAGAACGACCATTCCATTGGACAAAATGACTCATTCTTATTGAGAACATCTTTGTGTATTTACTGGGAAAAACATATTGTGTCGTACAGGGGTTCAAACTCGCGGGCAATTGCGGGCCCCAGGAGGATAGTTTGAGGCCCCCGCTGTCATGATTACCGATGTGATGTACCTGTGCCCGCTCCTTTGGCGCCAACTGCCTCGGACTCTGTCCCTATTCAAACCCACTCCTTTCTGTCACCTGTTGTGAGTCCATCTGCGAACATCAGTTTACACTAGGCAAGCCTTTTTTGACCATGACGCCCACCTCTTTTTGCTCCTGTCTGTTCCCCTGCTCTAACCCGTTTTTGATCCTGACCACGTTTTTGCTCTACTCTCCTGTCTTACGACTCGTTTCCAACCCTGACCACGTTTTTGCTCTCCTCTCCTGGCTACTGACCCGTTTTTCCGTTCCAAACACCGCCGTCGCTCGCCACGGAAGTCCTACTTCCGCGTTCAGAGCGACCTTGCTTCCCGCACCCAGCGATCACCGGATCGTGGGTGCAACCCTTTCCTTTCTTTCAATAAAACTGAGAGAAACGTAAGGCAAGTGGGTCCTGTCTTTGTTCTGGTCCTGACACCCGCCTTAAGACGAAAGTTAAAAGGACAGTGCGTATTATTTTCTCACTAGATGTCACTGTTTTCTGTCATGCCACCAAAAACGAGTGATAAAAGCACAACGGAAGAAGGCAAAATGCGGAGACTCAAAGTGTTTAAAACGCATTTTGTTACTCTTGAAAAAAAGTTAAAAAGAAAAGGAATAGAAAAGAAAAAGAAAGAAAAGAAATATGACTAAAAGTAAAACTCAAGAAAAAAGAAAAATGAAAAAGTACAAAAGGGAGAAAATTACACTTTTGGTGTTTTTCTCTTTAATTCCTTTCTTTTCTTCCTTTTTTTTCTTTTTCTGTCAAGACCAGAACAGAATCTGGACCCAATTGCGTAACGTTAACCACAAGTTTCATTGGTAGAAAGAGGAAGGGCAACGTCCGCGATCCGGTGCTCACTGGACACGCGAAGCAAGCCGCTCACAAAATCGGATCTTGATCCGATTACGTAAGGGGATCTTCCGTAGCGGGAGATTGCAGTGTCAAGGACGGGAAAACAGGTTGATAACTGGGACAGGAAAGCAACAACGTGGTCGGGATAAAAAACTGGTCGTAAGCCGGGACGGGGAAGCAGACGTGGTCAGGATCAAAAACAGGTCATAGCCAGAGACAAACAGGGAGATCAGGAACGGACGGGTGCAAAATCGAGTGCAGAAACGGGACAGGCGGGAGTCAGGGTCAAAATGCTTGCCTTGCAACAACAGAGGTTTGCTGACAGACTGACAACCGGAGAGTGACAGGACTGGGTTTAAAAAGGGACAGGGAACCAATTAGGTAGCCCGCAGCGGCTGGCGCCAAATGAGCAGGCACAAGTGAAGCCAGTCAGTAATCATGACATTTTCTGCGTTTTCCTTTTTTCACTTTCTTTTCTTATTTCTTCTTCCATATTCCTATTCCTTTCAAAACAATCTTTATCCCTTCTTTTTGTCTGTCTTTGGGAAAGGCTGGTTAAATATTAGAAGAATAAAGGCTGCTTTTTGTTCACTTTCATCTTACGTAGTTTGTAGTCTTCCTTGAACTCATCCGTGGTTTGCGCTAAACATGACAGCGCCATCTAGTGGACAAATATAAAACACTGTCCGTTTAAGAACAGCGTCATGTTTTCATCAACGCTGTTTTTGTGGAAAACCCCTTTTTGGCCCAACCTTTCCCAGACCCCAGCCTCAATTGAGTTTTTGAGACCCCTGGTGTAGTATCATTTTCATTTTGCAAACCGGTGCTCCTATTACAGATGTTAACTTCCTCCATCTTTTATGTTTCTGGGTAAGTAGACCTCCTGTTCTTATCTTAGCCTTAAGCAAATAGACTTGCTCCTCCTGAGACACAATTAGTGGCGTCAACTTTTACGTTTCTAAAAAAGAATCCACCACATGCGCACTCTCAACTGCTGCCACGTGTGTTTTGCTGCACAGACCTCATCCAGCCCGTGTGTTTACCTGAAAACGCTCAAGACTTTACAGCCGCAAAGACATGTTGGATTGCCGGATGGGGACGGCAGGCCGAGGGAGGTCAGTCCCATCGTCTTTATTCGCAGTGCCTTGCAAAAGTGTTAACCCCCAAGGACTTTTTAAGCATATTTCAGGTTTCAAAATATTTACCGAGAATCAACAACATGTGAGACACAGTCGTGAAGAGAAACTAAAATCTGTCAACATTTGTGCTAACAAATGAAGATTTATGGTATCAAAACCAGCTACCAGCCTTCAAGTGCGGAGTTTGCATGTTCTCCTCGTGCTTGTGTAGGTTTCCTCCGGGCACTCCGGTTTCCTCCCACATTCCAAAAACTATGCATTGCAAAAATATTGGCCTCTTTTTTCTACAACCTCCTTTAGCTGTGATTACAGCCACAAGTCTTTTTGGGTATGTCGCTAATTATACCGTCTGTTCTCCATTGTCCTTCACAGAGCAGGTGCGTTTAAAATTAGACTTAATGCACTCTGTTTGTCATTGTGAGTCATTTAGGTCGACATTGGATTATTCAGAAGGCGTCAGAGAACCGTTGGAGTCAGTTGGCTGAGCTGAGAGAACAGGGGGCCAATATTTTTGCAACACCTCATTTTCAGTTTATAAAATCTTGAAATAATTAAATAATAACTTCCCTCTGTTCTTGCAAAATATTTTCAGTTATTCAGCTTTAAGTTTGAAGCCTGTAATGGGGCAAAATGACAAAAGATTTTAAGGGTGGGCAATATTTCTCTAGGCACTTTACCTTTGGTGGGACCTGACTTAAGCTGGTACAGGGGAGTTAGTGGGTGGATGCCTTGTCTTTTGGTCTTTATTTGTATGTGTGTGTGTTGTTCAGGTTCTCTTCCAGACATTCTTCAGGAGGCCAAGGTTCCCCTGGTTGACCGGATCTCGTGCCAGCAGGCTTTGCCTGAGTACACCATTACTGCTAATATGCTCTGTGCGGGCTTCCTAGAGGGCGGGGTCGACTCGTGTCAGGTGATCACAATCAACCCCTTGGATTGGACATCCGAAAGACTTCGAATTTCATCGTGTGACATTTTTCTCACAGGGTGATTCTGGCGGTCCACTCATGTGTGAAGAGGAAGGATTCTGGACTTTGATTGGTCTGTTTACTTTCTATACAGGAAACCCCCGGGATACGACTACCCTGCTTTGCAACGTTATCACCTTAAAGTGTTGAAAATTATGTTCTTTACAATATTTTCTCCACTATAGGACATCAACCACAAATTACTTAATGTGACCAAAACCATATATGATTCCAAATTCGCGGCAACTGTCTTATCTTACTGTTCTAAGATACTTGTTTGCTATTGGT
The DNA here is from genome assembly GCF_059441175.1 of Urocampus carinirostris. Lineage (NCBI taxonomy): Eukaryota > Metazoa > Chordata > Actinopteri > Syngnathiformes > Syngnathidae > Urocampus > Urocampus carinirostris. The sequence goes on from NC_142365.1 coordinate 8,755,445, forward strand.
CAACGTCATATAAAATGCTGGTCTGCTATTGGTTTGCGTGTAAGTATCATGAAGATGCTGTTTTGCTATTGGCTGAAATCTCTGTTTAAATCTTCCTTTTCCCCTCTTTATTCAGTTCAAAATCTCATGTCGTAAACTCTAGTTTGTTTAGCTCAGCGGTGTCAAACAGGTGGCCCGCGGGCCGGATCAGGCCCGCTCAGCATTGAATCTGGCCCGCGAGACAACGCTCAGAGAAGCGAAAGAGAAAAACAAGCTGCATGTTGAAATATGTACACTTAATGTTGCCAAAGCCATGTGCCTCTCACAAAGACGCTGTAGTTGTATCTCTCTCTCTGTCTGTCTGTCTGTCTGTCCTTCTTTGTTCCTTTATGTCTCTTTCTCGCTCTGTGTCTTTTACCTTCTTTTGTTCTCTCTTCCTTTTCCCCTTTCTCTCTTTCCCCTTCTTCTCTCTCACTGTCTATTTCTCTTTGGGTTTCTTTCTTTCTCTCTCCCCCCTCTTTCACTATTTCTCTTTCTCTTTTGTTTCTCACCTTCTCACTCTCTCTGTCTCTCTCTCGCTGTCTATTTCTCTTTGGGTTTCTTTCTTTCTCTCTCCCTCCTCTTTCACTATTTCTCTTTCTCTTTTGTTTCTCACTCTTTCACTCTGTCTCTCTCTCGCTGTCTATTTCTCTTTGGGTTTCTTTCTTTCTCTCTCCCCCCTCTTTCACTATTTCTCTTTTGTTTCTCACCCTCTTACTCTTTCACTCTCTCTGTCTCTCTCTTTCTTTTTCTTTGTCCATCTTTGTCCATTTCTATCTGTGTCTTTTTACCTTCTTTTGCTCTAGGGATGCCAATAGAGAAGGAAAACCATGATAACCTTGGAAACGAAGCTTGGATTATGAAATACAAGGAAGCCATGCTACAGTCGTTTTTTGACATAAAGTCGTAACCAATCGATGACAGAGACTAAAATAACGAGTTGATTAAAGCCAGGAAATTTTCAAGGGGTGCGACAATCTAGAGCAATGTCTCTTCCCCGCTCTGCATCCACCCAGTACTCTGATCTACCAGTTAATTCACACCATACGTAAATAAAATTAGCTTTATATTCGCATTTATTTAGACTATATCTTGAGCCTATAAACCAATGGTGACAAGTAAGAGCCCTGCGGCCAAATCAGGCCCTCCGAGAGATTAAATCCGGCCCACGAGACAACATTGAGAGATGTGCGGCTTTATCCATCTATCTATCTCTTTTTCTCCCTCTCACTATTTTCTCTCTTTCTTTCCTTCACTCGTTCAATCTATAATCTACTAGTCTGGACCCTGTGAAAATAGTTAATAGTATTTTGTTATATCAGTTCTTTTTGTTAGGGGTACTAAAGGTCTGTCTTTCTTTCTTTCTTTGCAATAACAAACAATACAAATAAAAAGGAAATATAAAATAATTTAAGTATCGTGTAAAATAAATAATAAAGTAAAAAAGATGAGCTGACATGATTTATTTTCTTTCTTTTTTAATGATCTTTTTTTCACAAAACAGAAAATATTTTGTAAACATATTAAAGGAATAAAATAATTTTATTTTATATTTTTTTCTATAATATAATGTAAAAAATTACAAAATAAAAAAAAAGCTTGACCAGGTTGCAATGGATGTGGCATTAAGAACACAGAAAGCTTGCGGAGAAAAAAAAAACCCAGGTCGCTAAGTCACAGGCGATTCTGAACTGAATGAAGAGAAAGAAAGGCATTGTGGGAGGTAGTTCTGCCAAGAGCATAATGACATCTTCGAAATACCCTGATGCAAACCAATAGCAGATCAGCATTTTGTATGGCGTCCTTCCTTTCTTTCTTTCTGTATTTCTTCCTTTTTTCTATCTTTTTCTTTCTTGTTTATTTATTCTTTCTTCCTTTATTCTATCTTGCTTTATTCTATCTTTCATTTACATTTCTTTATTCTATCTCCATTTTTTCCTCTTTCTCTCTCTCACACTTTTATTTCTCTTCAATCTACTAGTCTGGCCCCCGTAAAAATGTTTTCTCTACCATGTGGCCCCCGAGCTAAAATGAGTTTGACAGCCCTGCTATAAACGTACATTACACGCTAGTAGGACTTTCTGTATCCTTTTTTGTTATTTTACTGATTCTTTATTTTGTGTACCAAAGGTCTCTCTATCCCTCTCTGTTAAAGGGAATATCGTCGTATCCCAGGGTCTGTTGAACTTCCGATTCTCAACTTTCAAATTGGGAATTAATTTGTTTTTGGTCCCAACAGGTGTCACATCTTTCGGTATCGGTTGCGGCCGGCCTGAGAGACCGGGTGTCTACGCCAGAGTCTCCACTTTTATCACCTGGATCGCTGAAACTCGACGCTCGTCATCATGATCATCCCCTCTCTTATCTTCCGTCTACCATCTCCTCCTTCTCCTTCACTTCATGTCCCTCCTCCTCTTTTTTTCGCCATTCTCACCCACAATCCAGGTAGTGGGTCGCGCATTTCACACCTAAACCTTCGGTAGGCTGAATTCATCCGACCCTCAATAACTATTTTATGGCTATGATACGTCTACTGTAGCTACAGCGGCGCCTAATGAAAAAGTACCAATAATGAATATAGCCCTGGTTTACTCACCAAAAATCGTTTTTATCAGTGCACAAAATCCATTCTCCCTCCTTTCCTCAATTACTCTGTTGTACAGACTCTCCGTGAGTTTCGGTTTCATCAAGAATTCTTTTTCTATCGTGACGAAGTCTAATGCTGTCCTATCTTGTTTTTAACCGATTTAGGACTAAAGATGTACATTCGACAGAAGCAGTGGTCACGAAGATACCGTAATTTTTTTTGCACCTTTTTGTTGTAATACTTCTGTTAACGCCGCCTAGCCAATCATAGTTTGTGAAACCACTGATGTTTTCTTACGCCTGCTAGAAGGCCTTAGTCCACCAACTTGAAATCTGATCGGCTAAACCAACGGCTTCATCCACATGTTATGTTATGGCTCAGGGCCTGCAGTGCTGATTTTGTAGGCGGCTGTGTAGAGTTCTGACCCTGGCAACAAATAATGGTTAAAATATCCATCCATCCATTATCCGCACCGCTTATCCTCAGTAGGGTCACGGGGTGCTGGAGCCCATTCCAGCTGTCCTCGGCCAGTGGGCAGGGGACACCCTGAACTGGTTGCCAGCCAGTCGCATGGCACACAGAGATGGACAACCTACTCGCTCATTCACACCGAGGGACAACTTGGACCGGCCAATTAACCTGACATGCATGTTATTGGAATGTGGGAGGAAAGCGGAGTGCCTGCAGGAAACCCACGCATGCACAGGGGAGAACATGCAAACTCCACACAGGAGGTTCAATCTCATGACTTTAGAACTGTGTCGCACACTCGCTAACCACTGCACCGCTGTGCTGCCCTGGCTAAAATATGATTGATTAAATGCATGATTATGATGGAATCGGCGCAACCAGGAACAAAATCCACATCACACGATTCAGATATTTTTTAGGTCGGCAGAGAAGGCCTTGCAGGCCCCGACGGCCTACCACGTCAATCTCCTCATCTTCCTTTCCCTCCTCCCACTCCCTTTCGGATGCCGCAAGTACCGATGACATCACCAAATTCCAACCGCTTTCATTCGGTCCATGTGCAGAATGCATGTGCAAAACGTTATTTTATCACGTTCCCGTTTCATTCTCGCTGACTCGGGCGATGCTGTCGCATGCACACTCTCCTTCACTCTCGTTTTTTCTCTCTCTCACACTTATACAAACACAAAAACCAAAGAACTTTGGGGGTGGGTGGAGTTAGAAGTCAGAGGGACTTGTGCCATTGCATGAGTGCACACAGACACACAATCAGCCGCCGGGATTTGAAGACATGAGATATGAAGACGTGAAGACATGGACTTATTAGTGTGCGTGGTGTTTATCGTGTTTTGGGGGGTCTCGGCCGTCTCCACCCTCACAACAGGTAAACACTTTTTAAATATTGTCACCTTTAAATAATAATGTAATCCTCAAGAAAGTACTCCTGTAAATATTTCCAGATTCTGATAAAACCTTAATAGTGTTCATTCATTCTTCTGAAGTGCAAACATGTATTGCTGATTGTATGTTGTACAAAGTTATTTAAAGGGACAGTGTGTCAAGTCAAGTTTATTTGTATAGCCCTTAATCACAAGGAGTCTCAAAGGGCTGCACAGACCACAGACTATTGCCAACTACAGACTATTATTACAACATCCCATACCTGTCAACCTGTACGTTTTTGCCGTACAAAGTACGTTTATTATGCATTTTAAGACGTGTAGGACGTACGAGAAAATCTGTACGGATAAACGCAAATTTGTCAATTATGGGTACCATTCGGTATACACTGACTATCACCAAACGGCAAATTAATCAAGTCAAATGAGTTTGTCGCGGAAGCTTCTATCTCGGTATCTTTTTTTTCCGTTGCAAACGAAGCGAGCGGTGAGATGTAGTGAAAGGAAGTCCGTCTCTTTTTAGGGAACCGGCTTTTTCGGTTCAACTCATTAAAGAGAGCCGGCTCTCAAACGGCTCACTTGCTTTGATGCATTATATTACGAATTATTCTGTTGTATAAAGAAGTTAAGAAAAAAAGGAAGTATAAAATGAAAAAAGACAGGTTTGTGGTTATCCCTTTAATCAGTACATTACCAACAATAATTTAATGCAGAAAATGAATTAGAATAAGAAAATGTATTAATGATTCTACTTAATTCTTTTTGCATGTATTTTTTCCTTCTACAGTGAACGTCCAAGCTACTTCATTTTTGAACTTTTTTATAATAAACCTCATTCATATCGAGCAACTCAGGATCTCACAACAAAATGTTAATTAAAAATATATATGATATAACGAAACACATACAATATAACATTAAACTACATCAATAAACACGTTTGAAAAAAAATATGGTGTAAAATCATTTTTGAAGGGAAAATACGACAGTCTGTAAGGGCATAGAGCCCTGGAGCTTGACAGGTATGCCATCCCTTGTTCTAAAACCTACATGAGGACAAGGGAAAACTCAAAAACCTCAGCATAAGGAAGTTGAAGAGACCGGAGAGTAGCGCATTACAGTAATCGAGAAGGTAGGCAACAAACGCATGAATTATTGGCCACTAGATGTAGCTGTAGAGCGTAGGGCAACCGAAAACAGGTTCTAAAATGTACAAAGAAGAATACAAATTCACAATCACCAAACTGCAACATTTTTCTTCTTATTTTTTTGCCCAGCCTTTAGTTTTTGTGGTGATTTTTGGGGGGTAGAAAGATGGCTGCCAATGGTGACATCTCCCTTGAAGTGAGGCTCAAATTTCAATTACCAAAAGTTCCACGTTTATATGAGAGTTCCTTTCCTTTGCTTACTATTCAAGCAGTATTGATTTTTGAATGAACTGAGAAGGCTCTCAATAATGACACACTGTCCCTTTAAGTTGTAAGTACGTGTTCTGAAGTTCTGTTAGGATAATAAAGCAGACTTCTCCACTTTTCAAACCCTTCCCTTTGCTCTACGTTTAAAATGTATCCCTATGATCCTAACATTCATATTTTTGACTTAAAAGGACATTTTGTATGATTTTGTGTCTCCTAGTTGTAAACAGAACACTCAATTCAAAAAAATCAATATCGATTTGAATAGTAAGCAAAAATACAAGAACAGTCAGATAAACGCGCTTTTTTTGACACTCGTAGGTAGAGAAATTTGTATTTATTTCACATCACTAACACAAAAACTTCAAAAAGGCTGCGCAAAAAAATAAAATAAAGTGACGCTTTTTGGTCACTTTGAGTCTCTGAAGGTTTTAATCGTCTTAGTTCTTTGTTGCACTCATTTTTAGTTGCACTACTCAATACAGTGACATCTAGTGGTCAAATAATACACACTGTGTCATGGTTGCCCATTGCCCTCACTTGGCCCTGCCCGTTTGGCGCCAGCTGCGGCTCGTTGCCTGATTGGCTTCCCTCCTATTTAAACTCAGTGCTCTCATTCTCTCCTTGTCAGTCCGTCAATGAATCTCTGCTCTTGCAAGACTTGTTTTGACTCGTGTTTTGACTCTGTCCGGTATCCTGCTCGTGTATCCGGTATTGATCCCGCCTGTATCGTCCTGTCCGGTATCTTGCTCCAGTATCCGATATCGATCTCGTCCGTCTCCTTCTGCCCGGTATCTTGCTCCAGTATCCGATATCGATCCCGCCTGTCTCTTCCTGTCCGGTATCTTGCTCCAGTATCCGGTATCGATCCCGACTTATCTCCTCCTGCCCGGTATCTTGTTCCAACTCCAGTATCCGATATCGATCTCATCTGTCTCCTCCTGCCTGGTAACTTGCTTCAGTCTCCAGTATCCAATATCGATCCCGCCTGTCCTGCCCGGTTTCTTGCTCCCATCTCCAGTATCCTGTATTGATCCCGTCTGTCTCCTCCTGCCCGCTATCTTTCTTCAATCTCCAGTATCCGATATCGATCTTGTCTGTCTCCTCCTGCCTGGTATCTTGCTCCAGTCTCCAGTATCCGATATCGATCCCGCCTGACCTGTTTGGTATCTTGCTCCAGTCTCCTCATTTGATATGGATCCCACCTGTCCTGTCCGGTATCTTGCTCCAGTATCCGGTCTCGTCCTGTCCGGTATCTTGTTCCAATCTCCAGTATCCGATATCGATCTCGTCTGTCTCCTCCTGCCTGGTAACTTGCTTCAGTCTCCAGTATCCAATATCGATCCCGCCTGTCCTGCCCGGTTTCTTGCTCCCATCTCCAGTATCCTGTATTGATCCCGTCTGTCTCCTCCTGCCCGCTATCTTTCTTCAATCTCCAGTATCCGATATCGATCTTGTCTGTCTCCTCCTGCCTGGTATCTTGCTCCAGTCTCCAGTATCCGATATCGATCCCGCCTGACCTGTTTGGTATCTTGCTCCAGTCTCCTCATTTGATATGGATCCCACCTGTCCTGTCCGGTATCTTGCTCCAGTATCCGGTCTCGTCCTGTCCGGTATCTTGTTCCAATCTCCAGTATCCGATATCGATCTCGTCTGTCTCCTCCTGCCTGGTAACTTGCTTCAGTCTCCAGTATCCAATATCGATCCCGCCTGTCCTGCCCGGTTTCTTGCTCCCATCTCCAGTATCCTGTATTGATCCCGTCTGTCTCCTCCTGCCCGCTATCTTTCTTCAATCTCCAGTATCCGATATTAATCTTGTCTGTCTCCTCCTGCCTGGTATCTTGCTCCAGTCTCCAGTATCCGATATCGATCCCGCCTGACCTGTTTGGTATCTTGCTCCAGTCTCCTCATTTGATATGGATCCCATCTGTCCTGTCCGGTATCTTGCTCCAGTATCCGGTCTCGTCCTGTCCGGTATCTTGTTCCAATCTCCAGTATCCGATATCGATCTCGTCTGTCTCCTCCTGCCTGGTATCTTGCTTCAGTCTCCAGTATCCAATATCGATCCCGCCTGTCCTGCCCGGTTTCTTGCTCCCATCTCCAGTATCCTGTATTGATCCCGTCTGTCTCCTCCTGCCCGCTATCTTTCTTCAATCTCCAGTATCCGATATTAATCTTGTCTGTCTCCTCCTGCCCAGTATCTTGCTCCAGTCTCCAGTATCCGATATCGATCCCGCCTGACCTGTTTGGTATCTTGCTCCAGTCTCCTCATCTGATATGGATCCCGCCTGTCCTGTCCGGTATCTTGCTCCAGTATCCGGTCTCGTCCTGTCCGGTATCTTGCTCCAGTCTTCAGTATCCGGTATCGATCCCGTTTGTTTCGTCCTGTCCGGTATCTGGCTCCAGTATCGGTATCGATCCCGTCTGCCCCGTCCGGTATCTACCTGTGTGTCCTGTATCGATCCCATCTGTTCTGTCCGGCCACGATCTCATCTGCCTCTGACTTCTCTGTCTCACTTCTTCAGCCTAGCGATCGCCGCATGACTGCCCCATTCCCATATTATAAAGCTCGTGTGAAAACGTTACGCGTCTGGGTCCTCCGTCTGTGCGGGCTCTGACACACTGTCCCCTTAAATGTTTATTACATGTTTATCCTGGGTTACCACGTCTAATCTCCTGGTGAACAATGTTCACTATCAATGCTAATGAAGACAATTCTAATTCTGATCAACCATTTCCAGTAACTTTTAGTTCACCTGAAATCTAAAACCCAATAGAGAATGTGAACTAAGGACTGAGGTGTTTTTCTCAGTGAATAACAATTTCCATACGTATACACAGACTCCATAAATTGTGGTGTCTTAGATGTTCTCTAATAAGGAAGAAGACAGAGCGGCAGAAGCCTTCCAACAACTTTCCATGCCGCAAATCATGCACTGGAAAGTTTGTCTGACAGCTGGAATAGTTATCAATGAAACGATTGATTGTTTTTGTCATTTGAGAAACCAAAAAGTCAGCATTTGTCTCACACGATTTTGATTGTGTTTCTCTTGTTGTGTCAAGATGCATGATGAATTTTGAATGAAGAAAAACAGTGACCTTGTGTAAGGCAGGGGTCTCAAACTCAATTTACCTAGGGGGCCGCTGGAGTCTGGGTGAGGTTGGGCCGCATCAGGGTTTTTTCTCAAAATAGCTTTATTTTTTATTCTTTTACACGAATAAGATTTTTTTTAAAAATAAGCCCATTTAAAATAAATAGGGAACTCAATCAGGAATAAAACAATAAAATAATTATAGTACACGAAATATAAACGACTGAAGGAACCGCATATAGTTGCCGACTAGAAAACATATATATATTTTCTTTCAATTGCCTGTAATGACAGTTTTTTTAACTTTCCCAACATGAATGGGACAGTGAACATGAACTGTTCTGTCTCTTGCTTACCCCTTGCTGCAGGAAAAACAACCAAAAAAATGACTGAAAGGTCATCTAAAATCAAATTTAAAAATAGAGTGTGACCATGAACTGAAATGAAAAAATCTGTAAAGCTTGAAAAAGTCTTTGAAAAGTATGTGGAAGTACTGAAAACTAGTAAAAAGGTACAAAGTATGAAAAAGGACGAAAAAAGAAAGAGAAATGACGAAAAATGTAAAAAGAATAAAGAAATGAATAAAAAAGTGACTCCAAAAAATGACAACGTCATGAACCGGAACAGGAGGAGAACCCAAATGCAGACAAGCTTTTATTTTACGGGAAATGGGGCAGTCATGCACGTTAACCCAAACGCCAGTGATTCGGCGATCGTTGGGCGAAAGACGCAAGGCAGCAGTCTAGCGTGGAATGACAGGAAGACAGAGGCCGACGAGATCGATACCAATTGCTCGAGCAGATATCGGACAGATGGAGCGATACCGGACAGGACGGGACAGACAGGATTGAAATCAAAACTGGATATCGAAATTAAACAGGACAAACTAGACAGGAACGAAACTGGAGATCGATATTAGACAGGACAAAATAGACGGGAACCATACCGGACAGGAAACACAGGCAGGGAACCGGACAGAGTCAAAACCCACGTCTTGCGGGGCAGACGTTCGTTGACAGACTGACAAAGGGTGAGTGAGAGCACTGGGCTTAAATAGAAGGGAAGCCAATCTGTCACCGAGCCGAAGCTGGCGCCACACGGGCGGGGCCAATTGGGTGCCATGGCAACCGTGACAAATAAGACCAAACACAAAACTGTAAAATAACCCCAAAGAGCAACCCAAAAACTTTACGACCAAAAAAAGACTCACAAATGAACAAAACAACATCTGAAATCACAAAGATTTAACAAAAAAATGATTTAAAAAAAAAACAGAAAAAATAACACACAAACAACCGAAATGACCTAAAAACACAACCAAAATCCTGATGAAAAATACAAATGAATCATGATTTCAAGACGGTGGCCACTAACTATTTACAACCGCTCCCTGCTCCTTGGCGCTCCCTAGAGGCTCCCTGCTGCTTTTCCCAAAATGTTTGATAATGGAAAATGATATGGTTTCTGTAGGAGGAAAAGATTCTTAACTTTTTCTACATAAAGCTTTCAATTTTTCCAAACATGTGTTATTAATTTCTTTTCGGCTTTTTCGTCATTATCGCTAGCCAAACCCTGACTCAGGTGAAGGCTTTAGTTTCTCCGTTTTTAAAGCGGAAGTCAACCCGGAATTTACACCGCCACACAGCATTCTGACGATCACTGTCCTTCCCAGATTCCGTCCACGAGTTCTTGTCCGAGTACAGCGTGGTCCGACCGATCCGAACCGATTCTTTGGGCCACTTCCTGTCCGCATCAGTCTCCGGCCATTCTACGCCACGCAGAAAAAGACACGCCTCCCGGAGCGAGACGTCATGGGACTCTGACCGGGAGATTTTCTACAACGTGACGTTATCCGGGCAGGACCTGCATTTATGGTTACGTGCTAGCCGGCGTTTGGTGGCGCCGCGTGCCACCATCGAATGGTGGGAGCAGTCGGGATATAAGCGCTCGGAGCCAATCCAAGATGCCGGTTGTTTCTACGCAGGGGGCGTGTCCGACATGGAGGATGCGGCTGTTGCTATTAGCAACTGTGATGGCTTGGTAGGCACCGCCCCTCTAAACTGCAAAGTAGTAGCATCAACATCTCATCTTTCATCTCATCTCATTACATCTCATTAGCTGCACCGCTTATCCTCAGTAGGGTCGCGGGGGTGCTGGAGCCCATCCCAGCTATCTTTAGGCAGTGGGCAGGGGACACCCTGAACTGCTTGCCAGCCAATTGCAGGGCACACAGGGACAGACAATTCGCTTGCTCATTCACACCAAGGGACAATTTGGACCGGCCAATCCACCTGAAATGCATATCTTTGGAATGTGGGATTGCCTGGAGGAAACCCACGCAAGCACGGGGAGAACATACAAACTCCGCACAGGAAGTCCGGATTTGAACCCACACAGGAGGTTCCCACGACCTTAGAACTGTGCCGCACACGCGCTAACCCCTGTGCCGCCGTGCTGCCTAGCATCAATTCTGTTATGCTAGTTAGCGTATTTGAATCACAAACTAAACAGTAAAATATAAGGCCCAAAAAAATCCTGTAAGCACGATAATATCATCTCATATTCCACCAAGTCGGAGAATCTGATACAGTAGAATAAAATATAATAGAATAGTCTTTATTGTCATTGATATGAAAGTTGTGAAACCTTGTCTGCAATGAGATTGGACATAGTCCCAAACCTTTTTCAGGCTGAAAACTACTTTTTGTAACTAATTAGCGCAAAGGGTACCCAGTTTGATAGATAGATAGATAGATAGATAGATGTCTAGATAGATAGATAGATAGATAGATAGATAGATAGATAGATAGATAGATGTCTAGATGGATAGATAGATAGATAGACAGATAGATAGATAGATAGATAGATGGATACTTTATTCATCCCCTTAGGGAAATTCACACTTCCAGCAGTATCCTAGTGTTGATTATTAACAGGATGGCCTCAGGGTGCTGTGTTTGTAGTTTAGCAACAGCGGAGTGGATGACGTCACACTCTAGGCCAAAAGTTCGACGTCCCTGCAGCAGATGGAAATATTTGTGCCCAAGGTTACACCACCTCGTGTTCACGGAGATAGGGAGTCCACCTTCTCTCCGCTGCCCGCAGGCTTTTGTGTCTCTGTCAGCCCTAACAACACTGAAGCCGGGTAGCTCCACGTTAGCGTCCGGGATGCTAGACGTGAGCCCCGTTTCCGTAAAACAGCAAACTGCACTCCCTCTACGCTTTGATGTTTTTCACCAGCACGGCCAGTTCGTCGGTCTTATTTGGTAGAGAGTTCACATTTGCCATGATTACGGACGGTACCGGAGGCTTATATCGCCGCTAGCCACTTAGCCTTCATCTTAGCTCTGCAGCCACGACAAGGCCCCCTGGAGAATTCTTCAGGGCAAGGAGTTGATTCCTCTAATAAACGCATTTTTGTGCGTTAAAACCCATAACCATAGGATAGAAAGGAATCCAAAGTGTAGTTGTCAAACAGGACAAAAAACACCGAAGATAGAAGCAGACAATTAAAACAATAAATCACAAAAAGAGCGAAATAACACGGAGCTGCTGGAAAGGCTGCCGCTCGCGGCGGCACCTATGATGTATTTGATAATATGTTATTACCAGGTTAATTATTGGAAGTCGGGTTAAATAGACTCAGTAAACAAAATTTTATTAGAAAATCACATAATCTAGAACTAGTGAGCTGTCATTAGGGGGCAACTTGGTGCCCGCACGCACCACGTTGGAGACCCATGGGTTAGAGACAGGTCTAAATTTTGATAACAGTGCAATGTTCATGAATGAAAAAATAGTGAATCGTAACAATAGTGCAATAAAAAGAAAAACATAGTAGCAACAAAATACCCCAAATAAGTCACAAGTTTTGTGCAATAACATTTAACAGCAACAAAAAAGAAAGAAAAGACAAAAAAGGTAGCAATATGTTTTCACAATGTTGTGCACTTGTTTAAGGTGGTGATAGCCCTGGGGAACAAGCTGTCTCTGCGCTAGTGTGTCCTTGTTTTAAAAGACCTGTAGCGCCTACTAGAGGGCGCTGCAGGTGGTGGCCGGGGATGGGAAGTGTCTTTTATTATGCAATGATATCGCAAGCCGGTAATGTCCTCCAGACGGGACAGGGCGTAGCTGATGATCTCCTGGGCTGTGTTGATTAATCTGTTTTTCCTGTCCGCTGCCGTGATGGCGTATAGTATAACATTGAAATAACAAAAAAGTAAGTAGTATGTAGTATTTATGTGTACCGTATTATCCGCACTATAAGGCGCACCGGGTTATAGGGCGCACCCCCAAAAAATAGTTTTTGGTCCTATATTTTCCATACATAAGGCGCACCGGATTATAAGGCACTACAATGGGAACGTCGACAAAACAGTCAGAGAGTTCAGTCCAACTTATTACCCCCTTAACATTCCCAAAGCTTGCAAAGAAGCAAATACGTGTCTCATGACATGTACGGAAACAGTGTCTGTACGATGTCACTCAAATGCATCGTTCCAAATATCATTCGGAAGGTTAAAGTCTTGGGATTCAAGAAATGCCAAACAATTCTTAGTTTCCATTTTATTTTCTGCTGGCAACTGTGTGGACAGCAAAGTAAGAATTATATTGTGCAGGGAAACGGGATTCTTTACTGTGCATATGACAATAAACATTTTAAATTGAATTTAGTTTAAAAATAGACTCATCACAGAAACATCAAGATCGTTCTAAAACAAGATACCGGGAAAATATAAAGCCGCATAGCTCACCTAAGTTCTCTTGCAGCCATCACGTTCAATAATGATACGTAACCATGGTCTTCTTACAACTGTAAGTGTAGTAAATCCAAGAGAGTAAAATATTTACAAATACAGAATAGTAAAAAATGTTTTCTCTATGCCGTAGTGCAACCCAACGTGTGATTCACATTCATCTTTTTTGGCCAAATGCAGGCTTTGTTTCGCCCCTTTAGCCTATGCGAGCCTGTAAATGATAAAAAGGATCCGCCCCCTTTACCTCCGAATAGCCAATAGTGACTGATTCAAATGATGATTGACACATTGGTTGGGAAATGAAACGCCGGTATATAAATCCCAGCATACACCGCGGACGACTTCGCCTTCGGGGGGAAAATCTAGTCGGCGGCTGCTTGCCTTAGTTGCAAGACTTTGCGACTTGATATTGATCCATATATAAGGCGCACTGTATTATAAGGCGCATGGTCAGCTTTTGAAAAAAATAAAGGCTTTTAGGTGCGCCTTATAGTGCTGAAAATACGGTAATTTACGTGCATATGATTAAATAACTTTGTAGACACTCAAAATAGGGAGAGAAGACATCAATGGATTTTGAACTTGCAGGAGAGAAACCTACCACTTAGCATGTTAGCAGCAATTCTGTTACGTTATCTAGTTAGCTTTTCCTGAATCACAAACTGAGCAGCCCAAAAAATCTCCAGTAAGCACTAAAATATCCAGTAGCTTATATGAAGTCGGAGAATATAATATATTCAAGTCCCGGGATACAACGTTAATAACCCCCCCAGATAAAAACATTAAAATTACAAAACAGTAAAGTATATAGTAAGTACTCTTCATCTGTACTATCCATACATATGTTAAGGTAACTGCTGAGTTGAAACCTTAGTAGACACTCAAATTAGGGAGAGAAGACATCAACGGATTTTGAACTTGCAAGGAGGACAGGGAAAGAAGCCTTCTGATGAGAAATTCCAACCTGTCCGAACGGTCCTCATCTGAGCCCTTTCTTATCAGTTCATATCCTAGGTTCCAAAAACATTGCCTCCCTATAGGGTGCGGAATTTCAAAGAGCAGTAACATGATTGGCCGATATGATTTCACAGTCAAAAGAACAAATGACAGTGCGCAATAATAGTCAAAATAAAGAATTGGCATCCTATTAAATCCTTTTTACAGGAGTCCAATATTAAAAACAGAATAAATGTATCAATATGTGAAGGAGAAATACATTTATTTCCCTTTCATGCGATGTGATTGAGTTGGTAGAGTGGAGTAGTGGGTGGATGCAGTGAGGAAGCAGCCTGCGATGGCAGCTTTAAAATAAATCTGAAAGTTAATGAAGTGGTATTGTCAATTGGTTACAGGCATACCAAGGGGACGGGTTCACGTGCTTTCTTCATGTTTATTTTTAATCACAAACTTTGTTTCCATGGTTATCATGTTTTTTTTGCCCTTTAGCAACACAGCAAACCTTGAGACCCAAAGTGAATAACAGTACAAAAAAATACAGTATCGTGTTGTACTCACTCGCAATGTTTTTATGAAGCACACAAGATTAGGAACTGAATGTGAAGAGACAGAAAGACATCGTGGGAGGTAGTGCAGCCAATGATATATTGGTATTTTTATGATGTGGTGACTCAAACCAATAGCAGATAAGCATTTTAGATGACATCGACCAATAGTAGAGAGGCATCTTAGAGACGTAACTTTAACCTTTTTTGGCCACATAAAATAAATTCTTGTTGATGTCATACTTTGGGGAAAATGCCATAAAGAGAGGGCCTTCTTTTACACCATAAAGTGAAACTGTCATAAGGCGGGGAAGCTGTATCCTGGGGTATAGGAAAGTAAGAATGGTAGTTTAGCAGTATATGGAACTGATTTGCCGTTTGTTTTGTTTCTTGGTTTGTTTTTGTTTGAGGAGAAACAAACTCAAGCGAGTTGCTTTGATGGCGTGTAAACGAAGAAACGAGTCGCCAGCAGTTACGGCATCGGACGATGGTTGAAAATGAATGCTCGAGCTCGGGGGTGTCTAATATGTGGCCCGTGGGCTTAATTGGGCCCACTTGCAGATTGAAAATGGCCCGCAAGACTAAGAGAAATGCAAGCAAAACATGAGCTTAAGTATTAAATGTGTCCATTTGATGTGTCCAAAAGTTTATTACTCTCTCTCTCTCTCTCTCTCTCTCTCTCTCTCTTTCTCACTCTTTTTCTTTGTCTCTCTCTCTTGCTCCCACTTTGTCTCTCTTCCTGTAGCTCACTCTTTTTTCCCTTCCCCCGTCTCTCTCTCTCTTTCCCTCTCTTTTTTCCCTCTTTCTCTATCCCTATGTTATCTTTCTTTTACTCAGTTTATCTTTCTCTGTATCTCTCTTTCTTGCTCCCTTTATTTTATCTTTCTCTCTTTCACTTCTCTCTTTCTCACTCCCTCTCTTTATCTCGTTCTCTCACTTTTTATCTTTCTCTCTCTCTCGCTAATCTCTCTTTCACTATCTTTTTCTCTTTCTGTCTCGATTTCCCTCTCTCTCTTTCTCTGTTTTTAGTTTCCTCATTGGTTTCTCCTCTGTTTCTCTCTTTCTTTGCATCTGTCTGTATTTCTTTCTTTCTCTCTTTCTTGCTCTCTCTCCCTTCTCTCTTTCTCTCTTTTTTCTATCTTTCTCCCTCTCTTTCTCCCTCCCTCTTTGTCTCTGTTTGTTTATCTATTTCTTTCTCACTTGCTCTCTTTCTTTCTCTCTGTCTGTATTTCTTTCTCCCTCTCTCTTTCTGCATTTTCTCTCTCTCTCTCTCTCTCTCTCTCTTTCTCTTTATCTCTCTTTCTTTCTTTCTCTTTGTCTCCCTCTCTTGCTCTCACTTTGTTTCTCTCCCTCTAGCTCACTCTTTTTCCCTTCCCCCATCTCTCTCTCTCTCTCCTTCTCTCTCCTTTTTTTTCTCTTTCTCTATCCCTATGTTATCTTTCTTTTACTCAGTTTCTTTTTTGTTTCTCCCTCTATTTATCTATCATTTTCTCTCTATCTCTCCCTTTTCTCTTTCTCTGTCTCTCTCTTTCTTGCTCCCTCTATTTTATCTTTCTTTCTCTCTTTCACTTTTCTCTTTCTCACTCCCTCTCTTTATCTCGTTCTCTCACTTTGTATCTTTCTCTCTTGATATTCTCTCTTTCACTATCCTTTTCTCTTTCTGTCTCTCTTTCTCTATTTTTAGTTTCTTCATTGGTTTCTCCTCTGTTTCTCTGTTTCTTTGCATCTGTCTGTATTTCTTTCTTTCTCTCTTTTTTCTATCTTCCTCCCTCTCTTTCTCCCTCCCTCTTTGTCTCTGTTTGTTTATCTATTTCTTTCTCACTTGCTCTCTTTCTTTCTCTCTGTCTGTATTTCTTTCTCCCTCTCTCTTTCTGCATTTTCTCTCTCTCTCTCTCCTCCCACTCTCTCTATCTCTCTCCATTCCTATACGTCTTTCTCTTCCTTTCTTTCTTTCTTTTCTCTCTCACCCTCTCTCTTTCTGCATTATCTCTTTCTTTCTTTCTTTTTAATCTACAAGTCCCTTCTGAGAATTTGTTTGAGCTCAAAAATATGAATGTTAGGATAATAGAGATATATTTTAGACGTAGAGCAAAGGGAAGGATTTGAGCTGAAATGAGTTTGACACCCCTGCTTTATCTGAGTAAAAATGCCAGACATCCCTAAGATAAAGAGATGGAGCAAAATCCCTAAAAAAATGTAAACCTTAAAAAAAAAAAAAAAAAAAAATCAGTAGCCACGTGCACCCTGGCCGCAATGGCAATGCACTGAACTTCTTTCAACGTCTGACTGCTGGAAAGTGCAGATGTGATGGGATCCAGATGTGGTGGAAAGATGAGACCCGTTGAAAGGAATGAGCTGCACAAACACTCGCACGGGGAATGGATTTGTCTTCCTGCTTGTTCACGCTCCCTCTTGTTTTGAAATATAGGACTTTTTTTTTTCCAAAAACTTCCTGCAGTACAACACCTTGCTGGTCTTGTACTGGTTCCCAGTGGCCACAATCCGTCTGTTATGAATTTGTTCAAGACCGTCAGGGGACACTTATTATGACCTAGATCACAGGTGTCAAACAGGCGGCCCACGGGCCAGATCAGGCCCGCTCAGGGATTGAATCCGGCCCGCGAGACAACACTCGGAGAAGCGCAAGAGAAAAACAAGCTGCAGGTTGAAATATGTCAACTTGATGTTGCCAAAGCCAGGTGCCTCGAACAAGACACTGTACTTGTATTCAATTATTTCTCTCTCTCTCTCTCTCTCTCTCTCTCTTTCTGTGTCTCTTTCACTCTCTGTGTCTTTCTTTTTCTCTTCCTTTGTTGCTCTTTGTCTCTTTCACTCTCTTTTAACCTCTTTTGCTCTAACTCCCTTTTTTCCTTTTCTCTCTTTTCTCTTTCTCTGTTCATACCCTTTGCGCTTTTTTTACTCTTTTCTCTCCTTCTGTCTTTCTATTTCTCTTTGGATTCCTTTCTTCCTCTCCCTTTCTTTTCCCCCTCTCTCACGACTTTTTATCTTTTGTTTCTCGCGCTCTCTCTCTCTTTTTCTTTCTTTGTCCCGCCCTCTCTCCTTTTCCCTCTTTCTCTTATTTCTTTATCCCTCTTTCTCTTTAATCTACTAGTCCGGCCCCCGACAGAATGTTTGTTCTATCGTGTGCCCCCTGACTTAAAATGAGTTTGACACCCCTAAGTAGAGATTCAGCAGACTGGCAGTAAATCTTTCTTCCGGGATCAGTGTGGTACCTCCATAGAAACATTGTCTTGCAAAAGTATTGGCCCCCAAGAACTTTTTGACATATTGCCATATTTAAGACTTCAAACCTATGGATGAAACTATTTTCTAAGAATCAACAACATGTGAGACATGACAAACCAAATTTATGTAACATTTTACATCGTGCCTATAGATACAAAATTCAAATGTAGACGTTGCAAAACTATTGGCCCCCTTTGAGTTAATACTTTTATGTAATCTCCTGCCACTAGTCCTTTTTGGGTATGTCTCTTTAAGTTTTGCTCATCTTGAAACAGAAATATTTGCTCGATCTTCCTTACAAGATGACTCGAAGTCCCTGAAGGTTTAAAGGTGATCGTTTCTGGACAGCATTGTTCAGATGTTACCACAAAAGCTCAATAGGATTAAGGTCTGTACTTTGGCTTGGCTATTCTAACACCATTTTAAAATGGTCTACAAGGCAACTACCTGCTCATCAAACCATTCCATTGTCAATTCTGCTTTATGTTTAAGGTTGTTGTCCTGTTGGACGGTGAACCTGTGCCCCAATCTCAGGTCTTTTGCAGACTCCAATAGATGATCTGACAGAATCGCCCAGTATTCGGCTCCAACCATCTTCCCATTAACTCTAACGATCTTCCTTATCCCCGCTGAAGAAAAGCCATACCAGAGCCACCACCATATTTGACAGTGGGGATGGTGTTTTCAGGGTGATGTACAGAGTAACCTCTTACACCAAACGTTGCATTCGGCTTGAAAAGTTCCATCTTGGTCTCACCTGACCAGAAGGACCCTGTTCCACAGGTTATCTGTGACCCCCGATGAGGCTTCACTGGCCTTTTTCTGGCATTCTTTTAGGAAAGGGCTTTCTTGCTGATCTTCCATTGGATTCCATTCTATTCATGCCAAATATGACTAATTAGTTTTCTACCTGTTTGGGTTGAAAGTTTAAAGGATGGCCAGGTCTTGGTAGATTTGCAGTGGTTTTATGCTCTCTCCATTTTGATATTATATCTCTTTGTATATCGAGGAATATCCTGTAGAGAGGGGCAGAGAAACAAAAATTTGATAGGTTGGTCGTTTTGGTTGTAAGATTTCTCAGAATTCACTGCGTGAATATAACTTGTTTTTATATTCCTAAATATAAAAACAATCTTTCACACACACACACACACACACATGAAGTAACGGTTCAATAATCAGTCTAATTGCATCACTTGTACGTTAATCAGTTTTGTACTCTTTTATTTTGAAGTTGCATTTTCGGTGTATTTATCTGTTTCCTGTGTGACAAAAGTTTACTAGACACACGGGGTTGCGCAGAGTGGCCGCAGCCCTGGCCGGGACGAGAGGTGATGGCCCCGATGGGTCACCGGACAGAGCTAATAAATTTATTTACCTTAATGCTTGTTTTTATTTGTTTAATTCTGCCAACATAAAGTTCATATAAGTTTTAACTTTATCATAATTCCACACCATAAAGTATAAACGTCGCAAGGTGGGGTTACTGTGGGTCTTAGAATTGAAATCAATTGTCAGCAGGTCCTACTGAAAGAATCTTAAACCTACAAATGTTCACTTTCAATGTCAATAACTCTGTCCAGCAGATCCTCAGCCAACCAAACAAGTACATTATGTATGTTCCCGCAGGCGGGGATGATCCGAACCAGTAAAGGAGAATTTTTCATCGAACCCTTGCACGGCTGGGATGAAAACGAGGACAACAAAAAAGGACGACCGCATGTTGTCTATCCATTGTCTGCTGTCATCAAGTCTAAACAACAGGCAGTCAATCAAACCTCTGACTTCTTGCGAGGTCTATTGGATTCTTGTATATAATCTTCCAATATACCGTAAATTCCGGACTATAGAGCGCACCTGATTATAAGCCGCACCCACCATATTTTGAGAGGATAACCGCTTTTGTACTTACACAAGCCGCACCTGTGTATAAGCCGCATGCGACCACATTAAAACATGTAACACAATTACACAATTAATCCAAACCCGACTTTGAGTCCGGCGATTGTAACTTAATATAAAATACAAAGTCCATAAACCACAGCCGATAAAATGAACGGCAAATGATACCGGTACTTAAGGTTTGATGCAGACCTGCAGAGTCCAGGTCCCGATGAAAATAATCCAAGGGAAAAAAAATTATATTTCCAAAGGTAAGGGTGGGAAAAATATATATCCATTATTGTCCGCTGCGTCCACAAACACGTCTCACCTTTACTCCACTTCCCGTCAGCCCGCGTTTGCCCCGTCCCTTCTTTCTCATTTGTGCGAAACATATCAGAATAAGTTTCTAAAATAAATACATGACAAAAATATACAGTTGCAAATACATGTTATATAGATGGTTACACATATTTACAAAGAAAGACGGTACACCGAGAGAGTTTTCAAAGCTTAAATAATAATAATATAACTTTCATCCCAAACCGCGCCTGTGAAGGGTAGCAAAACGCTACTAGCAACACGCTCGCAACACAGTAAACGGGTCTGTTAAAAGAACATATACCATACATGTAGAAATCACGGTAAACAGTCCTCATTTTCCTCCTTATAACTGACGTCATCAAAGTCGTCTTCCTTTAGAATTGGAAAGAGATTTTGTCTTATAGACGTCGTCCCACGCTCCCTTATTCATAAGCACGCTAGCAACACGCTCGCTAGTAAAGTTTACGTGCAGTAGCTCTGTTTCCTTCTTTATCGGACTGTTCGACTGCGTTTAGCTTGAAAGCCGCGTCGTGTGCCTTTCTTTTTGCAATTTGCATGATGAGGATATGTCTACGCTAATTTAATTTGTGCACAAGCTAAGAAGTTGCAGTCTTCCTCGGCGCATATATTCCACCGGTCTAAATCTTACCTTTTGTGCTCGAGCGCCGCTGGCGGCTGTTAGAAAAATTACATAAATTGGCCGCATCACTAAATAAGCCGCAGGGTTGAACGTTTGGGGAAAAAAGTAGCGGCTTATTGTCCGGAATTTACGGTAACCATGAAATCAAATGGGATTTGTTGAAACCTCTTACGATGTCTTCAGGACCTCTCTTCGGTTCCTCCTCCGATCTGCTGAGATCCGCCTCTGGCTTGAAACGGCGACGGCGCTACATTGAAGATGCGGATATGTTCAACATAGAGGTAAAGCAGATCAGATTTTTCTCAGCAAAAAGTCACAGCTTTTATTCTACTTCCTCTGCAGGTCCTGCTCGCCGTGGATTATTCTGTCCTTCTTTTCCACGGACAGCAAAACGTCCAGAAGTATCTTCTTACCCTGATGAACATTGTAAGTGGATCGCAACAGAGGTTATTGTTGAGGAGAGAAATAAGTTGATTTATAGTTTAACATGAACTCAAAATAAGGAGAGAAGACACCAATGAATGTTGGGCTTGTAAGGAAAATAAGGTTGGACCATGCAAAACCCTCAAAATGTACAATATCTAGTCTGTTCTACAGATCTTCCCCTAAGCCCTTTCTTTTCCCTAAGAATCTCCTAGGTTACATAATGTAGACCAGGGGTGTCAAACTCATTTGAACTCGGGGGCCACACGATAGGACCAAGATTCTGTCGGGGGCCGGACAAGTAGATTAAAGAGAAAAAAAAGAGAGATAAAGAAATAAGAGAAAGAGGGAGGGAAAAGGAGGGGGGGGACAAAGAAAGAAAGAGAGAGGGAGACAGTATGAGAAACAAAAAATAAAAAGTTGTGAGAGAGGGGGAAAGAAAAGGAGCGGAAGAAAGAAATCCAAAGAGAAATAGAAAGACAGAGGGAGAGAAAAGAAAAAAGAAAGCGCCAAGGGTAGGAAGAGAGAAAGAGAAAAGGAAAAAAGGAAGTTAGAGCAAAATAAGTTAAAAAAAACAGAGAGAGAGAAAGAGACAAAGAGCAACAAAGGTAGAGAAAAAGAGAGACACAGAGAGTGAAAGAGACCGAGACAGAGAGTGGGAGAAAAGAGGTGGAAAAGAGGGAGATAGAGAGAGAGAGAGAAGGAAATACAAGTACAGCGTCTTTGTTCGCTGCACCTTTCTTTGGCAACAACAAGTTGACATATTTCAACCTGCAGCTTGTTTTTCTCTTGCGCTTCTCTGAGTGTCGTCTCGCGGGCCGGATTCAATCCCTTAGCGGGCCTGATCTGGCCCGCGGGCCGCCTGTTTGATACCTGTGATGTAGACCAACCCTAAAGAATGTGGGAATCAAGGAACAGCTTGAAGATTGGCCTCCCTATCCAATAATGGGTGGAGGCCAACCACAATTTTGCAAACAGTGACGATGATGCAAACAATGATCACAAAGAGAACAACCTTGGCATTTCAAACATTCTTCATTGGAAGTATTCGATAATCAAAATAGAACAAGTATGACACTGAATTTGACAAATGTACAATAAGCAGTCTTGGAATTACGTGTACCTTCCAGGAATACAAAGCACTTGTTTGTTGCAAATGTTCAAAGAGCAACAAAGAGCAATCCTGGCATTACAAGCATTCTTCTGTTACAAGCCATAAACGGAGACAGGACCCAATAGCGTTTGTTTTACTGAGTTTGTGTCAGAAGGACCAGAACAGAACAGGAAACCCCAGAGCGTTCGTTACAGTTCTTTATTTAGGGAAGCGTACAGGGCTAGCGGGAGACGCGATGACTGTCGGACGTCAGCAGCGTAGCCGTGAAGACAGCTTCGGAACCGAAGCCAATCGGAATGCGGAAGTCTAGCAGGTCAAGTTTACCGGGACTGGAGAGAAGATCGTAGCGTGGGACGGAAGCAGGTCGGATCGGAGGCAGGCAGAAACAGGTAAACAGATCAAGTCGGAACAGGTAATCAGGAGAGTCATACAGGGGACAAACGTAATCCTCAGACGAAGAGGTCTCGGCGTAGCGTGCTTAAAAAGGAAACATAAACCAATCAGAGGGCGTCCACGTGATAGCTCCAGGTGACTAGTTAGCAATCACGACAGTTTTATTGATAAAAAGAGAGCAGTGCTTGCTTCCACGATCCGATGATCATCGGACATGGGTAGCTGGTGGCAGGAACGCGGAAGTGGCACTTCCGTGTCGAGCAAGGGTAGTCGAAGACAGCGAGAAAACAGGTCGACAGAAGAGCAAGGCAGAAACGGGTCCAAAAACAGGTCTGCAACAGGTATCAGTCAGGAGAAAATAGGGCAGGAGAATGTCGGATAGTGCAGAGCTTGCCTAGCTGAAAGCATAGGTTCGCAGACAGTCCGACAGCTTCCTCTTGGAAGGCGAAAGTTTAAAAAGGGTCAGGGAGCCAATCAGCGACTAAGGCTTTTGCAGGTGCCCCGAATCAGCAATCATGACATTCTTCATTGCAAGCGTTCAATGAACAAAATGGAATAGCCTTGGCCATACTTGCAAAGCGCCTCATTGCAAGTGTTCTATGATCAAAATAGCACAATTCTGGCATTACAAACGTTCTTCATTGAGAGCGATATATAATCAAAATACAACAAGTATGTTTATGACAAATTTACAAAGAGTAGCCTTAGGATTACATGTACCTTCCAGGAATACAAAGCACTTGATTGAAGTTGATTTGTGGGCAGCACGGCGGCGCAGTGGTTAGCGCGTGTGCGGCATAGTTCTGAGGTCGTGGGAACCTCCTTTGTGGGTTCAAATCCAGCTACCGGACTTCCTGTGCGGAGTTTGTATGTTCTCCCCGTGCTTGCGTGGGTTTCCTCTGGGCACTCCGGTTTCCTCCCACATTCCAAAGACATGCATTTCAGGTGGATTGGCCGGTCCAAGTTGTTCCTAGGTGTGAATGAGCGAGCGAGTCGTCTGTCCCTGTGTGCCCTGGCTGGCAACCAGTTCAGGGTGTCCCCTGCCCACTGCCCGATGATTGCTGGGATGGGCTCCAGCACCCCCGCGACCCTACTGAGGATAAGCGGTGCAGCTGATGAGAAGTTGATTTGTATTTGGACGTATGCGTTGCAGGTCAACGAGATCTATCAAGATCAATCCCTCGGTGCCAACATCAACATTGTCCTGGTTCGAATCATTATGCTGTCCCCAACAAAGGTACCACAAACACTCCCTAAACTACACTTCGGTGGTTACTGCAGGACTCACCCTTTTATTCTCTAGTCCCAAGAGCTTATTTCACTGGGCAACGCCCAGAAAAGCCTGGAGAACGTCTGCGGCTGGTCTTACATCCAACAGAGGGACCAGAACCCCAACCAGCAGCACGACCACCTCATCTACTTGAGCAGACGAGAGTTTGGACCCTCTGGCATGCAGGGTATCAATGCTTGCTAGCACCAGGTTACTTTATTAATCGGACATATTGCCAGGGTTGGGTAGGGTTACTTTAACTTGATTACTTTCAATGACTTTTGGATTACTCTAATACCAAATATGCTAATAAAAGACAAAATAAACGAAATATGAATAAAATGATGACTCACAACACGTGGTAAGCTTTCTCTCCTGGCTTTGATCTCTTTGATCTCCGGCAAAACTAACATAAAATGCGACAGAAAAAAAAATGAAAATAAATCCAAACAGCTTGCCGACATCATTTTTGCCGTTCCATGTATTCTGTTACTCCCCAAGCCTGCACAAAATTCAGTAATTTTATTCATAATTAGTTTATTTTGTCTTTTATTAGCATATTTGGTATTGGAGTCATCCAAAAGTCATTGAAAGTAATCCAGTTAAAGTAACCCTACCCAACCCTGCATATTGCTAATGCTAATATGAGCTCACACTAATGAGAATACTCTTATGACCTAAAGACTGCTAACACATGATGCTAATGTGGCTAATGCTAACACAAGCTAGCATAATAGTATCATTTCAATCTGTGCAGGATACGCTCCGGTCACAGGGATGTGTAAAACGCACCAAAGCTGCGTCCTCGTCCTGGAGGACGGTTTCTCGTCGGCCTTCGTGGCAGCGCACGAAATCGGACACGTGTGAGACACACAAACGTACAATGACTAAAAGTTTAGCCCCAGCTCATGTTGGAATTCACCACACGTCCTCCTTCAGGTTGGGGATGGAGCACGACGGGGAGGCCAACGAGTGCGAGGACGATGTGTTCCTGGGGAGCATCATGTCGCCTCAGGTGGAAGCCTCCTTTTACCGATACCACTGGTCCAGATGCAGCTGGACTGAGCTGCACAAGTACTTGCAGTAAGACTTTTCACCATTCCCATTTGCTACCCTTCTCCTGAGGAGGCCGCCCACTTCTTGTTCCCTTACTGTCCATTCCATTTTCTTTTCCCCGTATTTCATCTCCAGTTGGGAACTACGTGTTCAGCTTCCTGTCCTTTAGAATAGAATAGAAATGAATATACCGGTACCTTTATTGTCACTATTACAAAATGGGTTGAACATATTGTGACAACGAAATTGGACGTGACACTCCAGTTTCACATTTAACAGTGAGGATAAAAGAAAACAAAGAAGATAAAGGAACAAAGAAGATAAGGTTATCTCTCTCATCTCATCTCATTAGCTGCACCGCTTATCCTCAGTAGGGTCGCGGGGGTGCTGGAGCCCATCCCAGCAATCATCGAGCAGTGGGGAGGGGACACCCTAAACTGGTTGCCAGCCAATCGCAGGGCACACAGGGACGGACAACTCGCTCGCTCATTCACACCTAGGGATAATTTGGACCGGCCAATCCACCTAAAAATGCATGTCTTTGGAATGTGGGAGGAAACCGGAGTGCCCGGAGGAAACCCACCCAAGCACGGGGAGAACATACAAACTC
Organism: Urocampus carinirostris; assembly: GCF_059441175.1. Lineage (NCBI taxonomy): Eukaryota > Metazoa > Chordata > Actinopteri > Syngnathiformes > Syngnathidae > Urocampus > Urocampus carinirostris. The sequence continues at coordinate 8,781,143 of NC_142365.1, forward strand.
CGCACAGGAAGTCTGGTAGCTGGATTTGAACCCACACAAGAAATGTGGGCATGTAGGATGTTACATTCAGTTTTGGGATCGTATTAGCGCAATATGCGGTAGTGCAAAAATAGACAACATTGTGCAAAGTGAGCATAGGCATGAATATAATTTTACATCTGTATGAGGTAGTGTGTTTGCAAGAGTTTCAGTTTTTTGTGCGGTGTGTGTTAAGGGTGGTAATGGCTCTGGGGAAGAAACTGTCTCTGAGTGTTTGTTTTTGTTTTGTGTGACCTGTAGCGTCTGCCGGAAGGCATCAGGTCAAAGAGGTGGTGGAAAAAATTGAAATGATACTATTATGCTAGCTTGTGTTAGCATTAGCCACATTAGCATCATGTGTTAGCAGTATTTAGGTCATAAGAGTATTCTCATTAGTGTGAGCTCATATTACAAAGTTCTTGATGATGTTTTCTGCTCTGCTGAGGTAGCGAGAGCAGGCAATGTCCTCCAGACTGGGTAGAGAGCAACCAACGATTCTCTGGGTTGTGTTGATGACCCTCTGAAGTGTTTTCCTGTCTCCTGTCGTGCGCCCAGCTTGCCGCACCGTAATGCAGTATGTTAGAATGCTCTCCACTGTGGCTTTGTAAAAGGACACCAGCAGCTGCTGTTTCAGATGATTTTTCCTGAGCACTCTCAGGAAATGGAGTCTCTGCTGGGCCTTCTTTCATGTCCTTCTTGTTCCAGGGCAGTTCATGTCAAGTGCTTCTTCTTTTTTACCTGAAAAATATATGGTGAGGCCTGGCAATCGTTGGTCGGATGCCCTTAGGAAGTAGATTGGACACGCTACCCGGAGATGAAAGAAGGCTTGGTTGACTCAGCTCCAGAAGGAGATTTTATTATTAGTCAAAATAATGCCAAAGCCAACGTCTCTCAAACCCGTGTCCAAATTTACCCTGGGAACATACATTGATAATAACTTGGGCCTTCCCCCAACATCTGTTTCAAATTTTAAGCCTCCCTCTTGAACTCAGACATAAATTCTACACCTGTCAGCAGAGGTGCTAAGATTCTGACAACTGACAAACCAACCGACAGTGAAGGTTCGCTCCCTCACGACCACGTCACGCATCGTCTCTCTGCCTATATGGATTTATAGCACATATAAACCTCACATGTCTACTGCATCCCCACTTTTTGCCCAGTTCTTGTCCTTTTCCACGTCCTCTTTCTATGCTTACCGTGTGTTACGATTTATGGGTGAACCAATATGCAGAGAAGGCCGGCATGCTAAAAAAAAAAAGATGATTGTTGACAACAACCCAGGTAACAAACCAACAAAATGTCCGAACAAGAGACAACGAACAAACTTGATGTGACCTTAAGGATGGACAAAATCTAGTGTCAAAACTAGTCAATTGTCAGGAACCAGAACAGGATCAGGACCCAAACATGTGATGTTCTCACACAAGCCTTTTATTTCACGGGAAATGGGGAGTCATGCACATTACACAGCGGTCTTGCGTGGAAAGACAGGAAACCAGAGACAGAAGAGATTGATTCCAATAGCCCGAGTTGATATCGGACAGATGGGGTCGATACCGGACAGGATGGGACAGACAGACAAGATAGATAATGAAACAGGATATCGAAAATAAACAGGACAAACAAGACGGGAACGAAAACTGGAGAGTATAATAAACAGGAAAAAAATAGACGGGAACGCAACTGGAAACCGATATTAAACAGGACAAAAATAAACGGGAACAATACTGGACTGGAAATACCAACAGGAAAACAGGACCGAGTCAGAACCCACGTTTTGCGGGGCAGAGGTTCGTTTACGGACTGACCAAGTAAGAGCGTACTCAGCTTAAAAAGACGGAAAGCCAATCTTTTAATGAGCCACATGGGGGGGGCCAATTGGGCGCCATGGCAACCGTGACATCAATAGGTGTGGACACTGATTAGGCGTAGGTGGGCCCCTCAGGTTGGTGCCCTGCAGGGGGGGAATTCTGTGCCAGATCCTGACATCATGTCCACCCACTTCCTGTTTTTTGACTACTTTCCAATGAAATTTGGGGGTGGATGATTTCATCTCTTTTTCTTGATATATTTTGTCGCATGATATTAACATTTTTGGGGGCTTATTTAGTCGGTTGTACGAGACAGAACTGTACTTAATCACATTTTTGAGTGGAAGTACAATGTTGGCAACAAGATTCACTTGATATAATTGGAAATTATTTGAATGCAACACAAACTTTTTCTTCTTTTTTCCGTGTTTTTTTCTACTTTTTTATAAATTCCTTAAAAAAAATCTCATTGTGTTTATTTTTTCCAAGCTGTTACTTTTTTCTTTTGTTTCTTTATTTACTTTTTACCCAAATTTCTTTCTTTTCTTTTTTTCTGGCTTTTTTCTAAATTTTTCCTTCTTTTTTTCCTCTTCCTTTTGTTTCTTTTGTTCTCATCTTTTCACTACTTTTTCATTTTGGTATTTTTTTCTTTTTTGTTCGATTCCCTCCTTCATTTAAGTCATTTTGTGCATACTTTTACATCATATTTGGTCATGTTGGGATGAAAGAAGCAAAAACAACCCGAAGAGCCGTTTAGGACCCGAAAGAGCCGGTTCCTTTTAGTGAGCCGAGCCGAAGAAGCCGGTTCTCGACAAACTCCACTGACTTTACTCAACTTCGTCCTACTTCGACTCGACTTCAAAATACCGCATTTAGGACACAACGTCGGGGGAACCCGTGTATTTTGACCTTCATGCACTGTAACTTTGACTTAAATCGCTTCTTAATTAGTCATTTTGAGCCCTCATTTTTGCGCGCTGGCTAGATTTTCTTGTGCGCTGAGAATGTGCGAGCAGTGCGCAATTGCGCACGTGCGCGGCTTCGAGGGAACACTGTTTACAGGTATTTGTTTCCTCCTGTTTAGCACCTACGACTGTCTCAGAGACGACCCGTTCAGCCCTGGCTGGCCGACTCCGCCCCTTTTGCCAGGGTTCGAGTATTCCTTGGAGCAGCAATGCCGTTTTGACTTTGGTCCAGGATACGGGAGCTGCACCGCTGTAAGTCTACCCGTGTTCCGCTGCTGGACTTGTTTTGGTATAGTCTGGATCTATAGTCCTCTGTTTGATATTCTTGTCAGTATCCCAACCCGCAGCCTTGCCTGCAGCTGTGGTGCAGCGACTACAACCACCCTTCAGTCTGCAGATACAAAAAAGGTCCACCTCTGGACGGGACGCCATGCGGACCTGGTTTGGTGAGCCGACCTGTACTTATCAGCAATGTTCCCTGTAATTTTCCACTGGTCTGAGCGTTCACACAAAGTCGGTGAGCAACGCTTGAAACATCAGCGAGCAACAGCAATCCCAAGTGTGGCAACTAAGTCATTATCAAACATGGCCAAAACTTGACATCCATTTTGCTGAGTTTCCTCAAATGCAAAAAAAATGTTTCACTTTTGAATGAATTGACTCTTGTACTATTGCAAAGGTTGTACGGCCTACAAACATCATTTGTTTTTACAACAATTCTTTCACAAGATTTCCATTTCTTTTTTTTCCTGGTATCTTTTGTCACATAATACTAGCATTTTTGGTGGCTTATTTAGTCGGTTGCACGATACACAACTGTATTTAATCACATTTTTGAGTGGAAGTACAATGTTGGCAACAAGATTGACTTGGTATAATTGGAAATTATTTGAATGCAACACGAACTTTTTCCCTGTTTTTTTCTTTCTTTTTTTTTTTAATTCCTTTTAAAAAATCTCATTGTTTTTATTTTTTCCTGGCTTTTTTCTTTTTGTTCTCTATTTACTTTTTTTCCTTTGTTTCTTTTTCTCTTTTTTTCTGGCTTTTATTCTGAATTTTTCCTTCTTTTTTTCTCTTCCTTTTGTTTCTTTTCGTCTCAGCTTTTCACTACTTTTTCATTTTGGTATTTTTTTCTTTTTTGTTCCATTCCCCCTTACTTTAAGTCATTTTGTGCATAATTTACATAATATTTGGTCATGTTGGGATGAAAGAAGCAAAAACAACCTGAAGAGCCGTTTAGGACCCGAAAGAGTTGGTTCCTTTTAGTAAGCCGAGCCGAAGAAGCCGCTTCTCGAAAAACTCTAGTGTCTTTACTCAACTTCGTTCTACTTCGACCTTGACTTCAAAATACCGCATTTAGAACATAGCGTCAGGGGAACCCGTGTATTTTTACCTTCATGCACTGTAACTTTGACTTAATTCGCTTCTTAATTAGCAATTTGGAGCCCTGATTTTTGTGAGCTGGCTAGATTTTCTTGTGCGCGGAAAAGCTCTGGGTAGTGCGCAATTGCGTGCACACGCAGCTCAGAGGGAACATTGCTTATCAGTGTTCATTCGGTGATCTGAATCAATCCTGCACGTTTCCATTTCCCCAGCACTGTTTCAAAGGTCACTGCATCACACTTACGGTGGGCCTGCTGAGACAAGATGGCGGCTGGAGCTCCTGGAGTGCCTACACCGACTGCTCCAGGACATGCCGGGGCGGCGTACGCATCCGGTCTCGAAACTGCGATAACCCAAAGTTAGCGAACAAAAGCTTGAGGCGCTGGCGGAAATTTCTGATATCATCGACAATCAAGGGATTATTGTTGCTGTGTCCAGGCCTGCCAACGGGGGGCGCACCTGCTTCGGAAACAGTTTTGAGTTCCAACTGTGCAACCAGCAACACGAGTGTCCCCCACTGTCTGACTTCAGGTCAGTGAGATGTCAAAGTCAGATGTGGAATGAAATTTTGTGGCGAGGTTTTTGATTGGATCGATTTGTTGACTGTTCTCATTTCACGCGGTGGTGTGCACAGAAAGACATTAGGTGGTGCTTGAGCAAACCCACTTTTACAAATGTTTTATTTCATTATTAAACAGTTTATTGGGGTTTACTGACAAGATGATGTTGTATGGTGGGGTATAGTAACCTTTGTTTTCATGGTTATTATGTTTTGCTTCTTCCTTTAGCATCCCTGCAAGTATTGAGACCCATAGCTATAGACCAGGTGTCAGCAACCTTTTCGGTGTGAAGGGCCACTTTCAAATTTCCTTGCAAATCAGTGTGCCACACCAAGATCAATGACTTGCGCAACATATTTTTTTTCTGAAAGAGCTGTTATTTTAAACCAGTCCGAATATACAACATGGATAAACATTGAAATAGTATATCTGACCAATTTATCTTCCACTATTCTTGTTCATCAATAAACAAAAGAATTAATGTGAGCAACATGTGGAGAGGCCTGTAGACATCAATGACTTCAACTTTTTACCACAAGAATGAACCAGAATCAACCATTTTTCATCAACAATGAACTACGATCAAAAACAAGTGATATGGATAGCTACCATACCATTCATCATTGAAATTTTATTGCAGAGAATATAAAAACTTAAAATAACAGCAACAAGGCAGAAGGCTACTTGAAAATAAGTGCAAACAGAAATAACAGCTGATTTGGTCACAGGTATAAATGGGTTTCCATGCTTTCCTATGTATGCAGTGAGCAATGTGATAACTTGCTTCAGTGGTGGTGTTTTTAGCAGTGACAAAGGTCTTTAGGGTCTGTGTTTGTTTGCCGTACCTGGACACAGCGCCTTTTAATGTCTATTTCTTGAATTCATGTTTCGTCTCGTAATGACGTTTAATACTTGATGTGCGAGGTACAACACTCTTGAGGCATAATGCACAAACAGCAGAGTCATTTTTGCACAAACCCCTGGTCGTCAGTCAAAGAACGAGATTTCTTTTGCTGAAGGAGCTGTCATTATTCATTCATTTATGGCGCACCAGTGTTTCTGTGGCTGGGTCAAAACATGGAGGGGCGCTACTGCAAAGCCTCTAAACAACTCGGCGCGCAATTGAAAATGTCTAAATATCAGGTAAAAATGCACATTTTTTAAAAATAATCATTATTATTTTGCCGTGCGCTCGTGTGCCACTGGTTAACCCTTCATACATTGCCGACCCCTGCTATTGACTGTATTAAAACGTATTCTATCGCACATAATACAGAGCACACAAGATTCCGAACTGAATGAAGAACAAGCCATTGTGGGAGGAAGTTCAGCTAATAGCCATGGCACAAACCAATAGCAGCAAATAGGAATCTTAGAGCCATAACTCATCATATGCACAAACACTGCAAAGTTTGAAGTTTTTGTTGCACACAAAAAATTTTTTGGCGATTTTGTATTGTGAAATAATTGCTGTTAAAAAAACATCCGACATTGTAATGTAAAAAACATCGTGAATGTGTCAGGACCAGACCCACTTGCGTTAGGTTTCTTTCAGTTTTATTGGAAGAAAGGAAAGGGTTGCCCCAACGATCCGGTGATCGCTGGGCGCGGAAAGCAGGTCGCTCTGAACGTGGAAGTGGGACTTCCGTGGCGAGCGATGGTGGTGTCGGGAACGGAAAAACGGGTGTAGCCGGGACAGGAGAGCAAAAAGGTGGTCGGGGTCGTAAGCGGGTCGTAAGCCAGGAAAGGAGAGTAGACGTGGTCAACAAAAAGGTCAAAAGCCGGGACGGGCGAGTAGACGTGGTCAGGATCAAAAACGGGTCGAAGCGGGGGGACAGACGGGAGCAAAAAACAGGTTGGAGTCAGGGTCAAAAAAAGGCTTGCTTAGTGTAAACTGAGGTTCGCAGACGGACTAACAAAAGGGGACAGACAGGAGTGGGTCTAAATAGGGACGGAGAGCCAATCAGAGTCCGAGACAGCTGGCGCCAAAGGAGCGGGCACAGGTAATACATATCGGTAATAATGACAGAATGCTGTAACCCGGGGTGTACTGTACTAAACATTCTTATAGGCCATCTTTGCAAAGAAACGTTTCGAGCGCTAAGATGGTTTGCTGCTGAGACAAGATGGCGGCGGTGGTTAGATAGATAGATAGATAGATAGATAGATAGATACTTTGTTCATCCCCGAAGGGAAATTCACATTTCCAGCAGCATCCCTGAGCTGAGAACAATCGAGAACAATCGAAATTAACACGGGAGCTGCTGGAGTGGCTGCCATTCGTGACGGCGCCGGAAGAAAAGATTCAATTTGAATCATGTACAAACAAACAAACAATTGAATCATGTACAAACAAACAAACAAACAAAATATTCATGTTTCAATAAGTGGAGTGTTAATAAAATGGGGGGAAAATAATTTCTGATACTGATATAACCAGGTAAAACTAATTTTAAGTTACCTAGTGAAAAGCTGTGAAAAAAAGAAACAAAAGGAAGAGAAAAAAAGAAGGAAAAATTTAGAAAAAAGCCAGAAAAAAAAGAAAAGAAAGAAACGTAGGGAAAAAGTAAATGGAGAACAAAAATAAAAAAGTAACATAGGACGAGACAGACGGGATCAATACCGGATACTGGAGACTAGAGCAAGATACCGGACAAGACAAGCCAGACGGTATCGATACCAGATACTGGAGACTGGAGCCAGATATCGGACAAAATACAAGCCTTGCAAGTGCAGAGGTTTGTTGCCTGACTGACAAGGAGTGAATGAGAGCACTGAGTTTAAATAGGAGGGGAGCCAATCAGGCAAGGAGTAACAGGTGGCTCAAAACAAGCGGGCCCTAGTGAGGGCAATGGGCAATCGTGACACAACGTCACAACGAAATTCAATGTACTTTTATCTGCATTGAATTAACATGCTTAGTAATGCATAAATCACATGATACAACGAATCAATTAGGAAATTTACTTTTAACAATCAATTTTATCATTGTTGCAGCCCTAAGGCCAAGTTGCTGATGTTATACCTGGCACTTTGCAGGAAAAATAAATGTCTGGTCTGACAAGTTATGTGAAGGTACCCGTTTACCCACAAGACAGTCAACAAGAAATACAACCAAGTTTTCCTATGAATTGAGTCTAAAATGACTGTTCCTTCAGAACAGACTCTCACATATGGCTACAATTTGGGTTATGCTGGTTTGCTAGTTTAAGATCAGGTAATTGTGTAATTTTGTAACTGTAATCCTGTGCAGTCCTTTGAGACATTTTTGTGATTAAGGGCTATATAAATAAATTTGACTTGACTTGACTTGAGCGCTAAGATTGTGACCTGAAGTGTTCTGTGACTATTCGGGATTGGTCGGAAATGAAATACAGTGGAACCTCGGTTCTCGACCATAATCCGTTCCAGAACCCTGTTCGAGAACCGATTTGTTGAATCACCGAAATCATTTTTCCCATTAAAAATAATGTAAATCGTTTTAATCCGTTCCAACACCCTGAATGTTTACCATGAATGTTTAACGTAAACATGACGCTAACCCAAGCTAATCGTACGTTCGCGTTATCGTAATCTTCCGTACGAAAGATTACGCTAACATGAACGTGTAAACATAAAAAAATCAGGTCATTTACAAGTCATTTAGCACCACAAGTGGCTAGCGCTTCATTGGAAAGGGGGCTCCGTTCAAACACCCTGAATTTTGGGCTCAGTTCCAACACCCTGAATGTTTACCTGAATGAATCTTCCGTACGAAAGATTACGCTAACACGAACGTGTTAAAAAAATAATAATGATAAAGAAAAGAATTATGAATAGGATTTCTTACCTTTGTGGTGGTCAGCAGAAGGCGCATGCTGTATTCCCTAGCAAGATCCGAAACTCGAACACCTCTTTCATATTTAGCTATTATGTCTTTCTTAAAGGCAATAGTTGTAGAAACAACTTTTCTTTTTTCACCTGTAGCAACTTTGCTGCTTGCACCGACCTTCTTGGGAGGCATAGTTAGGGGCTAAAACACTCCGTTCACCGATATTAAAAGCGAAAGCAAAAAGAGGCAAGTGCGCACGTGATAACAGTTGGTCACGAGGGGTGGGGGGGGGCGATCTACACGATCTCCACCCGTACGCCGCTCAGCATCGCACTCTAGCGTACGCACTCACGCATTACCGGCGTTCGAACTCCGAATTTTTGACCGAACAGCGAAGGAAGAATTTCTGGAAATTTTTGGTCGGACTACGATTTGTTCGAACTGAGAGGCGTTCGAAAACCGAGGTTCCACTGTAATGTTCTTTTTGAGATAACATGAACCAGTTACTGGAATGAACCTGAAAGTAAATTCCAACAAATTAGACTCAATTATAATAATCTCTAGATGAATGAACGGAGACCGTTTGGCCTAATTTATGAAGGACTTGGAAAAATGTTGATAATTTTCTGCATGTTTTGTCTTTTAGGGAGGACCAGTGTAGCGCCTGGGATGACATTCTGGAACACCAAGGGAAAAAACATCACTGGCTGCCTGTTGAACACGCCGACCGTAATCAAACACGCAAACACAAACTCACACATATGTATATAAGGGTCACCAAAATGGTGCTTACGGTTACGGGGATAGCCCCCTGAGAACATATATCGTAAATTCCGGACTATAGAGCGACACCTGATTATAAGCCGCACCCACCACATTTTAAGAGGATAACCGATTTTGTACTTGCACAAGCCGCGCCTGTATATAAGCCGCATGCACCCACGTTAAAAAATGTAACACAAACACAAAATTAACCCAAACCCGACTTTAAGTCCCGCGATTGTAATTGAATATAAAGTACACAGTCCAAAATCCACAGCCGTCAAAATGAACGGAAAATGATACCGGTACTTAATGTTTGATGTAGACCTGCAGAGTCCAGGTCCCGTTGAAAATAATCCAAGGGAAAAAAATGTATATTTCCAAAGGTAAGGGTGGGAAAAATATATATCCACTATTGTCCGCTGCGTCCACAAACACGTCTCACCTTTGCTCCACTTCCCGTCAGCCCCCGTTGTTTTTCGCCCCTTCTTTTTGATTACATTTTAAAGTAAACCGTTGCAAATACATATTATACATAGTTACACATATTTACAAAGAAAGATAGAGAGAGAGAGTTTTCAAAGCTATAATAATAATATTATAACTTTCATCCCAAACCGTGCCTGTGAAGGGTAGCAAAACGCTACTAGCAACATGCTCGCGACACAGTAAACGGATCTGTTAAGAAAACTTACCGTGCTTGTAGAAATCACGGTACACCGTCCTCATCTTCCTCCTTACAACGACATCTCCAAAGTTGTCTTCCCCAGTAGGGCAAAGAGAGTTTGTCATATAGACGTCGTCCCACCCTCCCTTATTCAATAACATGCTAGCAACACGCTCGCAAAGTAAAATTTACGTGCAGTAGCTCTGTTTCCTTCTTTATCGGACTGCTAGATTGCATTTAGTTTGAACGCTGCGTCATGTGCCTTTCTTTTTGCAATTTGCATGATGAGGGTATGTTGTTGCAGTCTTCCTCGGCGCATATATTCCACCGATCTAAATCTTACCTTTTGTACTCGAGCGCCGCTGGCGGCTGTTAGAAAAATTACATAAATTGGCCGCATCACTGAATAAGCCGCAGGGTTGAACGTTTGGGAAGAAAGTAGCGGCTTATAGTCCGGAATTTACGGTAAGTAACCCAAGGACAAGTTCTGAAGATAGCTCTCCAGTGATGGGTGTTTTAATTAGAATGTGGAAATAACACAATAATAACACAGTAACAACATGTAATCACATGGCGATTAGTTATTTTAGAAATGCATATTAAACTGTTAGCCCTCGCCGCCAGTGTGGCACGTTACTGAAAAAGAGTAATTAGTTACAGTTTCTAGTTACTCTATTTAAAGTGAAACTAAGTTGCCAACCACGATTACTCACACCAAAAAGTAGCGCGTTACTCCAAAAGTAACTACCTATTTCCGAATACCGTATAGACTCCCTAAAATGTCTTTAAATCTGAAAATTTTCAAGAGGTTTTGCATCCCCACTTTAAACAAGTAAGACTTGAACTTGCACACGAGACATCCCAGCGTTTGTTAGAAGTGTAGTTCAAAACAATATTTGCTTCTAAATGTGAACTAAAATAGAGGATATCTTGTCTGTCGTGTGAAAGATAAAGTTGAAAACCTTTTTTTAAACACTACTAGCAACTATCTGAAATTATACCGGTCCTTAAGGTTTGATGCAGACCTGCAGAGTCCGGGTGCCCGTTGAAACTAATCCAAGGAAAAAAAGTCTATATTTCCAAAGGTAAGGGTGGGAAAAATATATATCCACTATTGTCCGCCACAATAACAGGTCTCACTCACCTTTACCCCACTTCCCGTCTGCCCGCGTTTGCTCCGCCCCTCATTTTTAATTCACAAAACATATCAGAATAAGTGTCTCAAATAAATACATTACAAAAATATCCAGTTGCAAATACATATTATACATGGTTACACACATTTACAAAGAAAGACGGTACACCGAGAGAGTTTTCAAAGCTTTAATAATAATATTATAACTTTCATCCCAAACCGTGCCTGTGAACGGTGGCAAAACGCTACTAGTAACACGCTCGCAACCCAGTAAACGGCTTTGTTAAAAAAACATACCGTTCTTGTAGTAATCACGGTAAACCGTCCTGATCTTCCTCCCTATAACTGACGTCATCAAGGTCGTCTTCCCCAGTATGGGAAAGAGACTATGTCATATAGACGTCGTCCCACGCTCCCTGATTCAAAAATACGCTAGCAACACGCTCGCAAAGTAAAGTTTACGTGCAGTAGCTCTGTTTCCTTCTTTATCGGACTGCACGGTTGCGTTTAGTTGCGTCATGTGCCTTTCTTTTTGCAATTTGCATGATGAGGATATGTCTACGCTAATTTAATTTGTGCACAAGCTAAGAAGTTGCAGTCTTCCTCGGCGCATATATTCCACCGATCTAAATCTTACCTTTTGTACTCCAGCGCTGCTGGCAGCTGTTAGAAAGATTGCATAAATTTGCCACATCACTGAATAAGCCGCAGGGTTGAACGTTTAGGAAAAAAGTAGCGGCTTATAGTCCGGAATTTACGGTATTTGGTATTGAAGTAATCCACAAGTAATCAATAGTAATCAAGGTACATTACTGCAACATTATGGTATTCGGATTACGTTACTGATTGCTTTTTTCAACAGGTGAGTAGTAACTGTATCTGATTACATTTTATAAAGTAATCCTCCCAATCCTGAATATAAACATGCTCACCTATTACTCCTAACAGTTGGATAGTTGAATTTGACGATATCGGTGATCCAGGATAGATCTTAAGTCAGAGAACATCGCGATACATTATCTACATTTAAGGAGTAGTGCCGTAACACTCCATGTACTAAGAAAAGTTGAGTTACAAAATATTATAATAACGCATTTCGGTACTCGTTACAGAGAAAAATAATTGCGTACATGAAATGCATTCCATTTTAATGAATCTGATTGGTTTAGACAGGAATCACATATTTAAATGCAGTGCATAATATTGGTCGCTAGATGGCGTGCAGATATAATAAATGAGCAATAGGGATAGTGAAACTTTGTAAACACAATGCGTCCCTGTGAGAAGAAAACGAGCGGCTTGAAATGTGGGAGTCAAAGCCATCTTGATTGTAGTCATAGCCATCTCTGATTAACCAGCTAGCAGGCCTCATAGTGGCCTTCAGGTTGTAGCTTTTTAATCTGAGGCACGTTCCTTGGTGCCTAAGAACTTATTCTCCTGACCTTGAAGGTGTTTGCGAAATCGTAAAACCACACACTTATTGAGCACTATAGAAATATAAACTTAAAACGATATAAGTATAAACGTATACATTGGTTATAAGATTATAGAATATTGTGTCGTGGTTGCCATGGCGCCCAATTGTCCGTGCCCATGTGTGTCACGGTTGCCATGGTTCCCAATTGGCCCCGCCCGTGTGTGTCACGGTTGCCATGGTGCCCAATTGGCCCCGCCTGTGACAAAGATTGGATTTCTGTCTATATAAAGCTCAGCGCTCTCTTGCTTAGTTTGTCAGACCATCAAACAAACTTCTGCCCCACAAGGCGTGGGTTCTGACTCGGTCCTCTTTTGCTGTTGGTATTTCAAGTCCGGTATTGTTCCCGTTTATTTTTGTCCTGTTTAATTTCTGGTTCCGGTTCTGTTTTCGTCTGTGTTTGTCCTGTTTGTTCGTTTCTCCAGTTTTTGTTCCTGTCTTGTTTCCCCTGTTTATTTTTGTTATCCTGATTCGTTATCGATCTCGACGGTCTCTGGCTTCCGGTCTTTCCACGCCAGACCGGCTGCCTAACGTGCATGACTCCCCATTTCCCGTAAAATAAAAGCTTGTGTGAGAACATCACGCGATTGGGTCCTGATCCTGTTCTGGTTTCTGACATATAGTATAAAAGGCACATTTAGACCATAATTTCCCTTACATATAAAGATGTCGCTGACCATTGCACACGTGCAGTATGATCAGAATGCGTTTGTGCAAGGCACATGCAAAAAAATCATCAGATCTTTATTCCTCATTCTCTAAGTCTCACCGGCAACGTCTCTCCCTGTCTCGCCTCCAGCTGACGAGCGCTGCAACCTTTTCTGTCGCTCCAACGAGACGGGCGCTTTGGTTTCCATGAAGAGGGCGGCACACGACGGGACGCTCTGCAGCTACAACGACGCCTACAGCATTTGTGTGCGAGGAGAGTGCGAGGTTTTTATCTCATTTACTCCATTCCATTCCATTATCTGCACTGCTTATCCTCAGTAGGGTCGCGGGGGTGTTGGAGCCCATCCCAGCTATCCTCAGGCAGTGGGCAGGGGACACCCTGAACAGGGCTCACAGAGACAGACAACCATTGAGATGCTCACTTATACCTAGGGACAATTTGGAGTCACCAATTCATCTGCCATGCATGATTTTTGGAATGTGGGAGGAAACCGGAGTGGCCGGAGGAAAGCCACGCAGCCACTGGGAGAACATGCAAACTCTGCACAGGAAGGATGGTAGCTGGATTTGAACCCATGACCTCAGAACTGTACTTCAGATGTACTAACACTTAGCTGATCATATTTATTCATTTTATTAATATTATCAACCCAAAAACGTTTCATTTTTTATATTTTGTACCATTTTGCTACGTTTTGAAGACAGCAGTTACTTTTTTTTCTATTTCGCCATTCAAGAGAAATTAGTCCAACATTATTCATTTAACATAACAGGAGCAAAACCTGAGGTTTGATAGTCATTTTATTAAATATTTATAACATACTGATAATAGTATAGTCCTCATTTTATAAAGTTATCATAGAAAAACGCCAACGTTCTCTTTCTGTATCATCTGTATTAATATCAGGTCCTTAAAGTTTCATTTAATCCTTGAGAAAAGATTACAAGCGAATGCAATTTGGTCGATTACTGCGCAACCACCAATCACAACAACACAAAAAGACACATCTGTGTTGCAATCTGGCACTATTTTCTACAGTGTGGTTGCCCTGTTGCTGTACTCTAGGAATTTAGTGTTCACGTTTTACACCACACAGCCCTCTCTCCCGTTTTCTTTTGGTGCAGTAGTAAATATGTCCTTGTTTTTGTAATCGCCATCTTGAATGGTCACGTTATCCGAAAACACGTGATATAAACCAGAGGGCTGCAGTTTTCTGTACCACGGACTGGTTTTGTTTCTTACAATATTCCCACGGCACGGCCCAATACTAAAAAAAATTAATGCTAACAATAACATTAATGATAAAAGTAATAATAAGTCTAAATCTATTGTGTAATCACCTGGCCTCTAAGGTTCTATATAACATATGAAAAGGCACTACATTTCATCTCATCATCACATAAATTTTTACTCACTCTACCGTGTTGTATAATGCCGCTTTGGCTGAACTCTTTCCCATAATGCTTCATTTGTCACAGACCAGAAACGGACACAGGACCCAATAGCGCTCGTTTTCTCAGTTTTAATGGATAAAGAGGGAGAGTAAGGCTAGCTTCCACGATCCGATGGCTGACGGACAAAAGGAGCGAGCGGTGCGGAAGTAGTACTTCCGTGTCTGGCGAGGAGGATCGGAGACAGGCGGGAATAGCAAGTTGTTGGCTGGGACTGAAGATCAATGGCGGTGTCGAGTTCATAAGCGAGGTCGGTAGCAGGAGGCAGGTAGGTCACGGGGTGAAACAGGTCAGGTAACACGCAGGCAGAACGGGGCGAAGTCAGGTCCGGAAACAGGTTGTCAACAAAGATCAGGCAAAAAGAAAACAGGGCAGGAACGGAGTCGGACGAAAAGGCTTACTGAGCTGGAGGCAACAGTTCGCATAACGATCTGATGGCTTCTTCTTGGAAGCCGGGGGTTTAAAAAGAGAGTATCAGCCAATCAGCTGTCCGGGCTGTTAGCGCCAATTAAGCCGTCGCAACTGCGCTCAATCTGCAATCATGACATCATTATCTAATCAGGTCCATTCTGTAGTCCTGAGTTCATATTTCATTCAATTCTGATCTCTTTTCTCATCCCGACTTCCTTAGCACGTGGGCTGCGACGGTGAGATCGCATCGGACCGTCAGGAGGACCGCTGCGGGGTGTGTGGTGGAGATCACTCCAGCTGTCGTGTGGTTAAAGGGAACTTCAGCCGCAGCGCCAATAAAACAGGTGCCTCCATGACCGACCACCCGGCAGCCCAAAAAGATAATTGGCTGAAATCCGATTTCTTGGAGCGCCGCAGAAAGTCGGCGCCCTTTGTCTTAACGGCTTGTGGGCTGTGGGCCAGGTTACCTGAAGATCTTGGAGATTCCTAAAGGGGCGCGACACCTCCTGGTGCAGGAATTCAGGAGGACGCCTCACGTCCTCGGTAAGGACCCTCCCTTCCGATCTTATTTTGATACCACCGATGCTCATCTCACTCTTCTTTTTGGGTTTTGTAGCGTTGAAGAACCAGGAGAGCGGTCAGCTTTTCCTGAACGGAGAAGATTCCGAGGCGGTGTCGCGCGAGCTGGTAGAAATGGGTGTAGCCTGGCAGTATACCCACAACGAGGAGCAGGAGGTGTTGCAGACCGAGGGGCCGCTCAAATACGCCGTGGTCCTCATGGTGAACAGTCACGCATCTTAAAAACATTACATACAGGACTGGTTCAGAAAAAAATGGAATATTGTCAAAAATTCATTATTTTCGGTAATATATCAGATTTTCCCCACTATAAGGCGCACCGCACTATAGAGCGCACCGCACTATGAGGTGCAACCCCCAAAAAATATTTTGTCTTATATTTTTCATACATAAGGCGGATGAAATTGAGACCACAGTAAGAGCTACTGTCTAAAACCGTTGGGCTCTTTATACACTTCAGGGGTCTCCAACCTTTATCAAGCTGAGAGCTACTTTTCATTACCAATTTCTGCAAAGGTCCTGTTTGATATGCATTTCTGAAAGAATAACTTATCATTTTTTTACTAAGTTAATTTTGGAAGTAGGGTTAAATAAACTCAATAAAAAAATTATTTTACTAGAATATAACAATGACCCAGTACTGATGAGCTTTTTTCAGAACAGGTCCACGTGCACCTTTAGCTGTTCTTAGGGGACACCCTGGTGCCTGTGGGGACCAAGTTGGAGAGCCCTGGTATGGTGTATTAATACAGGGGTGTCCAAACCTTTCAGAAAGCGGGGCCAGTTTTTGCTCGCTGAAAATGTGTGAGGGCCAACTATTCAGCCTGGCATTCTTTGAGCAGTCATTAATCAATTCACCCTTCGTGAAATGTTTGCAGTGTTTGGCGATCAGCAACGTGATCTCATAGCTCGCCTTAGTAGAATTTTCATTCGACTTGTAGGGTCTCGTGTAAAAGCGCTGCTGTGCCATTAAAACAGCTTCTAGTTGCTTCACCTTTTCACAGCGTTCGTTCCAGTTAGCTTGTCGGAGTCAGCGCGTTTTGTCTGGCTCTGCCTCTTGATATTATATTCTTCAAAATGAACCACAGTCTCTTGGCAAATTTGGCAGACACCGTTGTTTTGAATTTCGGTGAAAACAATACTCTAATTTCCACCTCTCCTGGAAGCGCCGGTCCTCACAGTCAACTATCCTTTTTTTTATTTCCGGTCACCATGTCAGAAATGGGGTAGGCCAAAATCATCACAGAAAGCCCAGGCCAGGTGGCCGAAGGCTACTGCCCTCATCTGGTGAAATGGTGAATTTTTGGGGGGGTACAAGCCAAAAGTCACCCAATTTAATATGCATTTCTAAAATAACAACTTATTACATTATTACTATGTTGTTACTATGTTATCTGGCCTTAAAAGAGAGGGGCACCACCAGACCGTACTTGCCCAAGATACACCACAGGAAGTGGCTAGCCGTCCAACTGTTGATAAACAAAGACGTGTCTTTATGACATCACCAGACACTCGAAGTATGTCATGGAGATCCCTAGAGGTCCAGTGTGTACACAGTGGAGTTAGGCTTATTATTATTTGTATTATTATTGTTATCGTTATTATTATTGTTATTATTGAGCTGGGCCGTAATCAACCCCTAACACATCTATCTCGTATAATGATTTCCACATATTAATTATAGGCAAATTTTCAATAGAATTTTGGAAGAATCTCTCACAATGACCCATTACTGTTGAGCTATTTTTATCTACTGAGGTGTTTTTAGGAGGCTATCTTTGAGGTGAACCCGGACCCCTTTTTTCTTATCACTTTTTATTTAGAACAGAAAATGGAAACCCAACTTAAAAGACCCATAGTAAATAGTGACAGGGATAAAAGATTAGAATTGTTAATTGGTTATCATTTGAAAAGTCATGAAAACTATTTATTTTTCCAAAAGTGCATTTTTAGCTACATGTTGCATCAGACAATTCTGATTTGGGTAAAAATGTGAACTTGGAAAAGATTAGGTAGATAGATAGATAGATAGATAGATAGATAGATAGCAGTGTTCTCGTTTGCCCGCGTCCCTTTGTCCTAGACGCATCATTTTTGCTGGGGACGCATTGGGTCAAATCAACGTGCGTCCCCGGGACGCCACTTTTTTGACACAAAATTGTCATTATTACCCGATTACTTTTCTTTTTTTTCAACAAAGATTTACCGCACTCCAAACTTTTCGTCAGGCAGATCCGCCATTGTTGTTTTGGTCTCTCGGTTTGAGTTTTCGTCCGCACGCCGATCTCGGCAAAGGATTACGTCATTGTTGTGGTGGTTGTCATCGAGGAAAGGTGAAAATCAACACAAAATTGGTAATTTCTTCAGTGTCAGTAATAAGTCGAAACATAATGCAGAAAGTGATAACAACGGCAATAATTCTGGCACGAAAAAAACGGCGGAGAAATTCTTCGGAAAATCGCGGAGGCAAGGAAAACACGTGTGTTGAAGCGAACGATTCGACAAAAGAATATAGATTAATATAATTATTTAAGCAATATTATTTTGTATAATGTAAAATATTGTTGTGAACTGAAAAATCTTGAAGTGATAACTGATTTGTATTACCAATAAACTGTGATGATTAAAACTGAATGAATATATAGATTTATATTATATATTTGTCGCCGATTTACAATTTCAACTTCGATAACACTAAATTTTGGGGACCCATAGGTCTCTGTTGGGACCCCTAGATTTTTGAGCATGCGAGTCCCCGGGACCCATCACTTTTCACAGGTAAAATGAACACTGAGATAAATAGATAGAAAGATAGATAGATAGGTAGGTAGGTAGGTAGGTAGGTAGGTAGGTAGGTAGGTAGGTAGGTAGGTAGGTAGGTAGGTAGGTAGGTAGGTAGGTAGGTAGGTAGGCAAATACAATGACACAAAAACAAGTGTGACTCGTCTGGACCTAAATCTGAAACATGACCCTGTCAGCTCCGTTCCTACGGCGACGCCAAGGTGACAGTGTCCTACAAGTTTGTGATCCAGGACCACCTTCGCTCTTCTCTGGAGTCCAACCTGGTGCAGGAGGACGCCATCTTTTACGAATGGGCGCTCCACAAGTGGTCCGTGTGCTCCAAGTCATGCGGAGGAGGTACGGTGTTGTTTAAATCACCGTGGAAACCAACGCTGATTCACTTTTGCTCTTTTGGTTGACAGGGAAGCAGTACACCCGCTTTGGATGCCGACGGAGGGCCGACGGGGTCATGGTTGAGAAGACCTTCTGCGCCAGCATCAGCAAACCCAGAGCCATCACGAGGAACTGTAACCCCGAAGTCTGCAGCCCGCCACGGTAACTGCCAACTGTTGTCGCATCAAAACTGCCAGAATAATTGCCGCTGTATCATCATATACGTCCATGGATGATGGTCGTCACGGCAACACTCCACTGTGCAAATGGTTGCTACTGTATCATCACCAGGGTTAGGTAGGGTTACTTTAACTGGATTACTTTCAATGACTTTTGGATTACTCCAATACCAAATATGCTATTAAAAGACAAAAGAAACTAATTATGAATAAAATGATCACTCACAACACGTGGTAAGCTTTCTGTCCTGGCTTTGATCTCCGGCAAAACTTACATAAAATGCAAGAGAAACAAAATGAAAATAAATCCAAACAGCTTGCCAACATCATTTTTGCCGTTCCATGTATTCCGTTACTCCCCAAGCCTGCACAAAATTTAGTCATTTTATTCATATTAGTTTCTTTTGTCTTTTATTAGCATATTTGGTATTGGAGTAATCCAAAAGTAATTGAAAGTAATCAAGTTAAAGTAACCCTACCCAACCCTGATCATCACATACTTACACCCGCAGTCAATGTTCCCTCTAAGCTGCGTGTGTGCGCAATTGCGCACTGCTCGCTCATTCTCAGCGCACAAGAAAATCTAGCCAGCTCACAAAAATCAGGGCTCCAAATTGCTAATTAAAAAGCGAATTAAGTCAAAGTTACAGTGCATGAAGGTAAAAATACACGGGTTCCCCTGACGCTGTGTTCTAAATATGGTATTTTGAAGTCAATGTCGAAGTAGAACAAAGTTGAGTAAAGTCAGTAGAGTTTTTCGAGGACCGGCTTCTTCGGCTCAGCTCACTAAAAAGAACCGGCTCTTTCGGGTCCCAAAAGGCTCTTTAGGTTGTTTTTGCTTCTTTAATCTCTACACGACCAAATATTATGTAAAATTGTGAACAAAATGACTTAAAGGAAGGGGGGAAAAAAGAAAAAAATACCAAAATGAAAAAGTAGTGAAAAGCTGAGAAAAAAAACTAAACAAAAGGAGAGAGAAAGAGAAAAGCAGGAAAATTTCAGAAAAAAGCCATAAGAAAAGAAAATAGTAAATAAAGGGAAAAAGGTAATAAAGAACAAAAAAGCAAGAAAAAGGTAACAGCTAAGAAAAAATAAACACAATGAGATTTTTTTTAAAAGGAATTTAAAAAAAGGGAAAAAAAAACAGGGAAAAAGAGGAAAAGGTTTGTGTTGCATTCAAATAATTTCCAATTATATCAAGTGAATCTTGTTGCCAACATTGTACTTCCACTAAAAAATGTGATTAAATACAGTTGTGTATCGTGCAACCGACGAAATAAGCCCCAAAAATGTTAGTATTATGCGACAAAAGTTACCAGGAATAAAAGAAATGTAAATCTTGTGAAAGAATTGTAAAAACAAATGACGTTTGTAGGCCCTGCAACCTTTGCAATTGTCCATTAGTCAATTCATTCAAAAGAGAAAAATAATTTTGCATTGCCGGAAACTCAGCAAAATGTAACATGATGTCAAGTTTTGGACATGTTTGATAATGAATTAGTTGCCACACTTGGGGTTGCTGTTGCTCACTGTTGTTTCAAGCGTTGCTCACCGACTTTGTGTGAACGCTCAGACCCGTAAGGAAATTTACAGGGAACATTGCCCGCAGTAGAGAGTTGTCATGACAACGTTCAACTGTGCAAATAGGGACCACTGTATTATCACATACTTACACTTATGGCCGTAGGCTATCGTGGCAGCACTGTGCCAGTTGCCAGTGTATCATTAAACACACCGAAAGGCAAACGATTGTTACTGTCATGAACCGGAACAGGACGAGAACCCAAATGCGTGACGTTTCTCACACAAGCCTTTTATTTTACGGGAAATGGGGAGTCATGCACGTTAAGCAGCAGTCTGGCGTGGAATGACCCGATTGATATCGAAACAGGATATCGAAATTAAACAGGACAAACTAGACGGGAAAGACAATTGAAGAGAATAATAAAAAGGACAAAACTAGACGGGAACGATACCGGACAGGAAATGCAGGCAGGAAAACAGACAGAGTCAAAACACACGTCTTGCGGGGCAGAGGTTCGTTGACGGATTGACAAAGGGAGAGTGAGAGTGAGAGCACTGAGCTTAAATGGAAGGAAAGCCAATCTGTCAACGAGCTGCTGCGGGCGCCACATTGGCGGGGCCAATTGGGCGCCATGGCTACCGTGACAGGTACGGCAACACTCGACTCTGAAAATTGTCCCCCACTGTATCATCCCATATTTACACCTATGGCTGAGGGTTGTCATGGCAACACTGTGCAAGCTGCCAGTGTTTCATCACACACAGCCCAGGCCAATGATTGTTACGACAATACTTGACCTTGCAAATGGTTAACATTGTATCATGACATTGTTGGGAATAAATATCATAATGTACCGTTTACCAAATTGTTCGAATTAGTTATCTGACTCCATTAACCAAACCAAATCTGCATTCACCCAACAATTTATGCGCGCTCATTCCTTGATCGAAAAGATGAACAAGAAAGCCGTCATTTTTACACGGAGGCAGATTTAATTTCATTAACAATTTAACTAAGTGTACTCCATCGAAAACGGACGAATTAGTGTCGTTAGAGTCTCTGGGAAGTCTTCTTCTGAAGTCCTTTAGCTCTCTCCTTATTGGCCCACGTTTCCCCGCAAGATGGTGTGCCGGCTCCACCCATGGGCGTGCCAAGGAAGCCCGACGTGGGCTCCACCACCTCGCCGCGATGTCTGGAATGTTCAAAACAACACCGAGCGTTTCTACGTCATCAGGGCCCTTCTTATCAGCCCTGCGTCCCGTTCCCGCCGTTCCTGTAAACAACATTTTCTACTAGGGTGCCCTGACCTCGCACCACAACCCAGCCAGTGAATATCTTTTGCATTAAATGTCATTTGTATTCGATCGTATAAAATCCTTTATAGTCAAATGTATAAAATCCTTCAACATACATCCACAACTGATGGTCGTCACGGCAACACTCAACTGTTCAAATGGTTACCACTGTATCATTACCTACTTACCATCAAACGGTTGCCATAGCAAAACTTGACTGTATCAATGGTTACCACTGAATCATTGCATACTTACACACAAGGCCAAGAGTTGTCACGGCAACACTCAACTGTTCAAATGGTTACCACTGTATCATTACCTACTTACCATCAAACGGTTGCCATAGCAAAATCAGATTGTCTCCCAGTCGTCATGGTAACAGTCGATTTATCATCTTTGCTGTACGGCACAACTGTCGGCCTGCGATCGTCTCAGTAACAAACAAGTGTGCCATCGTATCGTCATGGTAACACTTTTCAAGCGTCATAATACTGAATATTCCTTGCAAACAGTTGGATGACCGGCAACTGGGAGGCCTGCAGCGCCTCCTGTGGCCAAAGCGGGTGGCAGCGTCGCTGGGTGGGCTGCCAGCTGGTCTCCGTCGGAGGCCGGCGCCTCTCCGTCAACAGCGACCTGTGCCGGGACCGCCGGCCCGAAGCCAAACAGCCCTGCAACCGCTTCCTGTGTCCGCCGGTTTGGCGAACTGGGCCCTGGACGCCGGTAACAAAAATAGGCGGGCCCTTAATGACGCTGGCAAGTTCACAGTTGGATTTTGCTTGACAGTGTTCTGTAACCTGCGGCAATGGCACACAAGAACGTCAGGTGGCCTGCGTACGGCCCAGAGGGTCCTCTGGGAACTGCACCCTGGTCGCTCCTGTTGCTAACCGCACGTGTAGAGCGCCACCGTGTGATGGTAAGTGGCATGGCGTGGCACTACCTTGATTGTAAGGTTCTGTAACCAGAGTTGGGTAGCAAATAAACACCTCACGTTCCCTTCGCTTGGTCATACTTATGATTTACACTGTTTCTGCAGGATCCCGTTGCCGTGGCGACCGCGCAGCATTTTGTCGTATGGAGTCGCTCCGACGCAACTGCGAGAACCTCAGCTACAGGCAAATGTGTTGCAAGTCCTGCAGCAATTTCAGGTGACCCACAGCAGCCATCATATTTATACTCTGGAATTTTTATGGCTCTTTTTAGATAATGATGATGCTAACAGCTTGAAATTTGCATGTTTTTTTTAATAGTTTTTTATTTTTTCCAGCATTTTTTTGTTCTTGGTAATAATTATTAGCAATTGAATGCTAATAGCTGATATTGATTCATATTAGAGGTAAAATTGGGCCCAAAAAAATCCAGCCCGTGTCATGAACCAGAACAGGATCAGGACCCAAACGCGTGACGTTACTCACACAAGCCTTTTGTTTTACGCGAAATGGGGAGTCATGCACGTTAGGCAGCAGTCTGGCGTGGAATGATAGGAATCCAGAGCCCGACGAGATCGATACCAAATGCCCGAGTAGATATCGGACGGATGGGGTCAATACCGGACAGGACGGACAGACAGGAAAGAGAGTGATACAGGATATCGAAATAAAACAGGACAATCTAGACGGAAACGAAAACTGGAGAAAATAATAAACAGGACCAAAAATCGACAGGAACGAAACTGGAAACCGATATTAAACAGGACAAAAATAAACGGGAACAATACCGGACAGAAAATGCCAAGGTGAAACAGGACCGAGTTAAAACCCACGTCTTGCGGGGCAGCGGTTCGTTGACAGACCGACAAATGAAGAGTGAGAGCACTGAGCTTAAATAGAAGGAAAGCCAATCTGTGAATGAGCCGCAGCTGGCGCCACACGGGCGGGGGCCACTTGGGCGCCATGGCAACCGTGACAGCCCGACCTGACCCGCCCCACAGGTATTGAAGCCCGAACCAGCCCAAGCCCGATAAATTAAATTGAATCTTTATATTTTATTTTTGAGGTGGAGGAGGGCTTCTCTCCTGCTTACTTTTTTTTGATCGGCCATCCATTATAGTTCTTAGTTTGTCTTTTTTTTGTGGAGGATCCGCACGTGCGGTGGATTTCATCCCCCCTTTTGCGCAACGCAGCGTTCAGCATGGATGTGCGCCAAAAGGTGGGACGAGGGATGCTAGAAAAGGCCTGCTTCCAGTAGAGTCCAAACGCCAACCCAAATTCTCCTGCCCACTGCCTGATGGTTGCTGGGATGGGCTCCAGCACCCCCGCGACCCTACTTAGGCTAAGTGGTGCAGCTAATGAGATGAGATTAGATTAGTGTACCATAAAATGCCTTCAAGAGTTGAACTCGTACATGCTCACAGTGTTGTTTTTGTGTGTTTTTTAAGCATATCCTCAACAACCACCGCCACCACCATAGGAACGACATTGCAACCCAGCTCCACCCCCACCGGCGCTCAGTGGACACTGACTCGACCCCTGAGGACCACCGACTTTATTTATGTGGATTACGGTGACGACGACGAGCATCCGACGACCCGGATCGCTGCCGACATTCTCAGCCCTACGCCAGTATCGCCGTATACTCACACGGAAGCCCCACCTACTTTTACGATAGCAACGGAGGTTGCCACGGTAACCAACACCCGTCCAATAACGCCGACATCCGGTGAGGTCGTCATCACCACCGTGCGGAGTCGAGCCGCTGCCGCCGCCGCGGCCGCCGCGGCCGGACACTCGTCCTCCTTTCCACCGACGTCCATGAAGACGGAGAAGGACTCGGGAGCCGATGTGTCCTACAGGATCGTGGGAGTGGAAGCAGACGAGACCAGGGGCCCTCAGAGCCACTTTGTGCCCCGGTTGGTTGCCGCCCGGGAGAGGACACAAAACAGACGCGTAGAGCGACTGGTGAACGAGAAGATGCGGAGAACCGGGCGGCGTCGAAAACATGGCGCCTTGTAGGACAAGTTTCTGGCGTTTTTCAGTTTGGAGAGTCATCTGCGTCATGATTGTTTGTTGGAGTCCAATAAAGTTTGATCAAGGCTTCCTGCTCATGAGGATTTCATTTTAATTATTACTTACTGGGGGCAGCACGGCGGGGCAGTAGTTAGCGTGTGTGCGGCACAGTTCTGAGGTCATGGGTTCAAATCCAGCTACCAACCTTCCTGTGCGGAGTTTGCATGTTTCCTCCGGGCACTCCGGTTTCCTCCCACATTTCAAAAACATGCATGTCAGGTTAATTGGACGGTCCAAATTGTCCCTAGGTGTGAATGAGCTAGTGACTTGTCAGTCTCTGTGTGCCCTGCGACTGGCTGGCAACCAGTTCAGGGTGTCCCCTGCCCACTGCCCGTAGATAGCTGGGATGGGCTCCAGCGACCCCGCGACCCTACTAAGGATAAGCGGCGATATTACTTACTGGGACATTAGAACTAGAATTGGATTTATTGACAATGAACATTGTTTATTGCAGCAATGTCAGAACCAGAACGAAGACAGAACCCACTTGCGTGCGTTTCTCTTAGTTTTATTAGGAAGAAGGGAAAGGGTAGTATACACGATCCGTAGATCGTTTTGCTCAGACGCGGAAGTGGTATTTCCATGGCGAGCGATGGCGGTGTCGAGAGCGAGTAAAAACAGATCGGTAGCCGGGACGGGGGAGCAAAAACGTAGTCAAGTTCAGAAAATGGGTCAGAGCCGGGAATCAAACAGGAATCAGAACAGGAGAGGGTCAGGATCGGAAGGCTTGCCTAGCTTAGTTGAGGTTTGCAGACGGACTGACAACCGGTGACAGGAAGACAGGGGGTTTAAATAGTGACAGGGAGCCAATCGGCGCCCGAGGCAGTTGGCGCCAAAGTAGCAGGCTCAGGTGCCTCGCATCAGTAATCATGACAAGAAAGTTTGATCACATTACCCCCATTTTAGCTAACCTGCATTGGCTTCCTGTTAGCATAAGATGTGATTTTAAAGTTCTGGTGGTATTATACAAAATATTGCATGGACTTTCTCTCTCATATCTTTCAGATTTGATTCCCCCATGTTTTTGCTCGGAGTCTTCATTCGGAAAATGCTGATCTAATAGTGATCCCAAGAGCCAAGAAGAAATCCACAGGTTCGAGAGTGTTCTCCATTGGGGCCCTGGTGCTGTAGAATGCTCCGCCCTCTGAGATTTAATGGAAGGGGGATTAAATCATGTGTGGCCTCTTCTCAAGGTTTCCTAATATCCTTATGCTGAGTTTTTGAGGGGAAAGAAAGAGAGAGAATAAACGAAATCCAAAGAGAGGTATAAAGGGAGAAGGGGAGAAAAGAGAAGGGGCGAATGAGAAAAGGGGAGAAAGAGAGAAGGGGGAAGCAAGAGAGGGAGAAGAGAGAGAGAAAGGGTAAAAAAGGAGACCAATAGAAGGTAAAAGGCACAGAGAGAAAGAGACAAAGAGGAACAAAGAAAGAGAAAAAGAGAGACAGAAAGAGAGAGAGAGAGAGAGAGAGAGAAAGAAAGAAATACAAGTACAGCGTTTGTCAGAGGCACCTGTCTTTGGCAACATCAAGTGAATATAGTTCAACCTGCAGCTCGTTTTTCTCTTGCGCTTCTCTAAGCATTGTCTCGCGGGCCGGATTCAATCCTTTAGCAGGACTGATCTGGCCCGCGGGCTGCCTGTTTGACACCCCTGGTCTATGGTGCTCACGATCCTCCCCTGTTGTGCGTAACTCACATTTTGATTGAAACCTCTGACCCCCTAAAAACACTCATGAACGATAAACTTGTGTCACGCAGAGAGAATCCTGACATCCAAAACGTGGGGAAAAATTTATCATTTGTAAAGCTTGTTCATAGATAAAATTCTATTCCCGATTTGTACAACTGCAAACGTGTTTTGGGTTTGTCTTCAGAACACAAATCGGGTTAAATTATCAATTTTATACTTTTCAGATCAAGATCAGGGAAAAATAATTCAAAACATCAGACAACACATCGGGTTGAATTATCAATTATAACCGTTTTTTCAGGGAAAAATAATTCAAAACATCAGACAACAAATCGGGTTAAATTATCAATTATAACCTTTTAGATCAAGACCAGGGGGAAAATAATCTAAAACATACGTCATCACGTAAACAAGATGGCCGCCGCCGTAGTCCGAGGTCTGGGCTCCACTTTGGCCAAAAACCTCCGTGAAATCCGTTTCCACGTCTGCCAAACGTCCGCCGCCAGCAAGGGGGCCAGGTGAGCACCCGAATGTCCCGCTTGGGACGTTAGCGCGGGGACATAATGTCCGATATTCCGCTGTCCTCTGCGACCTGCTAGTTGTTTAGCAGCTAGCTGTTGCTAAACGCTAACCTCAAAGTCGACCGAACCGCGACAGAAATGACCTATTTATGGTCCTTCTCACAATTGGAAAACCTACAAAACTACATATTTATCTCGAATTAATCGTGACAAGTCGTGGTTTACTTTATTAAACCGACAATACTAAACTATCCGACATTTCTTGTGTAAATATTGTGTAAATTATAACTATAATCTTATCCTCCTTGTTTTATAACCTTATCTTCTCTGTTCCTTTATCTTCTTGGCTTTTTTACCTTAATGTGTGAAACTGGAGTGTCATGCCCAATTTCGTTGTCGCAATATGTTAACTGATTTTGTAACAATGACAATAAAAGTATATTCTATTCTATTCTATAAATGTACGTGTTATTCCAAAAAGATTATTCATTAAGAATAGAATAGGATATACCTTTACTGTCATAGTTACAAAATGGGTTGAACATATTGTGACAACGAAATTGGACGTGGCACTCCAGTTTCACATTTAAAAGGAGGATAAAAGAAAACAAAGAAGATAAAGGAACAAAGAATATAAGGTTATAATTTACACAATATTTACACAAGAAATGTGGGCGTGTAGGATGTTACATACAGTAATTTTGCGGCTATTGGGTTTGTATGGTACCATATCTACACTTTTAATTGGGTTGTGTATATTGGGTTATCTTTAGGTATTGGGTTTTTGTCCATATATATATTGTAGATCATGTGAACAAATGACTAGATGCCCTAAACCAGGGGTGTCAAACTCGTTTTAGCTGGGGGCCACAAATTCTTTAAAAAAAATCTCACGGGGGTCGGACTAGTAAGTTTAAGAAAAAGAGAGGGGGGAAAAAAGACGGAAAGAGAGGTAGTGAAAGAGAGAGTGATAAACAGATAGGGAGAACAAGGGAGACAGAGTAACAGTGAGAGAAAAAGAGAGAGCAGAATAGAGATACGAATGGAGAAGAAGGGGGAAATGAATATAGAGAGAAAAAGGAAGTGAAAAAAAGAGACAGATAAAATGAATAAGAGAATTGAAACGACAGAAAGAAAAAGAGTCAGCAGGAGAAAAAGAGACAGTGAGAGAGAAAGGGTCGAAAAAGGGAAAGAAAGAGGGTGAGAGAGTAAAATAGAAAGAATTAAAGTGTAAATTAGAGAAAGAAAATAGAGAGCAAGACAGAGAAAAAGAAAGAGTTGGAGAGTGAAAGAGAAATAAAGAAAAGAGAAAAAGAGAGAGAAATAGAGAGTGAACAGGAGAAAGAAAAAGTGTCGCGGCACAGTGGTTGAAAATCACTGGTTTAATCCATATATCACAATTTGTTATGTATTATTAGGAATAACTTCAAAAGGGAAAATAAAGCGAAAATAGCACTTAATTGTTAACACTGAAAAACATAGAGAACATAAATTGAAATGTTGATTAATCTACAAAGAAAACTATTATATACTAAACAATTTCAACCTTTTTTATACTCAACAAATTCAAGGTCAACAGCACAAAATTCCTGAAAAAAATCATAATGACCAATCAGAAAAGAAAAATAGCATCTCGAAGGGAGCTGTCTCTCGATTGGTGGGTAGCCGGCTCCCACTTCCAAGCGGTGGCTCACAAAGCCGTTTCGTTCGCGAACATCATAAGTCGCTTATCGCATCGGCCGTCATTTGCCTTTTCTTTCAGCGAACTGGTAAATACTTTTTTCGTGAGTATTGCAAAATGAAATTGTCGTATCTAAACCCATGTTAACGTCTCCTGGACCCCAGATAAAATAAATAAAAACAAACTAGTATATAAAAAGTACTACTTGGCGTGTAATATACGTGCATGTGATCGAATAACATATTACATGCCAAGTAAAAATGACATTTTAGTTACCTTTAGTGTGATGTAACTTGAGCTGGTCAAGTTGAGTAGCTGGTGGATGCTGAGGAGGGGAATAGAGGGCGGATCAAAAATGGAACAAAAACGTTGCAAGGATTGTCATGCCCTTAGAGGATTCCCTGATTCTAAATAGTCCTGATAGTCAATTATGACCATGTGACTGGGTGACATTGATCTTTGTATTTCTTGATCATCACAAACCTTTGATACCATCCTTTGTTGGCTTCTTTCTTTTAGGGTTGCAACAACTAATCAGTAAAACCAATTTATTAAAAGCATTGGCAACTAATTATGTCATCAAACTTTAATATTTGAACAAAGAGGATATTAAAAGAAATCTGATTCATCGATGAATCAAAAGTTAATCGACAGATTCATCAATTGTAAAAATAATCGTTAGTTACAGAACTACTTTCACTGCTAGCCTTGGAATAAATATGGTACGATAAATACAGTATTGTATCGCCGACTCAC
This sequence comes from Urocampus carinirostris, assembly GCF_059441175.1. NCBI lineage: Eukaryota > Metazoa > Chordata > Actinopteri > Syngnathiformes > Syngnathidae > Urocampus > Urocampus carinirostris. The sequence continues at coordinate 8,810,661 of NC_142365.1, forward strand.
CAACTCTTAATTAAGCACACGAGATCCTAAACTCAATGGAGAAAGTGAAAGGCATTGTGGGAAGTAGTTCAGCCAATAACATCTATATCCACTCAATGTCTTGACGCAAACTGATAGCAGACTGACATTTTATGTGACTTGGACCAATAGCAGACCGACGTTGTTGAAGGATTCTTTGTATTTCAGAGACTTTGTGGAGCAGCACTACGTGGACCTGAAGCGGGCTAACGCAGACTTCCCCATCCTGGTCCGAGAATGTTCCGGAGTGGAGGCCAAGATTTGGGCACGTTATGGTGAGTGGCAGAGAAAACGTCCTGGTTTTTGGGTCTTATGACAGGGTTGTCAAACATGCTTCCCATGGGCCGGATCAGGCCCGTCGAGGGTTTTAATCTGGCCCGCAAGACAACGCCAAGAGAAGTGTAAGAGAAAAATGAGCTGCAGTTTGAATTATGTCCACTGGATGTCGCCAAAGCCAGCCGCCACTCAAAAAGATACCCGAGCTGTATTTCTTTCCCTCTCTTTCTTTCTCTCTTTTTATTTTTCTCTATTTCCCCCTTTTTTCTTCCTGCATTTCTTTCACTAGCTTTTTTTTTATCTCTCTGTCCCTCTTTCTTCTCCCTTTGCTCCATTTCTTTTATTTTTATCTCACTCTCCTTCTTTCTTTTCCTTGTTGTCTGTCTCTCCCGTTTAAAATTTGTATTTCTCTTTGTTTCTATGTCTCTTTTTCCTCCTTTTTTAGCTTTGCACTTTTCATTTAGTTTCTCCTGTTTCTCTTCCTCCGCTGACTTTCTCTCTTTTTCTCATTCTCCAACCCTCTCTTCCCTCTTTCTCATTCCTATCTCCCTCTTTCTCTCTTTCACTTTCTTTGCCTCTCTTTCTTTTCTCTTTCACATTTTTGTCTTTGTCTCTCTCTCTCTCTCATTCGCTATTTTCTTTTTCCCCTTCTCTCTCTTTCTCCCTTTATCTCTCTCTCCCGCTCTATTTTTCTCTCCTTTATCTCTTTCATTCTATTGCTCTTTCTCTCTAGCTTTTTTCTCTCATTTAGTCTCTCTTTCTCTTGTTTTCTTTCTCTCACTCTTTCTCTCTTTTTCTCCTTATCTTTCTTTCTCTCTCACTCTTCCATTTTTCTCTTAGTCTTTTTCCATTTTTTTTCTCTTACTATTTCTCTTCATCCCTCTCTATTTCTTTCTCTTCTTCTCTCTCTTGCTCTCTTTCCATTGTTTTCTCTTTTCTCTCTCTTTCTCTCTCTCTTGTTCTCTTTTTTTATACTTTCCATGTCTCTCTTACTCTATTTTCCTCTCCATTATCTCTTTCATTCTCTCACTCTTTTTATTTCTCTTCCTCCTTTTTCTCTCTGTCTCTAGTTCTCTTGCTCTTTCTTGCTCTCTCTGTCACACTCTTTCTTTCTCTTTTTCTCTCTCTTTTTTCTCTTTCTCTTTTCCATTTTTCTCTTTCTTACTCTCTTTCCTTTTTTTTCTCTTTCTTACTTTTTATCTCTATCCCTCTCTATTTCTTTCTCTTTTTCCCTCTCACTCTCTTACCATTATTTTCTCTTTCTCTCCTTTTCTCTCTCTAACTCTCTATTTCTCTCTCTCTCTCTCTCTTTTATGCTTTCCCTGTCTCTCTGTTTCTCTCTATTTCTTTCTAAACTCGTCTGGCCTCTGCAAGAGTGCTCCTAGTACCATGCGGCCCCCGGGCAAGAATGAGTTTGACATCCCTCTCTTATGATATATCCATTGCAAGTGTCTCAACATGAGGCATGGAATCTTAGCATGTTGACGCCTTAACAAGATGTCATGGGCCAAAATTCCAGTCACTAAAAAAACGCATTGACGCTCTCTCCGGTGTTTGCATATTAACAGATCAGGGAAAGGAGAACAGCATTTCCCTGGACAACATGTCCGTTGAGCAGGTGGCCCAAAGTCTGCACACGTTGGTTCAGTCCAAGCCTTGACATCCCTTCAAAGACATTGACTCATCGTTTATTTATGTGAAAAAGAAAAAAAAATCTCGTTGTTGTTGTTTTCGATGTAAAACCGAATAAAAATCTGCTTCATTTCAAGGTGTTCAGTGCATTAAAGCAACCCCACGGACTCCGTTTTCACCAGCTGGACCTGGGCAACCTCGTGTAATGACTCACATGTCCCGAAGGGGGCAGCAGAGTCGCGACTAGTTTTTCCTGATTTGGATTTATTGACTGCGTCTAAGGTTTGAATATTGCTATTCTTACAGATTGAATGCTTCATATTTGAACAATCAACACTTTTTTTTAACATTTACGGGCACAGTACACAGTACTTTTTATTTAATATATGCTCGGAAATCTGAAATTGTATTTTTGATTGGGTTTTTCATCTTTTGAGATGTAAATATCACCGAAAATAGATGAATAAGCAAACATACTTATAAGGTGTTAATGTTGAAGACTATACGATTTATTTTTCCAATATTGAATGAAAAATTCAAAAGCATGTAGATACTGTGAACAATTTCACAAATGTTCACTATGCGGACCGGTCGGTAATCCAGCTCCCGCCAAACACACCTTCGTGAATTACTACAGGGTAATACATATATTTATTACAATAATTCATAATTAATTTTCTAAGGATTAATTTTTTTGAAACACCCTGTATTGTAGAGTACAGTGGTACCTCTAATTACAAATGTCTCTACATACAAGTTTCAGGTTACCAAGTACTTGAACGGGAAAATATTGCCTCTAGTTACAAAGGCGTTTCAGGATGCAAAGTCGAAAGTACAGAACGGTACGCCATCCTAAAGTTCTACCTGGCAACCAGTGCCGATGCATGAATCCTGGCATGCTCTTCGTGTCCCTTTCCCACTCTGTAAACAGTTTACAGTATGGTACCACCACGAAGAGCTGTCATTCACAATGGACCCCATGCAGAAATGTGGAGGAGAAAAAAAGAGGAAGAGACTTTTTCCGGCAATCGAAACAAAGCATGAGGTAGTGGAAAGGTATGATATCACACACACCGCCGTGCAAGAGTAAGTCAGAGACAAGTGGGAGGACGCAGCCATCGTTCCATCAACCCAAATTAGCGACATTTTGGTAGAATTCCATGACGTCTCGAAAGGTATGTTAATTGTGCCAAAAGGTTTTTGAATTAAGGTATTTTTATTTTTGATAAATGTAGATATCAGAATACTATACATATACACGTGTAAGACTTAATTTTCCTCATGCAGAGTTTTTGAGTTTCTTTGCCCTCATGTTGGTTTTAGATCAGGTTGTCATGGAGGTCTGTGCATCCCTTTGAGACTTCAATGATTAACTCCTATATAAATACACATAACTAAATTGCTGGTCCTTTAGTTTTTGGGGAAAAAACGGTGAATATATATCATATCTCTGCTTTAAACTGCACAACATTTTGATTGGACACATTTGAGAAGTGGAATTTGTTTCTTGTTTGGGTCGCATCTTGTCATTAAGGCTGGAAAGTTGGGTCCTGAAGTCACACCAGGTGAGAACCAATGTTCTAGTTGACATTTTTATACAGCATTTGTATTTTTATTGCATTGCTGCTTTTTTGTTTGACTCTTTTGGTTTTTGGTTCTGAAACAATTGTTATATAAATATTTATATCTATTTTCCATACTGTTAAAGTTTGCAATGTAGTTATTCAACTATAAAAATGAAGTGTTTTTTTTACCTAAGATTTTATTAAAATGTACTTTTACATAGTCGTTAATGTATTTTTGCCAATTTACAACAATTATATTTGAAAATATTTTGATACAAACTTTTTTTAGACTAGTTTGTGCAGCCCTTTGAGACTCCCTGTGATTAAGGGCGTCACAAATAAACGTGACTTTTGCCCTAAATCTTTAGGCTGTGATATTGTCATAAAATAGGCAAGACATATTTATTTGTATACCGCTTTATCACAAAAAGTCTCAAAGGGCTGCACAGAGCACAACAATAGTCACTTATATTGTTTTACTGTTGCGAACAAAATAATTGAAGTGCAGTTGCCTATTTCTACTTGACCAGATGTCTCACATTGTGAGAGTTTGATATATATTATTTTTCACTGCAGTGTTATACTGTTGAACTTTTAATAAACGTAAAGCGTATGATATGGACTCTTAGTTTCATAAATAAAATAAACTTGTTTACACGATTTCAGTTTTTATTTTACCTATAAAAACACAATCGATTATAATGATTAAAACTAGAGGTAAGATCGGGCCCAAAAAAAGCACCCGAGCCCGACGCAGGCCCGAGGGGTATTAAACCCGACCCGGACCGAGCCCGACTAATTAACTGGATTTGCTGGCCCGGCCCGAGGGGGCCCGAAATTACATATTTTATTTATAAGGAGGGGTGATTTATGATAACAAATTAAACTCTGCCTTTTGTTACAACATCTAGGCCTATGTTAAATAAAACTGTATAAACATTTACATCTTTTATATTTCTGTGTCTGCACTGCAGATGTTACATTAAGCGACAATCTGTCATTGACGGTTTTGTTTTTTTGAGGTAGCGAAAACATTTAAGGGCGTCCGTCATTTTGACGACTTGATCATTGGGCCATAATCCACAGCAGCAGTAGTAGTACGTCCTTAAGATTTTAGCGCGGCACTATCATTGAGGGGGTGTTGACGTGTTGTGCCCTTTTCCGACTCCTATGCAAATCCCCCCCCCCCCCCTGATCGTATTCTATATAAAACGCTTATTAAAACTCTTACCAGAGTGCGTTTTCCTCGTCAGTTCTCCTCTCTTGAGTTTATCCTTAACTTCTTGTTGGTCCGACTCCATATCGGGGATACCAGGCCAAAATCACGCGAATTTGCGGAGGGGAAGATTATTAAGAGGACAGCATTCACGTCACGTCACGTGCACAGAGCATGCTCTGGCTCCGTTAAAAGCAATTACAGCTCCTTCTCCGTTTTATCCAAATTATTTATTTTATAACAAGTATTCATTGGTCTAGTATCCATACATAGTTTAAGTATATATTTTTAATGAACATATATTTATAATTATTAATTAATTAAAAAAAAAAAAAAAAAAAAAAAGCAGGACCGAACCCGACCCGACCCGACCGTATGACTGACATTTCAGGCCCGACCCGGCCCGAAATTGCCTCGGGTTCGGGCTCGGGCCATGAATCTTAGCTCTAATTAAAACTGATAACAGAAAAATCAAATATTCCTCGGGACGATGATTCGATGACACTTTATTTTCAATTATTTTAAAATAAAATATTTCAAATGGACTTGTAATTCACCCTTTTTAAATAGAAACGAATTGTTATTTCGGTTAAAAATGTCAATATTCAACTAGTGAAAGACGAACCAACCGAAAATGGAAACTGAACATTTTAACACATATCAAAATGTTTTCTAGAAATATAATTCTAACTTAATTGTGAGTACCGCGTTGAAATAACATTTGACATTAATTTGAAGTTAAAAAGCGCTATTTAAATGGTTTTTTTAGTATCACCGCCCGAGAAAATGAAGCTTCATGTGTTCTGTGTTCTCTTCTGTCATCTAACGGTACGTTTCAGTATTACAGGCGATAGTAACGGCTGAAATAAACTCAAGGTAATACCTTTTACAGTCACAAGAGGTCACTGTCCTTTTGAAATAATGGGTTTACAATAATTAACCTTCGGGGCGGCAGTAGCTCAGGAGGTAGAGCGATCGTTTTAGGATTAAGGGATCCCAGTTCGAATCCCGGCTTGTCCGTGTTACATGTCGAAGTGTCCTTGGGTAAGACATTGAACCCCCAATTACCCCCAATAAGCAGATTAGCGCCTTACATGGCTGCACACATCACGGCCGCTATTGGGAAATGTGAAGCACAATGTAAAGCGCTTTGGGAAGTCTTTGACTTGAAAAGCGCTATATAAATGCAGATCATTTTCATTTCATTTCATTCTAGTATAGCAATACAGTAATCCCTCGGTTATCGCGGTTAATGGGGACCAAAACCACCCGCGAAAAGTGAAAATCTGCGAAAAGAAAATGTTTTAAGCATTTTTGAAGCGTTGCTACTACGCAGAATTTTTATTTATTTATTTTTTAAATCATTATTTTTGAGTAGTGTTATTTTGCCGTGGTCGATATGATTTTGTAATTTAAAAAAAAAAAAATATATATATATATATATATATATATATATTATTATTTTTTTTTTTAGACCCGCAAAGCTCTGAACCCGCGAACGTGGAACCGCGAAGTAGCGAGGTCCCACTGTAAACACATTTTCCACGCATAAAATACTGAAGTTAAACAATATTACACTCCAGTATTATCAGAATTCAATAAATCCCCTGCATTATTTCACAAAATGTTCATAATGGGAATGTCATCCACAGTTTTACAAGCATTATGTCAGGACCAGAACGGAGAAAGGACCCACTTCCGTGTGTTTCACTCAGTTTTATTGGGAGGAAAGCAAACAATTGCACACACGATCCGGTGGTCGCGGGAAGCAGGTCGCTCTGAATGCGGAAGTGGCACTTCCGTGGCGAGCGAAAAAACGGGTGAGTAGCCGGGACAGGAGAGCAAAAAACGTGGTCAGGATCAGAAACGAGTCGAAGGCCAGGAGAGGAGAGTAGACGTGGTCAGGATCAAAAACGGGTGGTAAGTCGGGACGGGAGAGCAGATGTGGTCAAGATCAAAAAACGGTTCACAGACGGGAGCAAAACAGGAGTGAGTCAGGGTCAAAAAGCTTGATTAGAGTAAACTGAGGTTCGCAGACAGACTGACAACAGGTGACAGAAAGACGTGGGTTTAAATAGGAACAGGGAGCCAATCAGAGTCCGAGAAAGGAGCGGGAACAGGTGCATCACATCGATAACCATGACACATTAGTTCGGATTCCTGATATATGATCAAGTTTTCTAAGATGGCATGCAAGAATACTTCCCTCCTCCACCACCGGTCTTCCGCTAGTGGGTCCTACGACAATGTGTCCTGTGCCAGTTGTAAAATCAACGGACACCATTTTAAATATGCAATTATTAATTGCACTACATTCTATAGTTTATGAATGAGCTATATTTCATTTTGACAATGTCTGTGAGTTGCTTGTTATTGCGACATCCATTTAGGCCTGGTCATCTTGGAAGGGGGATTACCTCAAGGTTTCTTTATTTTCCTCATGTTGAGGTTTTTGAGTTTTCCCTTGCCCTCATGTAGGTTTTAGATCAGGGGATGGAGTCATAATAGTCTGTGCAGTCCTTCGAGATTGCTTGTGATATTAAGGGCGTCACAAATAAACATGGCTTGACTTGACTGAGGTTTTTGTGTTTTTCCTTGCCTTCATGTAGGTTTTAGATCGGGGGATGGTGATAATAGTCTGTGGTTTGCAATAGTCTGTGCAGCCTTTTGAGACTCCTTGTGATTAAGGGCGTCACAAATAAACATGGCTTGACTTTACCGAGGTTTTTGAGTTTTTCCTTTCCCTCATGTAGGTTTCAGATCAGGGGATGGTGTCATAACAGTCTGTGGTTTGCAATAATCTGTGCAGTCCTTTGAGACGGCTTGTGATATCAAGGGCGTCACAAATAAACATGGCTTGACTTGACTGAGGTTTTTGAGTTTTCCCTTTCCCTCATGTAGGTATTAGATCAGGGGATGGTGTCATAATAGTCTTCTGGTCTGTGCAGCCCTTTGAGACTCCTTGTGATTAAGGGCGTCACAAATAAACATGGCTTGACTTGACTGAGGTTTTTGTGTTTTTCCTTGCCTTCATGTAGGTTTTAGATCGGGGGATGGTGATAATAGTCTGTGGTTTGCAATAGTCTGTGCAGCCTTTTGAGACTCCTTGTGATTAAGGGCGTCACAAATAAACATGGCTTGACTTTACCGAGGTTTTTGAGTTTTTCCTTTCCCTCATGTAGGTTTCAGATCAGGGGATGGTGTCATAACAGTCTGTGGTTTGCAATAATCTGTGCAGTCCTTTGAGACGGCTTGTGATATCAAGGGCGTCACAAATAAACATGGCTTGACTTGACTGAGGTTTTTGAGTTTTCCCTTTCCCTCATGTAGGTATTAGATCAGGGGATGGTGTCATAATAGTCTTCTGGTCTGTGCAGCCCTTTGAGACTCCTTGTGATTAAGGGCGTCACAAATAAACATGGCTTGACTTTACTTAGGTTTTTGAGTTTTTCCTTTCCCTCGTGTAGGTTTTAGATCAGGGCATGGTGTAATAATAGTCTGTGGTCTGTGCAGCCCTTTGAGACTCCTTGGGATTAAGGGTGTCACAAACAGACATGGCTTGACTTGACTAAGGTTTTTGAGTTTTCCCTTTACCTCATGTAGGTTTTAGATCAGGGGATGGTGTCCTAATATTGTGCTGTTTGCAATAGTCTATGGTCTGTGCAGCCCTTTGAGACTCCTTGTGATTAAGGGTATCACAAATAAACATGGCTTGACTTTACTGAGGTTTTTGAGTTTTTCCTTTCCCTCATGTAGGTTTCAGATCAGGGGATGGTGTCAGAATAATCTGTGGTTTGAAATAATCTGTGGTCTGTGTAGCCCTTTGAGACTTCTTGTGATTAAGGGATTTACAAATAAACTTGCCGTGAGTAAATAGGTGCCACGTTTTGTTTTTAATGTTTCATATTGAGTTAATAAGGGTAATTGCAATCATTTATAAGGGGGAGCATTTGGATGAGCATGACAGGTACGTGCAAAAATATAAAAATGGCGCTTTGTAGGCATAAGCGAGCTAAGCAGGGGTTAAAATATTCAACGATTATGACATTTCCAAGCAAAAGAGTATCGATATCGCATCTTATCAATTCCACCATGTATTAACTTGAATCGGTATCGCGCACAAACTTATTCTTTCCATGCACTTCCTGTTAATGTCTGATCTATGACCCCCCCACAAGCGGGAACTCTCTTTTTCCCACAGCAAAATGCGACTTTCATCATCCCAAGCCATAAACTTGCGACTGTACGTTGCGCGCACTGCGAGGACCCAAATCAATGATTTACTTTTACGAGCGCGTGGGCGTGGCACCGGAGCGGAGGACATTTTCTGTCCTTTCTTTTGTCTTTTGCATCAAATCCCTGTTTCGTTTTCTCTTTTTGAAATGTTTCTCCTCCAAATTAACGACGGGTATTACGATTACGTTCGTGTCATAAACACGTCGTAAACTTTGCGTCGTAAATGCGTAGGGATGCGTCCTCAATGCGTATAAGGGTACCATAAATGTGTGTTCGTGTCATAAATATACGACTAAATATGTCCTGGAAGTGAATTTCTGTGTCATAAATGTCCATAGAATGTGTAAATGTCTATTAGAAAGTCATAAATGTTGATATTTGATGAAAAGGGATGGAGACCACCATATATTTTGCATTGATATAGTCTATATTTTGTGATATAGAAAACCCCAGGATACAGTGACCCCGCCTTAAGACGTTTTCACTTTATGATGAGGAACAAATTGTTTTTCAGGCTCTCTTCAAACGACATCGACAACAAATTATTTCACGTGCCCAAAAGATTTATAAAATTCAGACTTAAGCACGATGAGTTAGGTCTCGAAGATGCCAGTCTGCTATTGGTCGACGTCATATCAAATGTTCGCCCCCTATTGGTTGGCGTCACGTTATCAGAAAAATCCCAATAAGCTATTTATTGGCTGAATTACCTTCCACAATGCCTTCCCCTAAATTTAGTTTCCGGATTTTGTGTGTGAGTCGGCGGTACAACAGTGTATTTTTACTGCTCTATCCATTATCCATGGGTTCCAACTGGCTTGCGGTGATGCTAAAGGAAGAAGCAAAAACATTATAAGCATGGAAACTGTCACGGTTGCCCATTGCCCTCACTTGGTCCTGCCCATTTGGTGCCAGCTGCGGCTCGTCGCCTGATTGGCTCCCTCCTATTTAAACTCAGTGCTCTCATTGACTCCTTGTCAGTCCGTCAACGAACTTGACTTGTGTTTTGACTCTGTCCGGTATCCTGCTCGTGTATCCGGTATTGATCCTGTCCGTCCCGTCTTGTCCAGTATCTTGCTCCAGTATCCGGTATCAACCCCGTCTATCTCATCCTGTCCGGTATCTTGCTCCAGCCTCCAGTATCCGGTATCGACCCCGTCTGTCTCCTCCTGTGCGGTATCTTGCTCCAGCCTCCAGTATCCGGTATCGACCCCGTCTGTCTCCTCCTGTGCGGTATCTTGCTCCAGTCTCCTGTATCCGGTATCGACCCGTCTGTATCCTCCTGTCCTGTATCTTGCTCCAGTCTCCAGTATCCGAAATCGATCTCGTCTGTCTCCTCCTGCCCGGTATCTTGCTCCAGTCTCCAGTATCTGATATCGATCTCGTCTGTTTCCTCCTGCCCGGTATCTTGCTCCAGTCTCCAGTATCCGATATCGATCCCGCCTGTCTCATCCTGTCCGATATCTTGCACCAGTCTCCAGTATCCGATATCGATCCTGCCTGTCTCACCCTGTACGGTATCTTCCAACAGCCTCCAGTATCTGGTATCGATCCCGTTGGTCTCCTCCTGTCCGGTATCTTGCTCCAGTCTCTTGTATCCAGTATCGATTCCGTCGGTCTCATCCTGTCCGATATCTTGCACCAGTCTCCAGTATCCGGTATCGACCCCGTCTGTCTCCTCCTGTGCGGTATCTTGCTCCAGTCTCCTGTATCCGGTATCGACCCGTCTGTATCCTCCTGTCCTGTATCTTGCTCCAGTCTCCAGTATCCGAAATCGATCTCGTCTGTCTCCTCCTGCCCGGTATCTTGCTCCAGTCTCCAGTATCTGATATCGATCTCGTCTGTTTCCTCCTGTCCGGTATCTTGCTCCAGTCTCTTGTATCCGGTATTGATCTCGTCGGTCTCGTCCTGTCCAGTATCTTGCTCTAGTCTTCGGTATCCGGTGTCGATCCCATTTGTCTCATCCTGTCCGGTATCTACCCGTGTGTCCTGTATCGATCCCATCTGTTCTGTCCGGCCCCGGTCTCGTCTGCCTCTGACTTCTCTGTCTCACTTCCGCATCCCTGGCGTTTGTGTTGACGCGCATGACTGCCCAAATCTCGTAAAATAAAGCTTGTGGGGAAACGTAACGCGTCTGGGTCCTCCGTCTGTTGGGTTCTGACAGAAACGAAGCTCGGTATAACCAATTATTAACGATGAAGAGACAATTACATAAACAAAGTATTTTAAGGGCATGACAATACTTGACTCTACTTTAGTTAAAATATGCATTCTCTTCGCCCTCTGTATCACCAGCTACTCCGCTGTGCCAGTTCACGTCATAGAACACCAAAGGTAGATAATATTTCTGTTTTCCTTTATAATAATAATAATAATAATAATAATAATTTCCTTGTTTTGTCATTCTGTGTAACAATGTACACAGAACGAAATGTCGATTGCATCTGACCCGATGCAGCCGCAGCCAAGAGAGGGCGCCGCCGACCACTTTTTAAGTCTTAGGAATGACTCGGCCGGGGCGCGAACCCGAACCTCCCAGTCTCAAAGCGGGCGCCTTACCATCTAGGCTACTGAGCTGGTGTATATAATGTCATTGAGTTCTACATACATAAGTAGTAATTACGATATACTATTTTGTTATTTTACTTATATAATATTGTACTATAAAATGTATTTTAAAAACAATAAATGATGTACACTTAAAAGAAAAGCAGCCATTTTAAAATAACATAAACAACCAATTAGCCGTCAAAGCTATGAAGCCAAGCATGCAGGCCGCCATTTTGTTTCAAAACGCACCATCTGGGTTTTTGTGCCTCGTGTGTACGTGAGCGAAAAAAAAGGAGGCCAGGTAGGTAAACATTAGTGCGTCTCCGTGGTGAAAAAAAACCTTTTATGATCATCGTCCCCAATAAAACTTTATGGCACTGGCTAAGCTCCGCCCACCTCCTTAGCATGTTTGGCCTGTGCGAGGCCAATATCCAAACGTCAGCCGGGAGAAGTTTCTTTATTTTCGTTTTTCGTTTTTTAATCGCTTTTTGCATCGATACCCAAAAAATTGGCACGGAACTGTAAAACGATAAAGTTAACCATTTTCAGGAGAACAGAATGTACGGCATAAATACGGAGGAAAACAGAATGCAAATAAATAAACCAGCGGTAAAACGCCATCTTCGTTATGGCCTGAGAGAGTAGAATGTCTTTCCAGGAAAGCTGCTGAGTTGGCAAAACCCGAAATGCTGGGTCAGCTTTTTTGGGGTAGTTCTTACATCTGGAGTCACCTACCTCACCATCCGTGAAAGATGGTGTTTGTAATTCAATGTCTTTCCGGCCTAGGAGAGTGGAATGTCATTTAGGGAAAAAATGCTGTGTCAGCAAAACCCAAAATGCTGATTCAGCTTTTTTGGGGTAGTTCTTACATCTGGAGTAACCTACCTGACTGCTTATGAAAGATTGTGTTTGTATTCAATGTCTTTCTGTCCTGGGAGAGTGGAATGTCTTTTCGGGAAAAAATGCTGAGTCGGCAAAACCCAAAATGCTGGTTCAGCTTTTTTGGGGTAGTTCTTACATTTGGAGTCACCTACCTCACCGTCTGTGAAAGATGGTGTTTGTATTCAATGTCTTTCCGACCTGGGAGAGTGGAATGTCTTTTAGGGAAAGCTGCCGAGTCGGCAAAACCCAAAAAGCTGGTTCAGCTTTTTTGGGGTAGTTCTTACACCTGGAGTAACCTACCTGACCGCCTGTGAAAGATGGTGTTTATAATTCAATGTCTTTCCGGCCTAGGAGAGTGGAATGTCATTTAGGGAAAAAATGCTGAGTCAGCAAAACCCAAAATGCTGGTTCAGCTTTTTTGGGGTAGTTCTTACATCTGGAGTAACCTACGTGACTTCTTATGAAAGATTGTGTTTGTATTCAATGTCTTTCTGTCTTAGGAGAGTGGAATGTCTTTTCGGGAAAAAATGCTGAGTCGGCAAAACCCAAAATGCTGGTTCAGCTTTTTTGGGGTAGTTCTTACATCTGGAGTCACCTCCCTCCCCGTCTGTGAAAGATGGTGCTTGTATTCTTTCCGTCCTGGGAGAGTGGAATGTCTTTTAGGGAAAAAATACTGAGTCATGTCAGTCAGTCATGTTTATTTGTAAAGCCCTCAATCACAAGAAGTCTCAAAGGGCTGTACAGAAAATACACAGGCAAATTCAATTCATATGTGTGAATATTGGTTACAAAACAAGGTGCAAGCAGAGTCCTTTTGTAAAAATGTCACTAAATACTGCAAACCAGAAGAGTACAGATGCATTTACCTTCATCTGTCTGATATGGTCACAGTTATAACCTAGGGAATTGAGTAAGAGTCGACTTTTTGGGGGCCCTTTTTTGCCCATAGGTCAACCCTTCCAAATGTGTCGAAATTGAATGCTCTTCCGGCCTGGAGGTAGTATTTCTTTGATATTTTTTTACTTCTACTGTAGTTGAATTTTGGTAGTATTTCTACTAGGCTAAGGCGCCCGCTTTGAGACTGGGAGGTCGGTGGTTCGCGCCCCGGCCGAGTCATTCCTAAGACTTAAAAAGTGGTCGGCGGCGCCCTCTGTTGGCTGCGGCTGCATCGGCTCGCTACAACGGGTCAGGTGCAATCGACATTTCGTTCTGTGTACTTGTTACACAGAATGACAATACAAGGAAATTATTATTATTATTATTATTATTTTTCTGTTATAGTGTTTTTGTATCATAGCATTCCTGTTGTAGTATTTTTATAGTGTATTTTTCTTATCAGAATGAAGACAATATATTATATTAGGTCCCTGTTTTAAGGCACTAAAATTGATACTTAATATTTGGTAATGAGTCATGGGACAACGCTGTGGAGGAATTTTGGCCCACTCTTCTCTGCAAAAGTGTGTCTGTTTTTTTTGTAGTATGTTCACCAGTTTACTGGATTAGTAGCATTTACAGAACAATAGTGACAAGATGGGTCGTTGAGTTGTTAGTTTTAAATACCGCAGGCTTTTGGTTACCCGCTGGTTCTTCTGCCAGGGTAAGAAAATTCCTGGGACTTCTAGTCTTAGCTATCCCTATGTATGTTTATGTTCAAAATTTTTGGGAATGAAAGGAACTGAATTATCCGGACTTAAGACACGCCGGATTATAAGACGCACCTTCACAAAAACCTTTGTATATATAAAGCGCATCAAACTATAAAAGGCATGAGATTAAAAGAAGGTAAAAGACATATTTCATAGAACATAAATACTAGGGAATCGGGTTTTACGACTCAAATATTGAAGTATTTTGTTGTAATTATGTATTACCAAATGTAGTTACCGGATTTCTGGTTCTATAAAGTAAATTTGAAGGTTTGGGGTGCGGCTTATAGTCCAGAAATTTGTCGTTTTGTTGACCTTGTTATACAGTATCGATATTTTTGTTGCGTTACCGCTTTTTTTTTTGGTTGAACTCTTTTATTTTTTTATACCGTTATTGTTTTGTACATTGTATTGTTTATACTTCATGTTTCAAAGTATTGTGCAACGGAAGATATTGTAGTTGTCTAGTTGACTTGGTTCTATTTCTGTTTTAGTTAGTTGGTACATTGGGGGCGGGGTTTGACTTTCTTGGCTTTTGTTCTAAAACAGTTTTAAAATGGTGTTTTGATACTACTACAGTACTACAGTTTGCCTTGTAGTTACTTCATAAAACCGTTAGGGGCTGTTTTGAATTGTAGGAAGGGGATCAATTATTTGTTGACCATGAGTTTTCCAAGTGAAAGTAACGATATCAGATCGGTATCGCTCAATACTAGCCTGTAACTACTTGGAACGGGTCACTACCAAAAATGATCAGTATCGCCCATCACTAAATTCAAGAGAGCAATCGAAAGTAATGTAAATAAATGCACATAAAGTAAAAGTAGTTCTCCCCGTCGGGGAATTGAACCCCGGTCTCCCGCGTGACAGGCGGGGATACTGACCACTATACTAACGAGGACTGTGATGACATACGGATATCTAGGCTATATATTGGCTGCTGATATGTCCTTGCCTTTTCATGACTTGAGATAAAGATCTTAAACTCGTGGCCAGTGGGAAAAATGCGGCCCTCTGGATAATAATTTGAGACCCCCGCCTTGATTGATATGACCGCTAGGTGTTGCTGCATTCTGTCATGCAACCAGTGCTGAAAATCACGAGTAAGAAAATTAAAAACTACAGACTTAAAAATACAATCAAAACCCTTTTTAAATTATTATTTTTTCTTAGTTATAAATAGGCGCCACGTCCTACTAATATTTTGCAGCGCATGCGCACAAGGCTGATTGCGTTTTCTACGGAGAGCACTCACAATTTTCGTTTTGACGTATAGACGCTGCTCTACTTACGAACGAGATAGGTTCCGGACGATCGTTCGTAAGTTGAATTTTTTCGTAAGTTGCTTCAGTGCTATATTTTCTATGTTTAAGGTTTGTATAAGTATTTTTAAGGCTTGTACAAGTAACCTATATTGTTTTGTATTAAAAAAAAAAAATTCATAAAATAATATGCTTTATAACGTTACAAAACATGTTCCCCGCATCCTCCTCTTTCTCATCATAGCATTCTTGTTGTTGTTGCAGCCTGGGAGTTTTATACCCAAAGTCGGCCCATTTAGCGATGGAGGTGTAATATAAAAAAATGGAACTGCAGTTTTATGGTATATGTAGATAAATTAATAGAAAACACTTTATCATTTTATTTCAAAGAAAAATTATATAACGATCCTCATATAGATAAAAACATATTTACTTATGCACAGTATCAATCATTTTTAGTCTAGTTTTCACACATTTTAAATCAGACAAGCTCCGCTCACATACAACCTGAGTACAGGAAAGGCTCAACAGGAACCTAGAGTATATGCCAGCCCAAAGATGTAGAAGGCACCTGGAAGGAGGACCTGCTTTTTTCTTTTTTCATTTCTTTATTCTTTTCTTTTCTCTTCTTTTGTGTTCTTTTTCCATGGGGTTTTTTCTTCCTTTTCTGTAGTATTTTTCCAATTTTTGTTTGTATTATTTGTATTATTCTACCTTTTTACTTCCTTTCTTCCTTTATTATTGTTTCTAAGTTTTTTTCTCTTTTTGCCTTTATTTTATTTTTTCTTTGGTTGTTTATTTGATCATTGTTGTCTTTTTTAGCTTAATTTGGTGCATAATGTTACAGAATGTTTTTTCATATATGGATAAAAGCAACCAAAACAACCTGAAGAGGGTTTGGGGAGCTAAAAGAGCGACCTCTTTATTCAAGTGAGAGAAGCTACCCAACAAAGGCAGTTAACTTCCAAATTCTGCAAACACGTAACACAACACACAAAACCGGATACACACAGATGACAGGCAAAAAGTGAAAGAGGAGTGAAATGAATGATAACAGTCCTTATTTTCACAGGTTTCTTTTTCTTTTTGTGGATTTTGCGGGTCCACGCCACCTAACACCTTTCTGCCCTCCATCGTACGTGACTCATATCATTCGTACTGTTCTGTGTTCATTTTACCGCTAGAGAAAAGAAGAGTGGTTGTGGGCCAAACCAATTAAAATTTTGTGGGGGGGACTTCCCACAGATGGGAAAACTCACCTCATCTGTTGCTCTTAATGTGGCCAAATTGCGGACTAGAGAATAAATGTACGAGTATGGATATAGTACAAATTACAGATAGGATTTTCGAATTATTATTACCATCCAGCAAGCCCAAACACGACCTTGACATAAGCCGTTCGGGAAATCTTCCGTTCTTCCCGATTAGTCACTCCGGCATTGTTCATTGCCAGGTGTGGAAACGTTTCTTGGGTTGTTTACTTTCATTTTTTGTTCTGTTAGAGTAGTTGCGTGTTGGACCATTATGTAATTGTCCTTTCTAAGCTTCACCATGTTTCAGAAATCATGTTTCTTTCGTGTTTTGTTCCGTTATAACTTGTAAAGTTGACTGTTTTTGGTTGTGTATTTCTCAGACTTTTCTCATCTCATCTCATCAGCTGCACCGCTTATCCTCAGTAGGGTCGTGGGGATGCTGGAGCCCATCCCAGCAATCATCGGGCAGTGGGCAGGGGACACCCTGGACGGGTTGCCAGCCAATCGCAGGGCACACGGGGACAGACAACTCGCTCGCTCATTCACACCTAGGGACAATTTGGACCGGCCAATCCACCTGAAATGCATGTTTTTGGAATGTGGGAGGAAACCGCAGTGCCCGGAGGAAACCCACGCAAGCACGGGGAGAACATACAAACTCCGCACAGGAAGTCCGGAGCTGGATTTGAACCCACGCAGGAGGTTCCCATGACTTGAACTGTGCCGCACACGCGCTAACCACTGCGCCGCCGTGCTGCCCTGTTATAAATCATCCTGCATATTCTTACTTTCATGTTTCGTTCGTTGAGATTGAGTTGGTGTTTCAACATTTGGTAGCAGGGATGTGTAGTCGAGGTTGTGTAATCGTAGTTATGATATGTATGAATTCTGAACATCCGATTAAACTTCGTTGTTTTGTTTCTGAAACCTATCTTTTCCTGTAAATTCATTCTGTTCCAATCGTATTTTGTGTCTACAATTATTGGTTATGCTTCTCCTGCCACCACGTACACACAACGGAGAGTTTTAACCATCGAAAACAAAGATGGCTGCTCATCCAAGAGTGAAAACACAATCTAGCCATAATGAGGTTTCAAAATATTGGAAAAAATCAAAACGGGACAAAGGTTGAAGGTCTTATATACGCTCAAACATACGCAAAAGCTCCTCCCACACATTTACATCGGTTGAGGTGTGGTGTCCAAAGAGCAAACACAATGAAGGATCCTGCTATCAGTTAGCGACAGAGCGCTTGGCCAGGTCATGTGAAAATTAAAAGAAGAGGAAATTACCGAAAGGACGTTTGCTTAGTTTTACTTCGATACAAACGAGATGAAGAAACATAAAACGATTTCAGAGTCCGGCGTTCCGGCCTGAGCCGATCGCATAAAACACAAGTGCTTCCAAATCTCATTTTTGGTTTTAAATATGCTGTCGCGCTAGCATGCTAATGACACATACTGTTGTGCTGCATTCAAGGAAAGGGGGTTAATGGGACTTTTCATACTTTGCTCCACAGAACTCCAAAGGAAATGAGCAGACCGTAAAATAAACAAATTGGCTAGTCTAACATTAGCATGTCTTTGAACATACCTGTCAACTTAAACGTTTTTCCCGGTATTTCAGTTTGTTTTTGTTGCTCGTTTCAAATTGTATACCCCCTAGAACAAAAATAATAATAATAATATACTGCTACGTATAATAAGCAACTGTCACGGTTGCCATGGCGCCCAATTGGTCCCCGCCGTGTGGCGCCAGGGTCTGTCACGGTCGCCACGGCGCCCAATTGGCCCTGCCCATGGACACCAGCTGAAACGCGTTGACAGATTGCTCCCTGTCACGACTTAAACGCTGTCCTGTGAGTCGCCTGGTGTCGGAGCGTCTGCGAAACTCCTGCTAAACTCTGTTGTGATACGTCAAGCCCTGTGAATCCCCGTTTTTGCCTGTGTTTTATTGCTCTTGTTTTGTCAAACCCAGTGAATCTCCGTTTTTTCATGTGTTTTGCTCCTGTTTTGTTCTCGCCCCGATCTGTTTGATTTTGACCACTTCCTCGTTCCGATCAATCTACTTCCGCGACCAACGATCCCCGGATCGAGTGTACGCTCAATCTTCTTCTCTTCAATAAACTGTGAGCAACGTTACGCGAGTGGGTTCTGCTTCCTGTTTCCTGTCCTGGTCCTGACAGCAACACTGAATTTACTGCAAGTGTGGAAAGAACTAAGAAATATCCTGAAAGTTGTGTTGTTTACTTGGTAAGATTGTTCTGAATATTCTGTCTTCCTCAGAGTAAATAGGAGCCGTATTGTGTTTGTAAGGTTTATTATCTCTTTATTGTTGGCACGGAGAGGGATGGGCACCACCAGGCTGTACTTACCCAAGACACACCACAGGATCTGGTGCCCCTATGACCCTGGTGGTTAAGAGATCCAACCACCCAATAAGGAGAATCCATATCATGAATAAGGGTAGCAATTGGCTGAGGTTGACAGGTATGCTAGCATGCTAATGTGGCTGAATGGTAATCTTCTGTTCAACAAACAAAAGTCATATGCTAAGTGCTGTGGAGTAGCATCATCTTACTGAAGCTAATTGCTAATCTAACATCAGACTGGTATTGGGATGCTAACGTTTTAAAATGCTAGTGCTAATGTTGTCAGTCAGCTGTAGATGAATATGTTAACACTCTAAAAAACATGCTATTGTTGCTAATGTACATCATAGCATCACAATGCTCATTGCTAAAGTCCTTAAAGTTGAGTTGTGGTCTTCAACGTCACAGAGCATCCACGCATTCATGTAGCGAAATGCTAGTCCTCGGGACGTCCATTTTATCATGCTAAAATCAAGAACTATTTTCGTTGCAGTTTCTCATCGTCTTCCTAGTTTTGGGTCCTGTTTTTGTATCATTGTCAGGGAATCATCAAGAGGAGATTGTCTTCAAAACTCTTCCTTGATGCTAATTGGTAGCGAGGACGGAGACACCAGGCCACTGCTGCTGCTGGTCACCATGGCGACACTGCCCGACGACGATGAGGCGGGTTGTTGTTCCTGCTGTTGCTTCTTTTTACTGATCTTGCGTTCTTTGGCACGCCGGTTCTGGAACCAGATCTTCACCTGGAGGACAGAAGACACAATTGCTAGCGGCTAACTATTATCTCACTTTTCAGTTTGCTCACCTGTCGCTCCGAGAGACTGAGGGCACCGGCGAGTTCGGTCTTTCTGCGGATTGTGATGTACTTGCTGTAGTGGAACTCCTTTTCCAGCTCCAGACGTTGGTGGTCCGTGTAGACCACCCGGTACTTGTCCTTAGTCCGTGTCTTCCCATCTATTCGAGCATATTCCCTGTTAGCATTGGGCACACAGGAAGTCACAGCTGTCTACTTCCTGTTTAGTCAAAGACTAGGTTTTAGCCCCATAAAGTTTAGAACGAGGGTTTCTGCAACAAAATGGGGTTTTAAAGCCTTCCAATGGCTTTTGGCTAGTGTTTAAATTTAGGGTTTTGTCTTCAAAGTAAGGTTTTTAAACTCCTCTGGGGTTTACAGCCAGGGTTTCAAACTTGGTGTTCGGCCCCAAACTTAAGGTTTTAAAGCTTTTTCTCGGGTTTCAGCTCCGAACTAGGACTTTAAAGCCTTTCCGGGGTTTCCAGCTAGGCCTCAAACTTGGGTTTTGGACCCAAACTAGGGTTTTAGAGTGTTCCTTGGGTTTCTGGTAAGGGTTTGGAACTAAGGTTTCAACCACAAACTAAGGTTTCAAAACCTATCTAGGGTCATGATTCGTACACCCTTTTCATGACCAAATTCAAGCACTTTTTAAGCACTTTTAAAGCCAATTTCCCAATTTCTGAAGTACCTTGTATCTTGCTCTCCACCCCTGTCCTCTTTGGTGCGGTGCATGGAGGGCGATGATGCTCCACATGATAACACCGTACAAACTAATGCCAGCTGCTGCTAGTCATGAAGGAAGAAGGAATTCAATGGCAAAGCAAAGCCACCAAAGAGGGCAATTTGGCATCATTTTTAAGCAGAAGTGATTTATTTATTTTTCATTTAAGGAAGGGGTAAACTCATTTTAACTTGGGGGCCACACGATAGAACAAACATTCTCTCGGGGGCCGGATTAGTCGATTGAGGAAAAAGGAAAAAAGAGAGAAAGAAATGAGGGAAAGAGAGGGAGAG
Organism: Urocampus carinirostris; assembly: GCF_059441175.1. Lineage (NCBI taxonomy): Eukaryota > Metazoa > Chordata > Actinopteri > Syngnathiformes > Syngnathidae > Urocampus > Urocampus carinirostris. The sequence goes on from NC_142365.1 coordinate 8,831,375, forward strand.
AAAAACAGAGAGTGTAGGACAAGGAAAGAGAAAGGGAGAAAGAGAAAGACAAAGAGAGAGAGCGAGGGAGAGAGAGAGAGAGAGAGAGAGAGAGAGAGGGGAGAACAAAAGAGACAAAAAGAGAAATAGTGAGAGAGGGGGAAAGAAAGAAAGAGAAAGAAAGAGATCCAAAGAGACATTGAAAGTGAGAAAGAGTGGAGAGAAAAGAGGAGAGAAAGATAGAAGGGGAGAGCAAGAAAAACAGAGAAAGAAAGATAAGAGAGAAAAGGAAAAAAGTAAGAAAGAGCAAAATAAGTTAAAAAGACACAGAGAAAGAAAGATACAAAGAGCAACAAAGAATGAGAAAAAGAGACAGAAAGAGTAAGAGAGAGAGAGAGAGAGAGAGTGATAGAAAAAGGGAGGAAGAGAGAGAGAGTGATAGAAAAAGGGAGGAAGAGAAAGAGAGAGAGAGAGAGAGAGACAGAAAAAAAATACAACTACAGGGTCTTTGTGAGAGGCAACATCAGGTGAACCATAATTCCTGCAGCTCGTTTTTCTCTTGTGCTTGCCTTTGCGTTGTCTCGCGGGCCTGATTCAATCCCTTAACGGGCCTGATCTGGCCCGCGGGCCGCCCGTTTGACACCTGTTATGTAAGGCATGGTCTATCGAGTCAGACTGCCAGGAATCATGGCAACCATTTCGAGCATTTACAAGCACTTCACCCATAATTCAACCACTTCACAAACCTTGAATTTGCATGCAGGGAATAACCCGATGGGACTTCTAGAGCAGATGTTTCCGTATGTGGCTAGCCCAAAAAATAGACTTACACTATACGTGAATGGATACAACTGTAACCTCGACTATTTATGGATAAATACAAGCATTTTCGCTGTGGCGGCAGGGAATAAAACGGAAATATCCCAGAAATATCTATCAATACACATTAGACTCTTTAAGCAAATAAACTGGAGTTCTAAAGTGTTCTAAGGTGTTTCGGCTATGCTTAGCCAGGACGAATCGGCCAGGCCATTTGCTCCACGTTAGCTTGTCGTTAGCGCGCCGTGATGGACAATAAAATGCTAAACACACACTGTGACACTCATCGGCTCGAGAGCAACTAACGTCTTGTTAAAAAGTCACAAGAAAACAAACACGAATCCATTCCTTGTCTGTTCTTAGAATAAAATAGACCACAGGGTTACTTATCATACACGTCGGATTGCTAATATCGTAGTATCATGTGTTTTGTGTGTATTCAATTATATTTAGATTTAGATTTTTTTCCTGTCTGAATAAAACTTAGCTTAATTAAAAGTATAAGGACATTATACTGTTATTATTATTTTGGGTAATGTAGTTTTTATCAGTATTAATATGGTTATAATGGTTTTATTACTATATATTTTTGGACATTACTCGTATGATGATGATATTTTTGCAAGCTGCAAAAGGTAATCGTAGAAATTACTATTAATTACAATTTCTGATAGAATTCTTCATTATTATCTATGACTATTATTTTATTTTTAACTTATTTCTAAATTAAAAATGTAAGACTACTTCAAAAATGTACACAGAAAATAGCCCACGTCATCCACAGATTAACACTAAAACTTGTTATCTTTCTTTTAATTTACAGTCAATCTGATTTATAACATTTTTACTCGTTGTTTTTGGAGACAAATAAATGAAATATATTATCAAAACTTTGACATTTAAACAAAGTAATACTGTGATTCGGATATGGCGTATCAAAATTAGTGAGACTATCCTTTTCACTGGTTTAAATTAGATTAGATTACATTGGATGAATTACAACGTCAGGGATGAAAATAAAATTGTTGCTATAATAGTATTTTTATTATTTATTCTAGTATTCCTGTGATATGTAGCAGTAGTAGTAGAATATATTATTAGTATTTTCAATTTATTTATTTTAATAGAAAATATATTGACGGAGAATTAAGTTACATTTTGTGAAATTATTTGCTATTATTATAGTACAGTTGGTGCTCCTACAACTCTATAGTACAGTACGTGTATCTTTAATTTCTTTTCTATGTTAGGCAAGAAGTTCACAAGGAAAAAAGTTACATTTCGGGGGAATCATGGTTATTAATAATAATAATAATAATAATAATTTCCTTGTATTGTCATTCTGTGTAACAATGTACACAGAACGAAATGTCGATTGCACCTGACCCGTTGTAGCGAGCCGATGCAGCCGCAGCCAACAGAGGGCGCCGCCGACCACTTTTTAAGTCTTAGGAATGACTCGGCCGGGGCGCGAACCACCGACCTCCCAGTCTATAATTAATATTTGTAGTTTTAGTAACAGTAGTATTATTAGTGGTGTTATAGTACAGTATTTGCATTTTTATTTCTTTATTTTATCAAGGAAAATGATAACAGGGATGAAAAGTTCATTTCCGGGAAAAGATTTTTTTTAATTCATTCTGGTCTTAGTAGGGATGGGAGCCACCAGACTGTACTTGCCCAAGACACACCATAGGAAATGATGCCCCGATGACTCTAGTGGTAAAGGGATCCACTCAACCACCCCACAGTATAGTACATGTATCTTTAATTTCTTTATTATATTAGGAAGGATATTCACAGAGAAAAAAAGTTACATTTCGGGGCAAAAATGGTTTTTAGAATTAGTATTTGTAGTTTTAGTATTAGTAGTATTATTAGTGGTGGTATAGTACAGTATTCATATTTTTAATTTCTTTATTTTATTAAGGAAAATCATAACAGGGATGAAAAGTTCATTCCCAGCAAATAATGTTTTATGAATTTCCTCGTGGTTAAGGGATCCACCCACAAAACCCACCAGTAATAATAGTTTTAGTATTACTGTAGTATAATTTTTATGATTAGTGGTTATGTAATACAAGTTTCATATTTAGTTTGTTTCATTTTGTCAAAAATTGTTATCATCCCCAGTAGCAGTAGCAGTACAGTACGGTACAGTACTTGTATCTTTAATTTCTTTATTTTTTTGGGAAATATGTTAACACAAAAAACTAGTTACATTATAATAATAATAATAATAATTTCCTTTGTATTGTCATTCTTTGTAACAATGTACACAGAACAAAATGTCGATACACCTGACCCGTTGTAGCGAGCCGATGCAGCCGCAGCCAACAGAGGGCGCCGCCATATTACCAATTAGGTATGAGTCGGCCGAGGCGCGATTTTGGAAGAATCATTGTTATTACTATAAGTACAAGCAGTATAGTATAGTATTGTATTTTTTATTATATTCAGGAATATGTTAACAGGGAAAAAAGTTACATTTTGGGAGAATCGTTCTTCTTATTAATATTATTTTCATTAGTAGTAGTATAGTTGTAGTTTTAATATTAGAAGTATTATTATTAGTGGTAGTATAGAACAGTATATTAATGTTATTAATTTCTTAATTGTATTGGGAAATTTGATAACAGGAATAAAAAGATAGATTTTGGAATATTTATAGTTATTATTTTTAATATAAGTAGCACTGCACGGTATTAATATTCTTGATTTCTTTAGTTTATTAGGAAATATGTTAACTGGGAAAAGGCAGTGGAATCGTTGCTATTATAATTGTTATTACAATGAGTAATGGTAGTTTTAGTACTAATAGTATTATTATTAGTGGTAGCATGGTACAGTATTCATAATTTTAATTGATCTAATTTTGGGGGAAATGTTAACAGGGATAAAAATTACATTTCGGGGGATTTTTGTTATTATTATTAGTGTTAGTGGAAGTAGTTTTAGTATGCATAGTATTATTATAAATGGGAGTATAGTCCAGTTTTAATTTTGTTCGTTTAATTTTTGTTATTATTGTTTTTATTTGTTGTGTTTTTAGTATTAGTAGTACAGTATTTGTATTGTTAACGTTGATTTACAAAAATGATAATAAAAAAGAAAATAATTTGTTAATTACTCATCTTTATTTAGTCAAAAATGGACAAAAATTGAATGTTTTTTTTGGGGTAGTTTTGGAAGTCTTACTTGGGTTAGCGAGCGGCGTCGAAGCGCGTCGAATCCACTCATAGGCGCTCCTCCTTTGCGGGGATCCACCGGAGCCATGACCGGGGCCAGCGGGCGCGCCGCCCAGAAGCGGCGGTGGTGGTGCGGGTGGCGGAGGCGGCGGCCCGCCGAACTCCGGAGGACCGAAACCCAGGTTAGGGCCTCCGGCGGCCACGCCGCTCCCCGGCGGCCCGGCGAGGGCGGCCGCGGCGGTCACGAAGTGATGCGCTGCCCAGTCGTCCCGCGCGGGCGGAGGTGGCGGTGGGTAAGCCGGGCCCCAGCCACCCCCGGCCGGGCTGTTGGTTGCACTCTGCTGGGCCTGGTGGGGGTCCGCTACGATGCCGTGCGTGGTGGGGTGGTGGTGGTGATGATGGTGGTGGTGGTACCCCGCGAAGTCCGTGTACTGCGCCGGGCCAGGGACCGGGAAGTTCTGCGGGCTGAGGCCGAGGCCCGGGTGTCCCCTGACGGGGTTCTGGTGGTACATGGGGGGGTCTTTATCCAGCTGGAGGTAACTCACGTACATGTTGGATGGAGGGGTGAGGGGTGGGCGTGATGTGGTCCGATGGGGAAACGTGCCTTTTCACCTGCTGCCCCCTGCACACCTCCGTTATAAATCAACGGCCCTGTCACGTGGTCAATTTTATGGCTTTCACCTGAAATCCCCCACCCACGCCCCTCCTCCTTCTTGCCTCCATTTTAGCGTCGGCTTCAATCTTTTAAAACGTTTTCCGTTGACATATGTATGAGATAATTGATATTTCTTTATTCTTATTTTATTTTATTTTTATTTTATTGTATATTACTTTAATTTATTTTATTTTATTTTATTTCATCTTATATTACTTTAATTTATTTTAATTTATTTCTATTTTATTTTATTGTATATTACTTTAATTTGTTTTATTTTATTCTATTTTTATTTTATTTTATTTTAGAATAGAATAGAATAGAATAGGAATTGTCATTATTGACTTTAACAACAACGTGGTGTATGATACCACTCCAATATAAACACGCAATAAAGACTTCATATTTAATTTAATGTTACTTTAATATTGTTTTATTTTATTTTATTTTATTTTAGAATCGAATAGAATAGGAATTTTCTTTATTGACTTTAATTACAACGCGATGTACGATACCACTCCAATATAAACATGTAATAAAGACTTCATATTTATTTTAATCTCACCTTATCTCTCATCTCATTAGCTGCACCGCTTATCCTCAGTAGGGTCGCGGGGGTGCTGGAGCCCATCCCAGCAATCATCGGGCAGTGGGCAGGGGACACCCTGAACTGGTTGCCAGCCTATTTATTTTAATGTTACTTTAATATTCTTACAATACTGCATTCATTCTGTGATTTTTATGGACAATATAATTTAGTTTTAAAACGAAAACAATCACCAGAAATGTGGCGGTTATTTCGAAATCAAGAGTAAAGTTTATCAAAAAGAAATATATAGAAGGAGATTTGGGTTCCTCTGATGAAGAAATATATAGAAAATTTAGGTTATTATTATCAAAGAACGCCAAGAAAAATTAAACATGACTTTTAAATTAAACAAACAGAATATAATAGAATAGAATAGAGTTGGAAGGCTAGAATTATCTTTATTGACATTAATAACAGCGTGGTGTGTGAATTGTTTAAAATGAGATTAGAACTGGTACTCCAATCTAAACACGTCATAAAGACTTTATAATTACTTAAATATTATTTAAATCATTTTGATAATATCCGTTAATTCCGTTGACAAATGTATGGGAAAATTGATATGCATATTTATTGTTTTATTCTTATTTAAAATAAAATAAGATTACATAAAATGGCCTTTGTTGCGCAATGTTGCTGCAAATGTCGTTGCACTATTTCCCAATGCACGATTTCTGACACACATACATCTACTAGCACTACTTTTAACAATTACATAACTTTCTTAATATTTTTTTTATTATTATTGTCAGCCTTTTACATGTTTATCCCGTATCGTCACGTCCAATCTCGTTGAAAACAATGCACACATGTTTAATCAGAGACAATTCTATTTTATAATCAAATATTAAAATCCAACACGTTTTTGTATTAAAACAAGTAAAATGTTTTCATTTTAAGACGTCTTTTCCAAATGGTTTTAAATTCATTAAAAAGTTATTATTTTTTATTATTATTACGATCCCTATGATAATAATTGTCTTCTCACATAAAAATAACAATAATAAAGGCAGTCCAAAAAATTAAATACATAAAGGAACTATTTGTAATTTATATTAAAGACATTTAACATCAGTTTCATCTTTTTATCCTCAAAAAAATCGATTTAGGATTATTCCTCACTTAAAGAAAACACAATTCCACTGTTATTCTGAATAAAAATAACTCTTCTGACATAAAATAACGTAAATATATGACCCACATAAAACAACTATTATGAATTTCTATTAAAGACACATGACATCGGTGTAACGTTTTTACCCTCAACAGAAAGTAATTAAAGAATACGTTTTATGTAAATTAACCTCACTAAAAGAAAACACAAATCCGTTGTTATTATGATCCCTTCAATAATTCCATCCATCCATTATCTGCACCGCTTATCCTCAGTAGGGTCGCGGGGTTGCTGGAGCCGCTCCCAGCTATCTTCGGGCAGTGGGCAGGGGACACCCTCAACTGGTTGCCAGGGAACCCTTCAAAAATGGTCTTATAAATAAAACCGTGTTGACTAAACATAATAAAAATACAAAAGACTTTTACAAATGATTATTAAAGACATTTGACATTGGTTTATTGTTTTGCCCTTGAAAAAATGTCCAATTAAGGACTATTTTGAATTCATTAGAATTAGAATTGACTTGATTGTCACTGATAACAAAAGTTAATATCGATTGGACATGGCACTCTAGGATAAGCATAAATTAAAGAGTTAAACGATAAAATAAGATTTAAAAATTAATATAGGGTAAGATAGGTCAATATTTACAAGGTAGTGCTTGTAGACCGACCAAATTTTTCTGAAAAATAGCGCAATGTCAATGTCCAAATTAAGAGGGAGGGAAATAAAGTATGAATATATTTTTATTTAAATATAAATAGAATATACAAATTTTTATTTTAGTCATCTTTGTTTCAAATATGTTAAAAAAATATGTTTGGTTGTGTCATGATGACTGATTAGTGTCACCTGTGCCTGCTCGTTTAGCGCCAGCCACTTCCTGATTGGTTCCCCGTCCTATTTAAGCTCAGTCCTTTCATTCGCCTGTTGTCAGTCCGTCAGCGAACCTCTGTTTCTACAAGGCAAGCACTTTGACTCTGACTCCCGTCGATCCCTCTTTTAGGACCCGTTTTCCACCTGTCTGTTCCTGATTTCCCCATTTGTCTCTGGCTACGATCTGTTTTTTGACCCCAACCATGTTTTGCTCCCCCGTCCTGGCTTACGACCCGTTTTTGATCCCGACCACGTTTTTGCTCTCCTGTCCTTGCTATCGACCTGTTTTTTCCGTCTTCGACACCACGATCTCCCGCTCCGGAAGATCCACTTCCGCATTTGGATCATGATCCGATTCTGTGAGCGGCTTGCTTCCCGCCTCCAGCGAGCACCAAACCGTGGCGCTGCCCTTCCTCTTTACCTCAATAAACTTGTGAGAAACGTTACGCATCTGGGTCCTGATTCCATTCTGGTCGTGAAGGGTTGGTTGGTTGACAGGCGACACAGGTTCAGGGTTCGATTCCAACTACCGCAGCCTTCCCGTGTGGAGTTTGCATGTTCTCCATGTAGCTGCGTCGGTTTCCCCCGGGCACACTCCGGTTTTCTACCACATTCCAAAAAACATGCAGGTTAATTGGTGGCTCCGAATTGTCTCTGAGTGTAAATGAGCAAGCTAACCCTGGGACTGGCTGGCAACCAGTTCATGGTGTCCCCTGCCCACTGCCCAAAGATAGCTGGGATGGGCTCCAGCACCCCCGCGACCCTATTGAGGATAAGCGGTGCAGATAATGGGTAGTTGGTTGGGTTAGGGTTGGTTTTCTGCTAACCACACGAGTCGTATGGGGCACCTTATCCCATGGTGTGTTTTGGGCAAGTACAGCCTGGTGGCGCCCAACCCTCTCCAGGCCATAACGATTATTTATGGACTTTTTTTCGTCACGGGAGTTAAATTTACACTTTTGCAAATCAAAAAATTGTATATAAATATGATAAAATCATATTATAAAAGAACCTTAGAAATATGATCTTGTTTATTTAAATACTAACACTCTTTTGCTTACTGTATGACTAGAATAAACAAAAAATAATTCAGATAAAATAGACATTTTTAGTTCTTGTTTTAGAGAGTTTCAGTAAAAAACGAGCTCGAGCGGGGGTCTTTAAATACAATCTGACGGTTGTTCTTTAGAGTGTGTGAAGTTTTGCAGCATGGCTAAGGCCTTTTATGGATTTACGATTTTTTTTTATCGTTTTACACTCATGACTTTTCTTTGTGGACGGCCCTAAAGGACACTTCATTAAATGCACACACTCTTCAACTTCTGCTCGGTGGCGGAAAAAATACTCATCAATTAAATGGTTTAGTGGTGCAATTAATTTCTACGACTTGAGAGGAAAATTGTCCAATCAAAACCCTTTTTATTAAAAAGTAAACAAGTCGGAAAAACATTGCCCCTGTGTCATATAATGCATCAATAAATACAATTTCATTCTGAAGAATAGAATAGAATAGAATAAGAATTATCATTATTGTTCCTAATAACAACGTGTTATAAATTGTTTACAACGAAATTAGACATAGCACTCCTATATAACATGTAATAAAGACTCTTTTTTAAACTTGATTAATGAGTTAATAATAAACTTTGCTTTTATGGACAGAAGAATTGGGTTTACAATAAAATCCATTAATATGCGTTAGTTAATAATATAATAATAGTTTAGATTCCATAATTCAAAGTAATTAAAATACTGGTATGTAAATAAAGGAATTTGGGTTAGTATATATATATTTATATACTTTAAATTTGCTAATTATAATCAAGGCATACCAATAAAATTAAACTTTTCTTTGAATGTGGAAACATACAAAATAAATTCAAAATTAAACAATACCCACCCGCGACTGGCTGGCAACCAGTTCAGAGTGTCCCCTGACCACTGCCTGGGATGGGCTCCAACACCCCCGCGACCTTAGTGAGGATAAGCAGCGCAGAAAATGGATGGATGGATAAACAATACCGGGCGTCCATTTTGAGTCGCCCGTCGTTAGCTAATGCTGATTACGGTAACTAGTGTACAATGCTGACCTCACGTGGTCAAGCATGGAATAACGCTAATAGCGTAAATCACGAAAGGAACTGTTGATGACGTCATATAATATATTAAATTAAGAAACGGAATTGCACAAAAAAGCTAGCATTGCAAGGATAGGTCACATGATTTTGAGGGTAATTATTTTCAGATTATGTTTGGGTTGTTGCCACGTCAGCCTCTTTTCCCTCTCTCTCCTCTTTTCACTCTAACTATGTCTCTAATTCTCTCTTTTTCTATCTTTCTCTTTTTTTATCTTTCTTTCTCACCCTTTCTCGCATTCTCTCCTTTTTCTTTCTCTTTCTCTCTCTTTCTATCGCTCTTTCTTTCTTTTTTCACCCTGCCCCTCTCTCTTTCTTCTTCCTTTTCTCTCCCTCTTTTTCTCTCATGCTCACTTTTTTCTCACCCTTTCTCTCATTCTCTCCTTTTTATTTCTATTTCTCTCTCTTTCTATTGGTCTTTCTTTCTTTTTCTCATTGTCTCTCTCCCTTACTCATTTTCTTTCCCTCTCTTTATCCCAAGCTCACTTTTTTCTCTCCCTTTCTCTCTCTGTCTTTTCTCTGCTGTCATTCTTTTGATCCTCTCAATCTTTGTCACTTTCTTTTGTTCTCTACATCTTTCTGTCTTTTTCTGTCTCTTACTTTGTCTTTCTTTCTCTTTCGTTCTCTTACACTCTACCTTTTTAACCATTTCTCCCTCTATTTAGTTCTCTTTCCCTATTGCGTGCTCTCACTTTTTTCTCTTTTTCTCTCACTCTTTCTCCCTTTTTCCGCCTCTTACATTCTCTCTCTCTCTCTCTCTCTCTCTCTCGCTGTCTCTTTTGTCCTTTATATCTCTTTGTGTCCCTCTCTTTTTTTCTTCTCTCTCTTGCTATCTCTCTCTCTCTCCCTTCTTCTCACTATCCTTTTCTCTTACTGTCTCCCTTGTTCTCTTTTTCTCTCTTTGTATCCCTCTCTCTCTCTCTCTCACTGTGTCTCCCTTGTTCTCTCTTTCTCTCCTTGTATACCTCTCATTTTTCTTCTCTCTCTTTATCTCTCTATCACCCCTCTCTCTTTCTCTCTTTCTCTAGTTTGGCCCTCGAGAGTTGTCCAGGGAATACAGCTATATGAGATGACCTATGGTGTAAAAATAGCACAAGTGAATTTTGCTGTGATTTTTTGGTTTTATTCACAAGATGTAGAGGCCCATCTTAGTTATTATTATTTTGATAAACTTTTCTATTTTTGATATTCTAAATACAAAAAAAACTATAATTTAACTGTTGTAATAATGGCTGTAACTACTTGCATACATAGGATACAATAATGCCCGTACTGACGCACTGTCCAGCCAATATTGCAGATGATACATTTTTTTCTATTTTTTTTCGTTAATGAGTCCTACAAATTCTTCAGATGTTGGTAAAGTCGTTATCACGTGAGAAATCTGAAAACAGTAAGGCCACTTTTATGAAAAATATTGGCTTAGTGTTAGGGTTAGGGTTTGGAGTTAGGGTCGCGCCCCGGCCGAGTCATTCCTAAGACTTAAAATGTGGTCGGCGGCGCCCTCTGTTGGCTGCGGCTGCATCGGCTCGCTACAACGGGTCAGGTGTAATCGACATTTCGTTCTGTGTACATTGTTACACAGAATGACAATACAAGGAAATTATTATTATTATTATTATTATTATACAAATGTAACTTAATGTTATTTAATGATATGTAATACAAATGCTTCTTATATTCAATGTAAAATATCAAATAACCAGGGTTTTGAGTACCCCACTTATAGGCAGGGTTCGGTAGGGTTACTTTAACTTGATTACTTTCAATTACTTTTGGATGACTCCAATACCAAATATGCTAATAAAAGACAAAAGAAACTAAATATGAATAAAATTTTTAAATTTTGTGCAGGCTTGGGGAGTAACGGAATACATGGAATGGCAAAAGTGATTTTGTTTCTGTCGCATTTTATGTTAGTTTTGCCGGAGATCAAAGAGATCAAAGCCAGGAGAGAAAGCTTACCACGTGTTGTGAGTCATCATTTTATTCCTATTTAGTTTCTTTTGTCTTTTATTTGCATATTTGTTATTGGAGTAATCCAAAAGTAATTGAAAGTAATCCAGTTAAAGTAACCCTACCTACCCAACCCTGCAAATAACACACATTACGTGCCTTGACAAAAATGTCGCTACTTATATGTAATATATTATAAACAAGATATATCAAAATAACAAAACATTTTTAGATCATTTATCTCTCAATTATACTCATTGGTCATAATATGAAAACACTCCTGTATGGTGTCGCTGAGCCGTCAAAGTCGATAGGCATTGTGGGAAATGTAGTTTTTGGTCAAAACACTCTTGTCTAATTTGTTTTAAACGCTCAAACACTTCAGGTTCTTGTGGGCCACATGAAATGAAATAAATGGCCACATTTGGCTTTCGAGCCATAAGTTTAACACGTGTGGGTTGGAGAATGCGGCTTCCATTATTGCTTGGTGCCCTCATGTTGTCACGTGTGCACTGCAATCCTAATTCAATGTGTTTATTTTTTTCAAGTTATTTTCTGAGAAATCCCATCCAGCATCCCATCTCCCCGTTGACATTGAGATGTCGTCATGGCAACTGTTGAAGATGTTCTATGTGAGCTGTGTCAGCATGATGCTAGCACGCATGCTGGTGGGTTTTTTTGTTTTGTTTTTTTACTCTCCGTACTTTAAGTGACTTTCCACTGACGTCAACCTTCTGGCAGCTTCTTTTTCCAGTATAAACCAAAACAATGTTTCAAATATGAAAGAAAAAGATTAAGATTAAGTTAAAAACACAGGAACACTTCGTATACCCTAGCCATGCTAATAATGCAAATAATAGAGAAAATAGTTCAAAAATATGTAGTTGTAGTCACATAAACAGAATTTAAGACAATACTGATACCAGAGCTTGAATCACTGGGGAATTTTTTCTTTTTTTCTTTTTTTGACAATTATGAAAAAAAAGCTTACAGATACTGCGACATGATGAAAACTTGGTTACTGCTTTTGGGAAAGGCAATACTAAACAAGAACAACTTATGGTATAAGACCAGGACTGGCAGGACAACCAGCTTCTGCTTGCAGACGAAGAGGAACCTACCATCCATTGGCTTGCCAGAGAACTAGACCAGATTCAGGACACGGATCTACTACTGGACAATGGTTCGCATGCGAAAGAGCATTTCATTCAGAACAAGGACCTGTTAGAGGATCAGGACCTACTGCAAAGTCAAAACATGCTGAGAACAAACAATTGGTGAAGGAAAGAGATTGGGTAAAAACCTGTGTGAGAACCAGGGCCCATTGAGAACAGGAATCCAATTTTGGACACCAACAAGTGGAAAACAGGGCCGTATTTGGAAGAACTTCCTGATGGTGGACCGGAACCAACTACAGCGTCAACCACTGCTTAATAAAACAGCGATTACACCTGCTGAGGGACTAGCATCTACTTCTGGTGATCATAGATTTGTTTGGGAAAGAAATCTCAATTTAAGACCCTTATCTTGTGGCAAAACATGGGTTAACTCGAGAGAGGCTGATTCAGGACGAGAACCTGGTGACTGAAGATGACTAACCAGATGATAGCTACCTCTGGGAAGGTCCAGAACATACGACAGCCAATTGAGGACAGGTATCTGTTCAGAACCTGGTAGAGGAGCATGACTTATTGGCTAGCACGGATGTTCCCTGAAACACTAGGGTTGTAGGGGCACCGTTTCCTGTGGTGTCTTTTGGGCAAGTACAGTCTTGTGAACAATTAAGGATCACGGACAACTGCAGAACACTGAATTCCTTAAGAAAGAGAGACTCATTTAGAACTAACACCTGACAGAGGACCAGGACCAACAGCAGTCAAGACCTGCTGAGAACCAGCAAATGATGTAGGACATGGACCTGGTCGGAACCCTTTTAAGGACCAGGACTAAGTGGTGGGTTTATTTGAGACTAAAATCACCCATTTAAGACATGGGCCTACTGGCAGGTTCGGGTTTGCTCGAGGATGGCTAATTCGGTACAAGGACCTGACAATGACTAACCAGATGATAAGGACTTATTGCAAGGTCAAGACCCACTGACACCCAACAATTGACAGGGTACAATACCGGAGCAGAACTTGCTAGAGGCCCTTGACTTTTGCCAGCATGGATTTTCTTGCAAATGATATAGGAGCAGGATCTATTGCCAGGTAATAAGAAACGCTCGAGAACCCGACCTGAACTCCTGCAAAATATCGGTAGTCGAAGAAGACGTCAAAGCGATCAGAGCAAGTGAGTCAATATTTGCGGCAGATCATCACATCAAGTCGCCTCATTTGTGCTGTTTGTTGGACTAAAAGCTTGCAGACGCAACAGCACCGTACGTGTCTGGCGCCTATAAAAGTCTTGTAGGACCTTTGCTCGTCCTCACAACTTTCTGGTCCTCTTCGTCGTCATCTTCATCCTCCTTGGGCCCTACAAGTAAGCCTCACTCTTTTGTTTTGCAGTTGACCATAAGTGGCTTTGACTGTTTTTGTCATTCAGCGATGGCGTCGTCATGGCTTCAGGCATTGACCCTGTTGGTCCTGGTCGCAGCGTCCCAGTCTGCGGCCACTGACCCGCAACACCTCTGTGGGTCCCACCTGGTGGATGCCCTCTTTTTGGTGTGCGGCGACCGCGGTTTCTTCTACAACCCCAAGAGGGATGTTCACCCCCTCATGGGTCAGGCCGCAAACAGAAAAATGGTGTTAGCGTGTTAGCAACTGTCGTGACTGCCGTTTATTTGTGTATGCGTACAGGTTTCCTACCGCCACAGGTTGGTGGGCAGGCAGGTGGTGACAAGGGTGCGACGGAACTAGATTTCCAGGACCTCCAGGACCACATGGAGGTTCTGGTGAAGCGAGGAATTGTGGAGCAGTGCTGCCACAAGCCATGTAACATCTTCGAACTGCAGGACTACTGCAACTGACTGTTAGCTTAGCCTGACCTAGCTTAACCTGATGGGCTCGGTGACAGAGCAGCAATGTTTTTGTCAGCCATTTTTTCCAAAAAAATAAACTTTTATCAACTAATGCAGTAGTTGATGATGTTGTCTGGCTACCTAATATTTGATTTTGTGAATTGGGCTGATTGTTTTTCTTTTAACCGGTCACCATAAAACAGCACAAAACACTCTTTTACCCTGGGTCTTATATTTTGAATTATTTGAATTGTGTGACATCTTTTGGGGTAAATTTTAAGATCATAGATCCCTTAAACACCTAAGTCGTAGGAGCACCACTTCTTGTGGTGTGTCTTGGGAAAGCACAGTCTGGCGCCGCCTATCCCTCTGTAGGGCGTTTTTGGGGGTAGGAGATTACCACGCCACATGAAACATGTACTACTCTTTTCCATGGTTACCAGTAGCAGGATCAGCCGCTTTACCTGACTCTGATACAGCACCTTTATCATCTGGTTACCGTTGTTTTTCAGTAGACAGCGTCATATCGCTCTTCTGAGATAAGCTGGACCTCGGCATTGACGGGCAATAAAATAAAATAATCACCAACAACAGCCCTAGCTTCTGCCACATTTAGAGCTCTTCCCTGCAGTGCACTCATAACACCATCCATCCACATCAATCGCAGCCTCCCTCTTGGTCTTTCCATTTACTTCTGCTCTGTCGATCCTCTTCAACATTTGCTCATCCATCCTCTCCATGTGTCCAAACCAAACAAGTACTCTCTCATCCACACACTTGCTCAGTTCCACTACTACTCTAGTCCTGTTTCTCACAATTTCCTTTTTAAATTTGTGAAATATGCAACATGTCTTCGCATCTTCCATTGTCCCTTGTAATCCAATATGGCGGCCGCTCAAAAAGTCAAGTGACCCGTAAAATCCTCCATGGTTTTTAATTCAAAAAAATGTTCTTGGCTCACTTTACCAATGATAGTAAGTAATGATAATTTCAGTAAAAATTCTGAAACTCCTTACTGTCATTTAAATTTTACCCTATATTATCTCATCTCATTAGCCGCACCGCTTATCCTCAGTAGGGTCGCGGGGGTGCTGGAGCCCATCCCAGCAATCATCGGGCAGTGGGCAGGGGACACCCTGAACTGGTTGCTAGCCAATCGCAGTCCTATATTATATGAATGTAAAATACAGCTTGCAGCTAGAGTTAAGATCTTAAACCCGAACCCTTACTTGAACCCCAACCAGGGCCTGAAATGTCAATAATTAGTTCGGGCTTCGGGTCGGGCTCCTCTCTCGCTGCAGCGCTGCTTTTGATCTTATTTTTGATCTTTTCTTTTATTTAAATCCACAGCTTTTCTGCGTAGTTGTTTTTTAATCTCTCTAGCTGATTATTTTTACCCACCACTTTTCTCTTGCTGAGTTGCTGGCAGGCTTTCATCTCCCTTTTTTATTCACCTCTCTGCTCCTCTTTCTGAGCCGCTGCTTTTTTTTTTTTTAAATCCACTCGTCATTGTTCTTCATTGTCTCTCTCCCCTCTCTCTCATAAAAATGTATTGCTTCTGTGGTTATTTGCCCAAATTAATTCCAATTCAACTCCCCTCTGTAATTTAGCGTGCCAAAACGAAGCAATGAGGAGTAAAATAGGCCTAGATCTACTTTTTTGGCATTCTTGTACACATGTATACAGAACGAAATGACTATACATCTGACCCGCATTTTCCGAAAATGTATAAATACTTACGAAGTCAAAATAAGTATCTGATCAACTTTTCAGTCTCTGAAAAAGGATACTGTACAAAAAGTCATAGTTATGAGTGGTGCAAAAGTGCAAAGAGGAGCAGCTAAACAGATGTGCAGAAGTAGGCAGTAAGGTAAACATGTTTACTCTACAGTAAAAATAGAATAAGAAAATAATCTTAAGAATATTTAAAAAAAAAACGTTAAAAAAATTGATTAGTTTTCATTAAAACAATTAAAAAATACTCGAACTAACTTGATTACTTTCAATTACTTTTGGATTACTCCGATACCAAATATGCTAATAAAAGACAAAAGAAACTAAATATTAATAAAATGATGACTCACAACACGTGGTAAGCTCCTGGCTTTGATCTCTTTGATCTCCGGCAAAACTAACAAAAATGCGACAGAAACAAAATGAAAATAAATCCAATCACCTTGCCAACACCATTTTTGCCCTTCCATGTATTCCGTTACTCCCCAAGCCTGCTCAAAATGTAGTCATTTCATTCATATTTGGTTTATTTTGTCTTTTATTAGCATATTTGGTAATGGAGTAATCCATCAGTAATTGAAAGTAATCGAGTTAAAGTAACCCTACCCAACCCTGCGGGCTGGTTATTTTAGGCCCAATCTTACCTCTACTCGCAACTCCGTTCCTCAAAGCAGTAATCCTTTCAAACCACAGGGGGCGTCAACGTACAAATCCAAATCGCTACCACTGACCAAAACGCGAAGAGGAAGAAGCACTAGCGTAAACAGTTTAGTGCTGTTCTGCTAGTGACGCTGAATCGTCGACTTTTACGTTAAAAGCAAACACATAAAAACACAAAAAAAATTCTCGGTGGGGGTCGCCAACTAAAAGCCGAAAACATGCCGGAGAGTAAGTCATCCTTTTGTCATTTTCCACATTTGCTATTTACGTGACCGCTGCAAAACTAGAGCTAGCATAAGCTAACATGCCAGGCAGCTGCTTTTTGCCGAAGGGATGGAGGAGAATTCTTGCGCCTTGTTATAGATGCAGTTTGTTTATTTCCCTTAAACAAAATCATCTAGTAAATTATAACATCCTACAAAAATAGTCGAGAGTTTATGTACATGCAATAAAAATAAGGGTATTCTATGATCATCACAAAATAATTTGCCTGGCAAATTTGGGGAAAGAGACATGAACTGATTGTCGTTAAAAACAACGTAGTAAATGTTGTTTCCTACGAGATTAGACATGGTACTCCAGGAATGAGCAGGTAATAAAATGGAGCATCTGCTAGAGGTCAAAGAGTTTGTGTTCGATGTGAGAGGATACCATATTAGTGTTGTCTTCTCTCCTGTGGTAGCAAGACCCAGCAATATCCTCCAGACTGGGTAGAGAGCAGCCAATGATTTTAAGGGCTGTGTTGATGACTTTCTGCGAGGGTTTCCTGTCTGTTGCTGTGTACCCACCACACAGCGCTGTCATGCTGTATGTCAGTATGCTCTATTGTGGCTCTGAGGAACGACAACAGCATTTTCTGTTACAGATTGTTTTTACAGAGCACTCTCAGGAAATGGAACTGCTGTGCCTTCCCCACGTATTAAATCAAAATGAAATTGAAATGGGGTGGCGTGGAGAGTCATTTCACACTTGTTCCTGTTTTTTTTGTTAGTGTAGCGTGAAAATAGTAAAAGTTTGAAAAGGCCCGTTTCCAGAGGCCAACCCAAACCCCCAAAAAGTTGAGAAAATAAGACTTTATTAGTACTTGAGGAATGAGCTGACTGAGGCTGCAACCGTGACTTAAATCCAGGAAATGGCGACAGGGAGTAGCAAAATTTCAAGTTGCTTATCTGTTCGATGTGGGTTTACGTTTCACAGCGGAGAGTTACTCCAACCCTCTGGCCCCTGAGGGTCACGATGTGGACGACAGATCAGCCGCTCAGTAAGTATTAACTGACACTCTCCTATATGCTTACAGTAAAAGTGTTTGTTCACCAAAATGTTTGCGTGGTCCTGCAGGTCGAAGTTGACCAACGATGACTTCAGAAAATTGCTCATGACCCCGAGAGCCACGCCTTCTTCGGCTCCACCTTCCAAGTCTCGACATCATGAGTGCGTTTTTGCTAAAAGGCTAAAATTCATTTTAACAGCATAACATCACACTATGCCTTTAGCTCTGCAAGATTATCAACATTAGATGATAACTTAAATGACTACAACTTAAATAAAATCACAATAACAGTGTTGTTGTGTTTTACCCAGAATGCCAAGGGACTACAATGAAGATGAAGATCCTGCCGCAAGGAGGAGAAAGAAAAAGAGGTTAAAATCTATTCTTCAAACATCGGTTATATTTGCCCGTTGACTGACTGATGCCGTATGTGTGCATTCAATAGCTACTATGCTAAGCTACGACTGCAGGAGGTTGAACGAGAACGCGAGCTGGCCGAGAAATACCGAGACCGTGCTAGAGAGAGGCGAGATGGAGTCAACAAGGACTACGAGGAGACTGAACTCATTAGCACCACTGCTAACTACAGAGCTGTCGGACCTTCAGCCGAAGCGTGAGTGCAATTGGAGCAATCTGTCATGATGGCGTGGTTTGTGCTAACTTGCTAATGTTATGCAGGGACAAATCCGCAGCAGAGAAACGGCGTCAGTTGATCCAGGAGTCCAAGTTCTTGGGTGGTGATATGGAGCATACTCACTTGGTGAAAGGTCTCGACTTTGCTCTGCTGCAGAAAGTGAGACATGCACAATTGCACACACAAATGATTTCTGTGTTTTGGAGATTTAAATCAATGCACTTGTTTTTACATTTTTTCGTGTGTGTCAGGTGAGAGCTGAGATTAACAGCAAAGAGAAAGAAGAAGAAGACTTGATGGAGAAAGTTCAGAAGGAAGCCAAGTAGGACCTCAGTCTCCTGGCCGTCGTCATGACTGACGTAGATTACCATCAAAGCAAACGTCCTCTTTTCCTTTGTCATTGTGTGTGTGGCAGAAAAGACGTCGAACCAGAGGAGAAGATTGAGTTCAAGACTCGTCTTGGTGAGTTCAAGTTGGAACGGGATAGCCGTGTCTTTTTCTCAAGTAGCTGCTAGAGATGCACTATACAAAGATCTGAAAAGCTTACGTTTAAGAGGAAACACCTTATGACAAAACTCACTTGAGAGTAATTGCAGGGCTAGTTTGCCAACTTGCAATCGCTGTAGAAACCTGCTTCTAAATTGCTGCAACTTCTCACGATCCCCTGGCTTCGCATTAAAATGTCATTAGTGGTTAAAAAAAGGCAATATTGATTTGAATAATAAGCAAAAATATATGACCTTTTACACAAAGTTCATTTTTTTAATATGCGCAGGTCAGGAAAACTGTTATTTATTTTGCATAACACAAGGCTCATGTAAAGGTAGATGACATGATTGTCCGTCATCTTTCTGCCAATGCTAGGAAAAATAAAACCGTGTGGTTTGGAGACACCATAGTTTGTCTTTTTCCTTGTGCTTTGTAGCACTCGTTTCAGACTAGTTTTGACTAAGGCCTATACAAATAAACATGACTTGACCTCACTTGGAGGTTGCACAACACAATAGAGTATCTCTTTTAAGTGTCATAATTGGTGACTGCTGTTAAGATGTAATTTCGGCATTTGGGGAAAAAAATGCTGCTTCAAATTTCCATATCGACCAGCAGTCATGAATGCCCAACATGGAAAACCAATGTCATCTAGTGTCAGTGAAAAGACCTGAGCACAAGTCAATAATTAACACCATTTTCAGACCTAAACGCGTTTTTCCAAACTTCATATTACTTTAAAAATAAACCAAAAGGTAATTTTTAATAAAATTGTAATTATAAGTTTTCACTTTTTTGTAACCCTCTAGAGCTCTTGTTGGTGATAGGAATGAGTGGAGAGGTGTTGTAAAAGGATAGTGGGATGTTCTAAGGGATGGGCAGGGCACTTGTATGATGCGGCAGGGGTAAACCAGTGAAAGCTGAAGAGCCCTGCTGTTGAACAGAAGAGTGTGTTGTGTCACCCTGACCCGAGTGACATGTCCGCTTTCTTGTGTCCCGTTTCATCTGGAGGGACAAAAGCATGACCGACTTGGGTGCCGAGGTGCTTAACTTGTTTGGGTGTTTGGGCATGTGGGTTGGCCATGGTCCCCAAAAATTTTGTGTGTGATTTTTGCTACTTTTTGCTTCTTTTTTTTCCCCTTTATTTTTGTATGTGTTTGTCTTGCTGTCGGTCACCCCTTTCAAGGGATATGACCAGGGTAGAAAGATAGATAGATGATGGATAGTAACCCTCTTGCCGGCTGCTTATTAAAAGAAAATCCATAGAATCTATTTGAAGATTGTCTCTGATTGAAATGCAGTGATTAATCACAAATGATAGTTTCCTCATTGACAACTTTACATTCTAAAACATTGCCTTAAAACATCTTGCATCTGACAGGTCGCAACATCTACCGCATGGTGTTCCGCTCGGGCGTGATGGAGCGCAACGAGCTCTTCCTGCCAGGCCGCATGGCCTACGTGGTGGACCTGGATGACGAGTTTACCGACACCGACATTCCCACCACACTGATTCGCAGCAAAGCCGACTGTCCCAGTATGGAGGTACGCACCTAATCATCGCCTGTTAAAAGGGTTTGTGCTTATTCTGCATTTTCACGCCTGAAATAGGCGCAGACGACGCTGAGCACCAACGACATCGTCATCTCCAAACTGACACAAATTCTCTCCTACCTCCGCCAAGGAACCCGACACAAGAAGATTAAGAAGAAAGACAAAGGTGATCTTGTAATAAATGGACATGAAACTAAAACAAATGTGGATGTAACACACCGAGTGTTTATGCTTAAATGTACTTCAGGTAAAATGGATGAAAAAAGAGCTCCAGAAGCTGATATCGGGTCCGTAGCTAACAATTTTCGGTCACTTCTTTTCTTCCTTTTGGCTCCTTTTCACATTGTGTGTCGTGTTTTGCACAGGATCTTTGACGACATCAGCGACTACGTGCCACCTGCCGTAGCCTCGTCCAAACCGCACAAGGAAAAAGAAAGACGCCGAGACCGGGACAGAGAGGACGAGAAGAAGCGAAGACAGGCTTACTTTGAAAAAGAACAACAGGTCAAATTACACAGTATTGTTTTACACTTTATGCACACAAAGCCTGTATTCTGCAATATCCAAACTAAAGGTCCCAAATTTGCTATTAAAGCCTAAATCAATATTATATCACGGCCCCTAGTGGTGCTAAAATACTTCAGTCATTTAAATAGAACACACATGATTCAATTTATGAGCAAAACTGTGTGTACTATCTCACAAACACGACTTAAAGGCTTAGAGATTTTTAACTTGAGACGCCTCAATGAAGAAACTGACAATTTTGACGGCCATCCTACTACTACGGAAGCCAGAATGACGATATAGTGAAGTTGGCTTGTCCCAGTGTTGCTTTTAGCGCTTAACAGTCTCTTACCTACCACAGCTAAACCCTTTACGTGTTGATCAAGTAAGTCATATTATTCTGGCGTCTTCAAAATTTTTGCCAATGTTTTCATCTCTAGGCACTCATGTTTGCCGCTTAGCTGCAGGCTATGGCCCGCCGTTAGCCTCTGTTGGTATTGTTAGCTGCCTTCTCTAAATAAAGCTTGCTTCACCCCCTCAGTATTATTCACGTTCCACAGCAGGCCTTGCAAGCAAATGTGACTGAGTTTGGTGATTCAGGCATCTGGGAGTTGTCATCTTTGATAGTTTTTCGCAGTTTTACCTTCTCTGGCCTCTCATGTAAATGAGGTCCATTATTCAAGGTCCCAATGCCTGACAAATTCTCCTTGCTCTTGCATACTTGCTGGCCTTCATTGTAACTTCTCCAGCTAGCAAATAAAGTTAGATGCTTACATGAGCTCTGACCAACTCCAACTGCCGTGGGTGTATCCTCGGGGTTCATATGGGTGCTTAAAATCCTTGAAAATGCTTGACTTTTTATGTTGTGTTTTCAAGGTTTGAAAAGGGCTTGAATTTTGGGTGACATGCTTGTAAAAGCTGGAAATCGTTGCCATGTTCTTCTGCATTCGGACTCATTAGATAACACATTCAATGAAGAGAACTAAAACATGTCTGCTTAAAAATGACGCTGACACTTCTCTTTATTGGCTTCGTTTTGCCATTGCATTTTTTCTTCCCTTGTGTTTGACGGCAACATGTATGTGTATGGCATAGTCCTTTGAAGCATCATCGCCCCCTATGGGTCGCGCCCAAGAGGACAGCTGCACGCTACAACTCAACAGGGCACTATGAAATGTGTATTACCGCAAGGATTACGTATCAATTATAGACATTTATTATGAGCCATACAAGAAATGAAGGTAGTGGTTTTCACTGGTTAATTGTAAGGGGACGAACTTCCTGCAACTGACATTGTAAGCTACATATTACTGTCATGTTTAGCCAACACCTATATCGGGAAAGATTTCGTCTCAAAAATATTGTTCAGATCCACAAATCTATTCAGGATTTACTCAAAATTTAAAAATATGTCTTGAAAAGTGCACATGCAAGATAAAAACGTATATATTGATCACATGTATTTTTTGGGCAATGCAAAGAACATAATTCACACCTGATTTTCTTTTAAAGGTGCTAAAGAAATTGAAAAAATGCATTTGAGAGACTTCGAAAACTGCTTGAATTTGGCCATTAAAAAGCTGTACAAATCCTCTGTATTTTGTTGTCACTCTTGGGGATTACCAACTGCTTTCATGTCCTATCGCTGGCTGAAATTAATTTTTGCTTACACTATAAAGTAAGTGATTAAGCTTCTGAGTTGCCACGTAGTATTCTTCGTACTAAAATCTGCAAATTCAGTGCAACTGTTTAAATCTAGGCTTAAAACACACTTCTCTTCTATAGTTTATGAATAATCTTTATTTTATGTTCACAAAATCTGTGTATTATTTGTTCGTGGAACATCCACTGCATCCTGGAAGGGGGGGGATTACCTCATGTGCGGTCCCTTCTCAAGGTTTCTTCATTTTTCTCATGTTGAGGTTTTTGAGTTTTTCCTTGCCCTCATGTAGGTTTTAGATCAGGGGATGGTGTCATAATAGTCTGTGGTTTGCAATAATCTGTGGTCTGTGCAGCCCTTTGAGACTCTTTGTGATTATGGGCTATACAAATAAGCATGACTCGACTTGACTCCCTAAACTACGACAACCTCTAATGGTGAGCTGTTACACACTGTCCCTTAAAGCTTTTATGGGATGGACCTATTATCTGATGATGCTATTCAGATACCTTTTACAATTATTACGCAAATTAAGAATACCCTGTTAGATTTCCCTGAATCCAGAACTGCCACAAATTTTGAACACATCGCCGTTATCAGTTATAAAAAAGTTGAAGTAAACCAAATAACCAAATCGTCCAGGACTAATGCTAACACTTGCAGGGTTAATAATCACTTACAACATAAAAAATACACAAATGAGTTTTAAATGCAATTAATGAATTATAGTAATAATGAAAACAAACCATTCCGCCTGTGTTTGTGTGTGTTCTTGTAGGTGGTGGAGGAAGCAGATACAGGTATGTGCTATCAAAACATGAGATTAATTGCTATCTACTCTTCAAATATGGATTTATTTTTGTCAATGTGTATGCGGCGCAGGTCCAGGTTCAGTACGGGATCAGCTGAAGTTGATCAACGAAAAGTTTGCTGGTGCTGCGGGGAACCAATGGAAGGACCAGGATGCATATCCTAGTCATATGATATGAGCTAATGTTCATATCATAAATGTGCTAACTAACGTCGACGTGTGCAATAACTAGTTTCCTTAACGTGTTGCACGCCTGTCCCGAGAAGAGAAACAAAGGAACATCTGGGAGATTTCTTCGGGGGTTCCAACTCTTACGCTGAGTGCTACCCCGCTACGTAAGTTGCGAGTATAATTTAACACCGGTGACTTTGCAGATTAAAAGGAGCATGTGCATGCGCTCATGTTTGTAGGATGGATGACCTGGCTGTGGACAGTGACGAGGAAGCCGACTATAGCAAAATGGACCAAGTAGGATTTTTTTTTAGTTTTGTTGAGTTATTTTTCAACGTTGAACAGTGATTCCAGGTGACCGGCTTTGTGTTTGGCGTTACAGGGTAACAAGAAAGGACCACTAGGTCGCTGGGACTTTGACACTCAGGAGGAATATTCGGACTACATGAACAACAAAGAGGCACTGCCTAAGTAAGTGCCAGGACCAGAGTTTTGCAAAAGTGAACATATACCTCTCACTAGTGATGTTCAATACTCAATATCACTTGAAAAAGGAAACTATACACCAAACCTGCTGTTCGTGCAAGTGTCCAGCAGATGGGACTAATTCCCCATAAATACCCAGAGCACAATCCACATCGTCAATAGTCAAGTTTATTTGTGACGCCCTTAATCACAAGGAGTCTCAACTGGCTGTACAGACCACAGATTATTGTGAACTACAGACTATCACCACACCAAACCCTGATTTAAAACCTACGTGAGGGCAAGGAAGAACTCAAAACCTCAGCTTGAGGAAATGCCCATTTAGTTGTTCCTGTATAAGGCCATGCCTCGTCCCCATTTGGTCCCTACCATGCAATACTGGTGACACACAACCAAATATGCGCGTATAAACTGATCCCTGATTTTAGGATTTAATTTTATAGCTTTAAATATGGCTTGTATGTGAGTTTATATAATAAAATCCATTGCAGCCTGGCCTTCCTAGAAGAGGGGATTACCTCATGTGCAGTCCCTTCTCACGTAACGGAATACATTTAACGGTGTTACACAATTAGGATACACATATTTTTATGCAATCTTTTACAGGTACATTAAAACCAAATACAGGTATAATAGTAAAAAGAAGGATGACTTTTCAGGACGACAATTTTATTTAAAGTATGTTTACATATAGACCCTTTTCTTGTTTGTAAACAAGTGTGACAGCCTAGTTGCACGCGCCTTGTTGACGCAGAACAGTGGGATTCATGTCAGATGATACCAGCCAATTAACTGACAAAGATCTTGGATCGTAAATAGTAGCATCTTGAATAAGCACAAAGTATGTGCAAGCAGCAAGATAGCGACTTTACTTTAGTGATCAAAGTCAACAAAAACATGTTCTTTTGATCGGCGCTACACATGGATTGTTGCTCTCAAATGTAACAACATACTCTCACAATTGCACAACTATACTTACTCTCATACTGAGCGTCATACCCACGCACAAACACAACTATTCTTTCTCATACATACTACTATACTCTCTCACACAGATAGTGAAGTTTTTGTGTGTGATATCAAAAATGTGCATTGTGTTTTTTTATTTTTTTTGAAGTTTTCATACA
This sequence comes from Urocampus carinirostris, assembly GCF_059441175.1. Lineage (NCBI taxonomy): Eukaryota > Metazoa > Chordata > Actinopteri > Syngnathiformes > Syngnathidae > Urocampus > Urocampus carinirostris. Next base: position 8,856,748 of record NC_142365.1, read on the forward strand.
ATATGTGTACTTTGTTATTTGCAGTAGACTGGCATAGTAGACTACGGAGGATTAATATTATGTTAGTAGTATGTATTAGTAATGTATATATATAATATTGATTTTGGGGAGTCAGGAGAGCAGGGAATTATGACAATCTAAACAAGAGGAGATATCACCGCTAAAGTTTGACATACATTTTTGATAAATATTTGACTTATCATTTCGGTGAATTCTTATCTCTCGCCAATATTGACAAATTCTGATATTTTAGACCTGAATTGTCTTCAGTGTCATTGATAACGTGTATGCCCTCAGGGCCGCGTTCCAGTACGGCATCAAGATGTCGGAAGGCCGCAAGACGCGGCGCTTCAAGGAGACCAACGAAAAGGCGGAGCTGGACCGCCAGTGGAAGAAGATCAGCGCGGTGAGAATAAAATTGTCTTTATTGTCTTTGATATTGATAAGGAAGTGTGAATTTCCCTACAGGGATGAATAAAGTATCTGTCTGTCTATCTCTATCTATCTATCTGTCATCTCTCTAGCTCTCTAGCTCTCTATCTATGTGGTGAAGCATTGTCTGCACTCATGGAACTCTAGTGTAATCGCGTTATAAAGACTTTATAGAGGAAAATAAAATCAAGACTGTCGGAATAAACAAGCAAAACCACATACAACGTAGTGCTTAGATACTGGCTCAAGTTATAATAATAGGGCAATGAAAGAATAGTGAACCATGAACAAGAGAACAATGAAAAGTTGTGCAAAAACATTTGCAGCAACAAAATTCTTGTTCTGCTGTCCTTTCTAATTGATATCAACCCTGTTTGTTGTTCCAGATTATTGAAAAGAGGAAGAAACTGGAGGCAGACGGGTGAGTTTTTGTTATACTGGGAAATTTTCACTCTTGGACTCCTTAACTATGACATATTTGATGCATTTGTTACAAATGTAGCCCAATATATATTTAAATGAAAATTGCAGCTAAATCGTTTTTAAAATATTTTTTAGGTATTAAAAAATGCTATAGACCAAGGGTGTCAAACTCAGCTTAGTTTGGGAGTGGGACTAGTAAAGTATTGGCATAAAAAGTGTGCTTAAGCTGGACTACCCGGGGGTCTTTTTGGAGGGTTATAATTAGATTATGATTCAGGGATGTAAGATTTGATTATAAAACAATTGTTAAGGTTTTTTACCTCTGAATATTTTTTCTCTTTCACAGGGATTTAATCTTTTTGTGATTAATTTTCCCTTCAGCTTATTTAAAATTGAGGAAACTCACGCAGACTGGGAAAAAATAGCTTACAAACACAAATATTTAAATGATGTTTTTGTGTTTTTTTATGAAAAGTTTTAACTGAAAAGGAGAACTTCACTGTTAGATTTCATATTCATTATAGATAGGAGCTAATGCTTTTTTACACTCCTGCATAGACACCCAGGTGCTGTTTTAAATGTAGCCTTAAACCGTGAAATAACATAGGAATGGGTTTCATCAATGTTCTCTGGTTGATTAATGGTGGTCAGCAAATACAGCTTCAATGGGTGCTTTGCAAGTGGTGCCTGGCTTTGGTGACATCCAGTGTCCATATTTGAAATAGTTTGACGCTGTTCGGCTCATTTTTCTCTTCTGCTTCTCTCAACATTGCCCCGCGGGCCATAAACTATGATGTAGGGGTCAGAAGTGTTGCCGCTAATTGCTTTTTCTGTGTTTCTTTCCCACAGGGTGGACATGAAGCGTCCCAAATACTGAACCTGGTCCCTTGTTATGTTTGATGAATCACTTTGGTCAATTAGCAGTACGACTGCATACTTGTATGATTAAAATACATTTTGAAATATAAAAAAAAATCATGGCCTAACCTTGGTTCTATCTTTTAAGTTTTTTAAAAAGTGTGGCTGGTTCCTTTTGATCATTTCAACCGGTGAACGTGAATAAAATGTCGAAATCAAGAAAATTGTGCGTGTGGGATTTTCTGAGCGTTGAATAAAATGAGATGTAAAATGCGCATGCGTACACGCTTCGACTGGAACGAGCCCGGAGTCGGTCGCGCGCCTCAGCCAAGATGGCCGCCGAGGATCTCCCTTCCGAGTTTGACGTCGTCATCCTAGGGACAGGTTAGTCTAAGAAACATTTTCTAGTGCTATGTCGTTTATTACAAAAGTGGCTTTTTGTTGTAAAAACATTTTTTCCTCCTCAATTTTGTTGCGGGACGATACAACTCATCACAAGCTGACATAGTAACCATACACGCCTTGATTAGCATTCGGCTAACAGTCTGTTCATTTTAAACGAGGGAGGCTAGTAAACAAGTTAACAGCCTACATATTGAAAATAACATGTATTTTTAATTTTATCACTTGTATTTGGTTTTATTGACGTTTTGTTATGTCCCCTGCGCAGTCATGTTGACAAGCAGTGATGATGCCCATGGGCGTGACGATGACGTCACAGACCACTCTGTTTATCCCTAGCTCCAATTTGGATCCATTACATATTCTTTAATTTTAGCGAGGTTAAACACGATTTCTGGGTTTAAAAGAAAATCTGAGAGTTTTCTTTGAGGAATTGACATTAACAGGCAAGGGAAATTAGAACAGTAGACTCCAGGATAAGAATCATCAGTTCTGATAAAGGGATCGCACGGTGAAATATCCTTGTAGAGGAGGATAAAACCAAATGAACTAATCCGTTCTAAGGGTAGTAATGTATTTTTTTCTAGCATAATCACAAACTCAAATTATGTGGTTCTGTTTTTGGTTCTCCCTTTAGCATCACTGCAAGCCTTAAACCCATAGCAAATGAATACAGTACCAAAATACAGTCTTGTATCGCTGACTCGCAACGTCACAAGATTTTGAACTTGGTGAGGGGACAGACATTGTGGGATGTAAATCCACCTATAGCATATGTATTTTCATGATGCCGTGACATAAACCAATAGCTGACCAGTAGTTATGTGCTTCTCTGTTCGAATCTCTAAAGCGTGTGTTGGGTATTATAAATGAGTGGTTCCTGAATATGATGACCAATTTCAAAATATACTCATCAGAGAAACATCATGAATCTGTCAAGTCATGTTTATTTGTATAGCCCTTAATAACAGAGAGTCTCAAAGGGCAGCACAGACCACAGATTATTATGACACCATCCCCTGATCTAAAACCTACATGAGGGCAAATAATACACATATTGTCAACATAAAATATAGGTTATTCATATGCTCTAGAATAGTAGTGTGTTTTAAGCTTAGTTATAAACATTTCCACTGAGGTTGCAGATCGAATCTCAGGGGGAAGAGCATTCCACAGCACCGGGGCCCAAATTGAAAATACTCTCGAACCTGCGGATCTCTTCTTGGCTCTTGGGATCGCGAGTAGACCAGCATTTTCAGAGCGAAGGCTCCGGACCAAAACGTAGGGCGAAATTAAATCTGAAAGATTTGAGGGAGAAAATCCTTGCATGATTTTGTATACTACCAACTGAACAAGATACCCGAAAACTATAAAGCCAAGAATAGCTCAACTGAAAGTTCCTAAGGAAGTCAGCTGATGAGTTGATAGTCTGCAAAAATCGAGTCACTCCATCTGGGATCGTCCAGTGAATCCAACCGCGTAAAATATTTACCCCAAAACACACGATAATGCAGACAGATTAAAAGAGTGCCTGAAAGCATTTCTACATCGTTGGACGTTCATTGTTTTAATCTTTTCGCTTTGCCACATAATTTCCATTTACAAAATAAACAAACTCGTAAAATATTTTAATATGGGCATTAGCCTCTGACCTTTTGATTGGCACCACTCTCAGCCAATAGCAGGCTTATTTCACAGTCCACAGCCCGCATTAGCCAGTAAGGACTTGTTTGATAAAAGGGAGATAGCCTCCTTTAGCTCCAAATATCTCCAGCCAGTAGTAACCAATTTATATGATGATTGACACAATGGTTAGCCAATGAATTTCTGAACAGAATGTTGCACATATATTTACTCTGTATTTCACAATCATTCATTTACTTATGGAAAGAGAAGTCAACCATTTGCAACTCTTTCGAAATGTCAAAAAAAATGTAAAATACACAGTTGCAAAACCAAGTGCTGTTAACTGTCCGTTTTCGAATGGCCAATTTTGGAATCACCTAGATCCACCATTATAAATGTGTAAAATACAATGTTTAGTTTTTCAGATTGTGATCAAATCTGACAAGGTACCAGGGAAGGCTTCAAGCTATTGCTTTGCTTGTTTTCCAGCTAAGATGCCTAAACTACACTTATCTGCAGGCATTTAATTGTAAAAGAAGATTCAGGCAAGAATAGAAACACCTTCAATTTGTGTGTGTTTTCCAACTCTGTTTACTCAATGTTAGTAGAACTTGCTGTGATTTTTTCAGTTTGGGAAAAAACTTCAGAGTGTTTCCATTCAAAAGAAAGCAAAACCGCCCATGTTTTCTAAACGGTTCAAGAACAGCATTCAATTTACTTTGGGTGCGTCTTGGATTAGTAGCAGACCAGTAATTTATGACGTCAACCAGTAACAGATGGACATCTTAGAGATATAACTTGTCATGCGCACTAAGGCGGGGACGCCATATCCGAGGGGGTCTAGTATACTTCCTGGTTTGATTGGGATTCTCGATTTTTTTATAGGTCTAACAGAGTCTGTGGTGGCGGCGGCATGTTCTCGAGTGGGACAAAGAGTTCTCCACCTGGACACGTGAGTTCTGCTCAATTAGACAGGGTTTGTGCAGATGCCTGAATTACTTAAATGCTTGAATTTCATTTCTGTGTTTTCAAGGATAGGAAATTACTTGAATTTTGGGTGAAGTGCTTGTAAACGCTCGAAATTGTTGCCATGTTTCTCAAAAGGTCTGCTAAAAAAAAACACCAACACTTCTCTCTTGTGGCTTCGCATTGCCATTGCCATTCTTCCTCGTGATTAATTGCAGCTAGCATTAGTTTGTACGCCATTGTCCCTATGAAGGGTGGTGACTAAGGGGACAGGTCCATGTTACACCCGAACAGGGCACTATGAAATGTGTATTAGTGCAAGAATTACGTATCATTTATGGACATTTATAATGGACCGTGCAAAAGATGAAGGTGTTGTTCACCAGTGGTAAATTGTAACGGGAAAAACTTCCTGCAACTGAAAATGTAAGATACAGTATTTTCCGGACTGTAAGTCGCTCCCGAGTATATGTCACACCAACCCAAAATTTTTTAAAAATATTTAAAAGGAAAAAACATATATATAGGCCGCACCGTATAAGTCCGATTTTTTTGAGGCAAATCCAATACCAAAGACATACATGCCATGCTATGAAGCTCATTTCACTGACACAACTTTCTAAGTCACCAAAATTGCTAATTCATGTTGCTGTATGTATATTTTGGACCCAGCAGATTTGATCACGTTTTCTGTTATCCCATAATACATTTGTGAATTTCCCTGCGGGGATGAAGTATCTATCTATCTATCTATCTATCTATCTATCTATCTATCTATCTATCTATCTATCTATCTATCTATCTATCTATCTATCTATCTATCTATCTATCTATCTATCTATCTATCTATCTATCTATCTATCTATCTATCTATCTATCTATCTATCTATCTATCTATCTATCTCTAGATATTAAATAGATATCTAGATAGATAGATAAAGTCATAAAAAGAACCAAACCTCATCAATGTTTTTGTGACAAAGAACTATCTGTTCCAATCACTCTATCAGAGAAAAATCAGAGTTGTAGAAATTATGTTCTTCACAAGTATTTGTATACTTTTGACCACAATTGTATATTGGGAGGGATTTGTCTCAAATATATTTTTAATTTACTCAAGATCTAAAAATCATATCTTGAGAAATGCCCATGCAAAATTAGATAATGCATATGTAAATCGCTGAAGTATTTGTGGCTATGCAAAAGACATGATTTACACCAGATTTTTTCTTTGGAAGGTCCTGGAGAAATTGCAAAATTGACTTTGTGTTAAGTGCTTAAGTTTCCCCATGCACACTAAAAAGAAGTTTGTATGTTGACATTTCAGGAGGAGCTACTACGCGTCCAAGTGGGCTAGCTTCACATTTAACGCTTTGTTGACATGGATCCAGGAACATCAGGTGACACGGCTCTTACGTGGTTTCCCGGGTCAGAAACCTCAAGTCGTCTAACTTTTATTTTCTCATCCTTCAGGAGAAGCTTCATATTAATGAGGTCCAAGATTGGGCCAGCTTATTGCAAGATGGAGAGGAGCCGTTCCAGCTCTCCGACGCTGATTCCGCCTCCGTCCGAAACCTACAGGTGTTCTGCTTTACCAGGTGAGCGTCTCTCGGATTTGACGATTGAGTCCCTTTTTCCTCTTTTGGGGAGATGATTATAATGTTTTTGGTCGGGCGTTTGCCTCAGGGAGGAAGATGACGAAGAGGAGAATGAAGAGAAGGAGGAGGTTAGCGTCTGCGTAAACGAAGAAAATGAAGAAAAAGAAGAATCTTGTGCAGGTGAGTTAAGATTGACGGTTATGCTGATCACAAAAAAACAAAGATTGACTATTTTTGTCCGTTTGTCAGAATCTATGGAGCAGACAGCTGGAGATCAGCAAAAGCAAAACGACTCGTGTGCAGGTTGTAGTCCAGGGGTGGGCAAACGACAGCCCGCGGGCCACATGCGGCCCCATCACGGTTTTTAATCAGGCCTTGAAAATATGATAAAGGGTTTTATTTAGAAATTTTGAAGAAAAAAATTCGGTGGCACGCTTGTCCCCAGTTTCTCTTTGTGGCCCCATTCTCCATAACAGTTTTCACTTCTTTCAAATAATGTGTACATTTAAATCACGTGATTGCCATTTTTAATATATTTTTAAAGGGACCGTGTCCATTATTTGACCGTTAAGACATCACTTGTGTGATGCAACCGAAAATGAGTGCTAAGAGCACAAGGAAAAATTGCACCATTTCTCTTCTCAATTTTTAGCCCAGCCTTTCACAAGGTTGTTGTTTTTTGAGGGTACCCGTTGCAGCAAGATGGCGGACAGTTATGTCAGCTCCCTCTTGGTGAGGTTCACGTAAAAATAATGCGAATTTCATGACTTTGGTTAAAAAGGACCGTTCTATGATGGTTCGTGTATTTTTGTCTATTATTTGGTGTTGTTTTTTTAACTCTAGAAGGAGCTATATAATACACATTGTTCCTTTAATTTTCAATTTTCCTTTTCTTTTATCGTGTGTTTTATTTGTTTATCAGCATATCCATCATGTTTTTTTTAATGCACATCAATAAAAATTCGGCTTAAAATGGGGCATAATATATTATGTAGATAATTCTGAGTCTTTCTAAACATATTTGTTGTATTAGGGAACACATCTAGTGAAATCTAACATGCACATATACGTATATCAGGATATGTAATAAATATAATAGTGTCTTTTCTGCATGCCTTACCAAGGTAACGCATAAAAACTGAGGAGAGACAAAAGATAATCCTTGCCCAGCTGCTCTTCAACATTTTTTAACTTGACGTGACCCGCGACTCGAAACGTTTTCCCACCCCTCTTGTTAACAGACATCAAATGTGTTTATTTATTAATTTGATATGCATTTCCTTCTCTTAGATCTCACAGAATCACCAGAGGAAACTGCAGACGTGCAGGAAACCCCTGAAGAAGAAGATGTATGTATAATAAGTTGTCATTCTAGGTCAGGTGATGTGATGATAGATTATTTGATTGCAGACCAAAAACCAGGACAGTGGTGAACCAGATCAGGAACCAAACCCAGAGGTGGCCAACCAGGTAGCGTCGGAAAGGAAGAAGCTGACTTATGCTCACCTCATCAAAGAAGGACGACGCTTTAACATTGACCTCGTCTCCAAGGTAACGATGACCTGTCCTGAGCTCCCATCCTGAGCCATAGTCAAACCCCACAAAGTAGGATCATGTATTTATTTATTAAATATCAGTAACATACAGTATAATATATATGAGTGTAACAAAGTAACAACTATAGATCTACAACTGAAAACACAGAAGCGCAGTTGAATGGATGAATGTTTTTTATTGTCAGTATGCAATAGTCTATTGAAATTGGAAGGCTTCTCCTTTCAGTGTAAAAAACCGATGTAGAGAACATCCAGCTAGCTGGAGATCCTCGGGTTGAGCCAGGTCTCTCTGATAGTTAAAATACAACCCTCACAAATGTAGCGGGTTCCCACGAGTTGTAGGTACAGGTCATCCGTTTTATGGGTAATGGATCTGGCATATGTGAGGTACAGGCCCGGCAGGTGTAGCTTGTGGGTGTTGTTACGTTAGCCTAGCCCCAGTAGACCGGACCAGCAGCTTCTTTATTGCTTTCTTTTCTGACGCCACTTCTTCTTTCCCGGACCAGATAATAATCCCCAGAGCACCTGGTGGTGATCGGCATTTCTTTGCGCTCTTCTGACTTTCTCAAAGTCAGATTCAATTTATTAATATTGTTCAATGCACCGGTTTGCTTAAAGGCTAGTTGTCGCTGTGTTTGCAGTTTGTTTTTGTTGTCTCTGACTTCGCTTTATGTGTGCCAGCGTGCCGGTTTAAATGACAGCATACACTAGCCTATCACAGTCGTGCACACAAATAGTAGCATCTACCCAACACACACACACACAAAGCCCTCCGCTATCTGACCTGTGATAGCATTTGCTCTGTGTTGTCTGCTGCAGAACACATCGCACGATGAAAATCCGCGAAGTATCATAACTTGACAAAATATACTGCAACGGAGTGTGGAATTACTGTAATTGACTATTGATGCCTGAGAACTTTTCTTCCCCAGTTGATGTACGCTCGCGGCTCCTTGGTGGACTTGCTCATCAAATCCAACGTCAGTCGCTACGCCGAGTTCAAGAACGTCACCCGGATCCTCACCTATCGCAACGGCAACGTGGAGCAGGTGGGTAGCGGTCTTGGTCACGGGATCTCATTTCCGATGGTGATCATACATATCTTATTATTTACCGATCAGGTGCCTTGCAGCCGCGCCGATGTGTTCGCCAGTCGCCAGCTGTCGATGGTGGACAAGAGGAAATTAATGCGTTTCCTGGCTTCCTGTTTAGAGGAAAAAGAGGAGGAGCTAGAAGGTTAGCGGTCGCCATTTTTGTCGTGTCAAAAGCAATTACAGATTAATAGGTATTAACTTGGTGTAGCTGAGATTTTATAGTTGATGCTTTCTAAAGAACCTTGGGGTAGCAGAAATCCATTATGAGTTTGCCACATCTAATATGGAAGACATGTTGCTATATATAATATGATGGACATGCTAAATTGGCGTTCGACACTTCTAATTTGACTGCATCAGTTCAACTGAAGTGATAATGTAAATCTATCAATTTAAAAGATAGAACAAGACAGTACAGGGGTAGCCATCCAAATATCGATGTTATCGATACTTAGCAAGTCCCTGGATTTACTCGACTTTATTGTCTTGAGATTGAAATTTCGCTCCTCCACCAATTACCTCAAAGTGCCATTTCTCTATGTAAACAGCGCTGCCCCCTAGCTCTTATCCATCACCCTTGGCCACACTCAAAGTCTACGCTTGAGTATGTGACTCACAGGCACCTTAAGCACGTCTACCTACCTGGTCTGCAGCTGCATCCTGCCTGACAGGCATAAGATTGGGCCAAACCGATATGCCCACCCTTACCAGAAGCTAAAAATGATTGCTGTGTAGACTTTTATTTTTTCAAATACAGCAAAGGACATTCCCAAGTGTAATTTGTGTGCTAAAGTGGTCTGCTACTGTGGCAACACCACAAATTGACATAAACAAATGAAGGAAGCTCATTTTGCAGAGAGCAATGAGTTGCAACCAAAAATGTAAACATTTTACGGTTCCTGAACAAAAACATCAAAATTCGTTGTCACTATGGCGTCAGGGCCAACGAGAGACGATTTACTCCTTATTTGCTTTACTGACTTTGTTTTCAAAATATTGTGCAGTGGAAGTTATTTTAGTTGCCTTGTTATTTTGTTACGTAGTATTTGTATTTTTGTCACATTGTTGCTTGTTGTAATAGAAATATTTCGAATTATTTGTACTGTTCAGGTTTGCACTGTAATTATTTAGTGAAAAATGAAACATCTTGAGTACCTAAAATCTTTGTGCTGTGATTAATGTAAATACAAACTAATTCAAAGGGGCGGTCGAAATACTAAGCAAAAACTATCGATATCAGATCAGTATCCATCGCTACAACTACTTTACTTGGATCGGATCAATATCGAAATTCCTTGTATCGCCCACCCCCTACAAGATACAGTAAGTGGTATTCTGTGTTCTCCCAAGATTTTATATTTGTCATATAATTTTAGCTTACAGCACTCGACCATATTTGGACTACCTGCGTGACCAGCAGCTGGGTGACAACCTTCAGCATTTCCTGCTGCACTCTATCGCCATGGTAACGGAGGAGGCCTCCACTCCCGTTGGCCTGGCGTCCACGCGGCATTTCCTACACTGTCTGGGTCGCTACGGCAACACGCCTTTCCTGTTCCCTGTCTACGGCCTGGGCGAGATCCCGCAGTGCTTCTGCAGGTGAGGCGGAGGGCAGGACGCTGTGTTTCCCGCAGAATTTTGTGGAGCCTGGTGGGCGGGTAGTCTAGGGTGGGCCAGGGGCACGCTCCCCCGAAAGAAAATGTTTTGATCCGCTGCATTTTTCCAGCAAAATCGAGAAGCTGGATCAGGGGTTGGGAACCATTTTGACCAGAAGAGCCAGAAAGGCAAAAATATTTTTAAAAAACTGAAAGAAGCATACCATACACTTTAGAACAAAATTCAACAAAACCGCCAAACCTTTCCATTTTTATTTGATGATTTGATCAATTCTATGAAATAATAATAATGCCAGAGCTTTTGCCTCATATCGTTATATATACGACTTAAATTTGTCTCCCTCAGTTACTTCAGAGTGTTGGGCTCGTTTTCACCGTCATTTCTTTCCTAAATAATGGTTTCAAAACAAGGTGCAAGCAAAGTTCTTCAGTAAAAATGTCACAAAATACTGCAAATGATAAGGAAATAGTCATATTTAACTTTGGCGTAGACTGTACAGAGCGAGGGAACGAAAGCAGTGATTTGCGCTGTGTAAAGAGAGATCCGCCCACCTCTACCGCTCACCCAATCGAATTGCTCTGAGTGATTCGCTGGCTTTTTGGGTGTTTTTTGTGGGTTTTCACCCAAAAGTATCGCAACGGTGTACATGCATAGTTTAGTGAACTCCCATTTAAAGGATTTCTTTGCGACCTACTGCCAAATCAGCGTATGACTAAACTGTAGTAAAACAGATTCTGGCATGTCTCAGCTTCAGCTTCACATGTACTTTACATGAACCATACGTACTCTTGCGGGCCATCAGTTCCTGACCCCTGAACTGGATCTATGATGAATGTGTGCCCTTTGAATTATAAATACAATAGTTATGAAAGGCAAGGATGCAGCAAAGAAGTCACACTGTTAAACATGGTACTGCATATGAGACGGGAGTTTATTGAAAAAAACTATTGCTTTTCTGATGCTGTACTGTTTTAAGGTATCTCACCAGCAAGTGAATGAGTTTTAAATGTTATCATAAATTATACTCATATCTGTGACTTGATAAATCTCAGTATTATATATCAGTGCCGCTGCTTCTGTGATTGCTGCTATGACAGGATGCCCGTTCTTCTTCCATGGTTTACAGGAGGTTATTGTAACCCGCAACGTATGAGCTACAGTTAGGCCCCGTGTGTTTTCCAGGCTTTGGGACAATTTTTCAAATTTCTTCGAATAGCAGCGCCGCATTTTTACCCTCTGTTGAAAACGTTGGTCGTGCAACAAGGTTCTGGGAAGGTTTTCAACGTCACATCTTACCCAGCTGTCTAATCGCAGTGCAGGCGGGGCGAGACAGGACAAACACTAGAGGGTGCACTTTAGCACGGGGTCAGGGGGCTGTCTGACTAAATATACACCGTGGCGTTTGCGATCATTTATATAATGAGAAATGAACGTTATTTTGACTCACTTCACATTAATATATAATTAGTATTTAATATTTTTTTTGAGTAAAACTAGTTTGAAACTGGTGGGACCAATTCATTAATGGATTCAACTGAGGTTGTGTGATACTGTGCTCGACATTACAGAATGTGCGCCGTGTTTGGGGGCGTGTACTGCCTGAGGCATCCAATCAGCTGCCTGCTGCTGGACAAGAATGAGAACAGGTAACCAAGCATCTTCACTACCACAAAGCATGGTTGTCCGCCATATTGGATATGTGTGATGCATTATTTCCCCTTTCAAAAACCCAAATTTGAAGCCGAAACCCTAGTCAGAAACCTTTCAAATGCTTTAATACCCTAAGTTGAAGCAGAACCGTACTTTGAAACCGTACTTTGAAACCGTACTTTGAAACCGTACTTTGAAACCCTTAGAATGCATTAAAACCATATTTTGAAGCCAAAACCTGAGTTTGAAACCCTTTTCGGAAAAGGTCAAAATGCTTTATAACTGTAGTTTGAACATTAAAATTGTTTTTAAACCCTAATTTGAAGCTCACTATCATTATACCATCCCAAGCCCCACAACGCTTTGCACCATAATGTCAAGCCAAAACCCTAAAAAGACTTCAAAACCCTGATTTGAAGTTTAAACCCTTGTTTTAAACCCTATTTGGGAACCGCAAAAGCACTTGAATAATTGTAGTCTAAAATCCCTAGTTTTTAACCTTAAAACACTCTGAAACCCTAATTTGAAGCCAAAACCCTAGTAAAAAATCCTAAAACCATTTCAAAATCCTGGTTTTAAGCGGAAACTTTAGATTGAAACCTGAATTGAAACGGTTTCAAACTAAAGCCAAAACCCTAGATTGAAACCTTAGTTAGAAACCCCCAAAAATGTTTTAAAACCCTAATTATTAGCTTAATCCCTACTTTCAAATCCTTAAAATGCTTCAAAACCCTAATCTTAAAGTGAAACCCTGTTTTTAAATTCTCAAAAAAGTTTCATTTAAAGCTGAACCCCTACTAATGCTTTAAAATCCCAATTTCAAGCCGTGACCCTAATTTAAAACCCTAAAAAAAGCTTTCAAACCCTAGTTTCAAACCCTAGGCTTTAAAACTTTAATTTGACACACTTGTTTGAAACCATTTTGATACTCTCAAAAACACTGTAAAACACTTTTTAAGGTGAAACCCTTGTTGGAAACCTTAAAATGGCTTTAAAACCATAAACCCTGATATGAAACCATATTTTGAAACCCTCAAAACGCATTAAAACCCTAATATAAAGCCAAAAACCTTAAAGCGCTTTAATACCTCTAATTTGCCGCCTAAACTCTAGTTGGACGCCCCCAAAACACCTTAAAATCCTAATTTAAATCTAAAACCCTAATTCGAAACTGAAACCCTAAAAAAAACAGGTTTTCCCTCCTGGTTTTTGTTGACACATCCAATATGTCTGCCGAATTCGAGTCAGCAGTCCATTGGTGGTTACGATCTCAAGGCTCCTCCCCCCACCAGGTGCACTACGCTGATTGACGGCCGGGGACAGCGAATCAGGTGTAGCCATTATGTGCTGGAAGACTGCTTCCTGCCTGCGCACCTGAAGAAAAAGTCCACGCCAACCAGGTTTGATGCCACCTCCACTCGAATCAATACTGTGGTACCTCTACATATGAGCTTAATTTACTCCAGGATTGTGCTCGTAGCTTGAATCAAATTTTTCAATATGAAATCATTAAAAACTAATTGGCTCGTTCTGGACCTCCCTCAACAATCAAAGTTAGGCTGAACCCTAAAAACACATTCAAATAGTGATTAAAATACAGTAATAGGATAAATAATTTTCATAATTTATTCTGAGGGAGTCACTGTAATAAATGTGGGTTGGGGGGGTTACTTAAAATGCATGTGAACACCATTTTTTACAGCGCATTTTTTCTGCCTGTTTCCGTTTTGATTCATCACTTTCTTTTGCCTTTTTAGATGGACTCACAACGCTATCACTTAAAAAAAATAGTTTATAGTATCACACATTTTTTAAATTAAAACCAAATAATATGTGAAATTAGGAACAATCATATTTTTAAAAAACATGACCGCGATAAAATGTAAATGAAATCAAAATCAATTTTTTGTCACTTAATTTCCACTTTGCTCAACAAGAGCAATATAAAACAAAAACTGTAAAAGTTATCATACAAAAACTATATGACATGAAAATTTGTCATGAAAATAGACTTTTGGTTTTTTTCAATGAAAGCAGGAACTTCCTCCCGTCTCTTAAATTTCCAGCTTTTCTAGTTCGTCCTCCTCTTCACTGTTTTTTAGCAACGGGATAATAACCTCCCTTGGAAATAATTGCAGCGAAGCACCGCATACATTTTTATGCGGCTTTGTGATCGGCACTCGCTGCTTCCCTGATTGACGTGGATGGATGGTGTTATGAGTGCACGGGAGGAAAGAGGTCTAAATGTAGCGGAAGCTAGAGCTCTTGTTGGTGATAGGAAGGAGGGGAGAGGTGTTGTGAAAGGATAGTCGGATGTTTGGACGCGTTCTAAGGGATGGGCAGGCAATCTGTATGATGCAGCAGGGGTAAACCAGTGAAAGCTGTTGAACAGAAGAGTGTTGTGTTCCCCTAATCCAAGTGACAGGGCCGCTTTCTTGTACATGAACATGAAACAATCTTATGTAAAAATTAGATTACCGCACAGTTAACATTAAAAGAGAGGCACAAAATGTCAAATAGTAATATTTAAAAAAATATTTTTTGTATGTGCAGTTCCATCTCCAGAGGCGTTCTCATCACGGACCGTTCCGTTCTACCCGGCGACCAGAATCAGGTCTCCTTGGTAACAGTCCCCCCGCGAGAGGCGGGACTTCCCGCCGTAAGGATGTTGGAGCTCTCGCCGTCTTCCATGACCTGCGCTCCGGGAACACGTAAGCTAGCACGCCAAGCTAGCGGCCAAACGAACTGAACCAATAGGGTTTTTATTCCTCAGATTTGGTCCACCTGACTTGCCAATCCCACCTGGGCTCCGCCCACGAAGACCTGTGGCCGGCGGTGAGCGAGATGTTCCAGACCAGCGAGTCGAGTGACGAAGACCCGCGTCCCAGCGTTCTTTGGTGTTTCTTCTTCAATATGGAGGACGGCGGCTGCGCCCTAGAGAGGGTGGACAGCGAGCGCTTGCCTTCCAATGTTTACGTTTGCACGGGACCGGACGCAGAACTGGGTCATGAGCATGCCATCAAGCAGGTACTGTTTTTTGTGATATGCTGTATAGAGGGGGGTAAAAACGTGTTCCTCACTGTAAGGTGGGGTCGCTGTATCCTGGGAGCGCGACCGTATAAGCCATTTCTATGATTAACATTGTATCAGTTTGAGAAAATAATGAAGTCATTTAGCAAGTTCAGACTACAAAGTGCGACTTTTTCTTCAGTGTCTTTAACACTGGGCCTTACAGTACGCTGAAGCTTATTCTTTGATTTTAGCAACTCGGATGGTTTTTTTGCGGACTGTGTCTGAAGCTCTCAATGTTAATCCACTGGCATTCAAATATACGCACATTTTCAAAACAAAACATGATGCCCGTACAATCACAGCAGCCTGTAGACATGCAGAGGCATGTGATGCGACTAATCTTAAGCGCTCCCATCCCTTTCATTCATGACAGTGATAGACCAAGTTTTGCTACCACTACATAGAAAGTATATTCATGCTGACAGTTGGTCCACAATAATTATTGAACTGATAACAGCCTAATATGACGCCAGTTTTTAGCTGGATAGCTTCTGCCGTACTAAAATATTCAATCAGCAGATACTATTTGTTAAAAAGAGCGATTTTGTTCACACTCCTGCATATACGTCAATTTCATTTTTAATGCTATTGATTAAAGGTTTGATGTGCCAGTCAAAAACTTAAGGCTGCAATCATGACTTAAAGCCAGTAGATGGTGGTAATTTGCGTGTATTTCTTGACTCAGATTAACTTAGCTCTGATCAAGGCATATAGGCTCTTTAAACTCTGAGAATTAAGAGAAAATACCTTATTTTTAAAGACACCTCAAACTATGCTCTGCACCTTTAAGATAATTAATTGATCGCATATTAACCTTCTCATTTGTTAAATGTATAAAATCAGGGATGTGATTTGACCAAAGTGAAATTATCTGAAAATTAGCGGGGGGGGGGGGGGGGGGTGATTGCTAGCTGGGGGGGGGGGGGGGAAACCAGGTAGGACCAGGGCAGTGCCCTGGTGGGGGGAAAAGTGGGGCGAAGCCCCCCCCCGGAGCTCATGGGTTTTTTTAAGTACTTTCAATGCACTCAGATGACAAAGAAATAGACAAGACAACAGCATAAATTTTCAATGTATATTGAACTATCCCATATAAAATTACAGTTTAAGTCAACTCAAAATCAGTCACATTAAAAAACATTTCCCCAACGCCACTATCTTAATTGTAAAGAAGATGGTTCCAGTGGCAAGGGAGACCCTAGACGACCGGCATCTTTCTACAACTGCAGGCGGCTAACGGGATCCAGGTCTGTAGGAAACCGCCTCAAAGCGTGCCGCCACCAGCTTTTGGGATCACTCTTAGTCTGGACTCTACCCTTCGACCTGTTCGGCTTGGGTAACCCTACCAGGAGTACGAGACTCCCGCCGACATAGCTCTGGGGGTCATGGAGACGCGCAAAGTGCCCCACCACGATAAGGTGGTGATCCGTCGGGACACAGCTAAATCCATTCACATGACCCAAACACTACTTCCTCCTAGACTTCATTGCTTTGGAATGGGTCTTTCTAGCCTGCTTCTGTGCAGCTTTGATGGTTCTTCTTGAGGCAGCCTTGCTCATTTGGGTGTCCTGTTTCACAGCAAGTTCTGTTCGTTTTGCAGACAACATAGCTGCTTCTGCATCCTTCTCCTCCCTGTACCTTTTGGAGGATGTCCTCAGATTTAGGAACAGTATGGACTGCACAGGATCCATCAGAATGTCTTTCCTTCCAAAATGGCTGACAGAGGTGGTATTTCTTGCTCTTAGGGCATATTTTACAGTCTGGATAGAACTGTATGTGGCTATGTCCATTCTGCATGCTTTGGGGTTCAGGACATCACCCATGACACTAAAAGCCCCCTCTACTTGCGGCCCATGGAAGCAACTCATGAGAGCCTTCACCATCTTGGCCAGGGTTGGGTATCTTCCAACAGCAAAGACTTGGGCCCACCAACGATCCAGTGCAATTGCCTTCCCCTCTGAGTCCAAAGGTGTTGGCAACTCACTGTCCAACTGGTATTCTCTCACCTCGAGATCATAGTTCCCCAGCTCTGACTCATCAAGGACATTGGTGACCAACGACGACAGCTTCTTCAGTTGGTTTAAAGTTGAGCTGTGTCCTCTGGCAAGTGGGTCAATGGCAGAGGCTGCTCTCAGAAGCTTGCTGTTCATGGGCAACTTTTTCTGAAGGTACAGACCACATGCCAGATATGCTGCCTTGGCTTTGGCTTTGAACTTGAACACAACTGACGACTTGTTAGAAGAATCCATCAGTTTGCTGGTGACACCACCATAGAAAATATCATTTTCTCGGAGTTGGTTGGCTTTGTTGTTCAGTTCAATTTCTGTCAGTTTACAGCCTTGAAGGGACTCTGGCTTTAGGAAACAGGACAAGAACTTCTTGAAGAAGGACACTTGCTTGTCGTTCAGCTTGTGGATCATTGGCGTTTTCGTCTCAAAGGTGATCACATAGTTCTTCAGCAAGGGCAGAACTGCTGTGTACAGGTTGAGGGTGAGAAGCGTATCCAATCTTGTGAAGAATATCTTCTCATAGATCCTCTGCTTCCTCTTCCTTCCTTCCTCAGTCATGTTCTTTTGGCCTAAAGCTGATTGTATGTCTTTGAGTTTGGCTTTGACTTCTCTTGAAAGATCCTTCTTGTGGTAGATGGCCATGATGGTGGGAAGATAGAGTTCTTTATCTCCTCTGCCAAGAAATGCATAGTAGAAGATGGTAAAGACATCCATGAGGCGTAAGGTGGACATTGAAACATTATAGTTTGAAAGCCATCGATGGCTGACAAATCTCTCTGGCATGGTGAAGGTGATGCCTGTCAGAAAGCAAATTTCTTGAAGAGCTTCCTTCAGATCGGTTGACCACTTGAAATCGTTGAAGAGATCATTATGGAGTCCTTCAATCTTGTACTCAAATGGCTTGCAAAAATGCTTAGAGGCGTTGTGGATGTGGTGGCAGGTGGTAAATTATGTACCATAATAATATCGTGGCCATTAAGAAAATCAATGGTAGAATATCATACAAGTACTTAATTTAAAAAATATAAATACTGACAATAGTTTTGATTACTATTAGGCTTAATAATATTTTTAAATTTCCTAAATCATATTTTAAATGTAATAATTTATTTCTTTAATAGCAGCGTATCCAAGTATTTGATAAATGAAAGTACAATAAGTATAGGCCCTACAGTAAAGTGTTGGTGTAATGTACACATGAAAATCTATTATTGTAATTGTTAAATATTTATGGCCATTTTTATTACGTTATAATATTTTCGAAAAAAATGGGAAAACTGTCAAATAAATTTGAAAAGTTTACCACCTACCTCAAAATTCACGACTCTATCAGCAACTGGTACAGGTTGTTGGGGTGGATCACGTCTCTTTATTACCGCTTCCGATTGTGATGTCAATAAGGGATGGAGGCCGTAAAGTTTTGGAGTTTTCGTTTGGGCACCGAAACTTCCAGCGATGGAATAATTTGTCGTTCTTGACTGGAGTTCTTTCACGTGTTTTTTGCTCTTTGCGTGACTTTCAAGAGCTTTGAAACCTCTCCCACCATAGTCGATGGTATCATGACACCAAATGCAAAGTGCTTTCCCGGCACGATCGATCTTCCGAATAAAGTCATTGAACAAATTCGTCACAGTCTTCTTTCCAACATTCGTAGATAATTCCTTCTCCAACCAGTCCCATCGAAACTTGTTTTTTACAATCTTATCAATTTCTTTAGCTCGCGGAGCATCTTTGCGTTCGATCACGGACATCTTTCTTTAAACACCCGGCAAAAACGTGTGAGAAATGAACAATGGCACACTCCTATAACAAGCGCGTTTATTGGTCAACACGAGACTTCAACCAATCGCAAGTACGTTTCATTTCAGTTACGGAAACACTCAAATGGCATGCTGTCGAGACGAAATCGTTTTTTTTTACCAATTAAAACACCGGAAATTTTAAAATTTTATTTTTGGAGATAAAAAAAGCGGAATTCCGCGAATTAGCGGAAAAATCACATCCCTGTAAAATGGATGTGAAGTTCATTTTTGAGGCTTTAAATCAGGCGCATTCAGTGTCCAGAATGTATCATGGACACGCTTTAAAAGGCAAATGTTTGTTTTCAGGCCGAAGCCATCTTCCGCAAGATCGTCCCCGACCAGGACTTTTGTCCCCCTGCGCCGAACCCCGAAGACATCCTCTATGACGTGGACAATAACGCCAAGGAGGAAGAAGTGCCTGCTGACTTTGAAGAGCAGCTCCAGGTTGAAGAATGAGCTCTTGCGTTATCATATTGTACAGGTTATCATGCACACAGGGGTCAAATGCCTTTTTTTCTTTTGTGTCTAAGTAAAGAAAAGTGACTTCTGCCCAAACGATTGCCAAGATGTGTTCGATGTCACCAAGAAGGAAAATGCTACACAATCCAGGTCTTTTGAACGCGTTTATTGTATGGAAAACGTGACGCTCGGGTGGCATTTACAATCTTCTTCCGCGACGACCTCCCTTCCTGCGTGTGGAGTCTGACGGGATGGGGGTCACGTCCTCTGAAAGCACAAAAACGCCACGCGGGTCATTTGGGAACCGCACCCAAAGCGGAATCCGACTTACCGATGCGGCCAATCTTCATGCCAGATCGGGCCAGGGCTCGGAGTGCGGACTGCGCTCCGGGTCCGGGCGTCTTGGTGCTGAAAGGGAAACAAAAGGATTTCATCAGCAAGACTAGTTTTATATCAGTAGATGCAATCTCAATCATGATTATATTCGGGCAACAAATCTTCAATGATGAAATTTGTCACATTGCTACCAAGCAGTACAATAAGTCCTCAATCAGTAAAAAATTATAATAGCAGGCCATTCATGTCGTCAAACTTATTTTTAGTGGAGTGGACTTTAGCCTTCTGACTACTTCCATCCAATCACATTTATTTTGAAATTCCCCAATCTGTGTGAAGCAATTGCAAATGCTGCATAAGACATTCTAGTTTTTCTTTGAACACTATGACGTGTCCACTACAGTGGACATCAAAACCCAATACAGGGAAAATGGAACTTCCCAGTAGTCTGAAAAAGTGTTAGATATAACCGTCCACCATTGTTTTACTTTTGATTTATATGAGGTTTTATTGGAAACGCATAGAAAAATCTTTCACTTGGAGCACATAACATATCTCTTACTGTTACAGCCAGATTTGGCAACACCACTTTGATGGGGATTCTATGTTTGTTAACCGATTTCTGCCAAATTGTTACACTGGTACTTAAGGCCCAATACATGTTGAATAATTGGATATTAAAATGCAAAACGGATGAAATAACTTCAAATGTCCACTCCAAAAGACATTTTAACCATTAAAGTACTAGGCCCAAATACACTTAAAATAACCAACATGTTCATAAGAGATACAACTAAAATGCCAACATTTCAAGACCAAATCTTTTTGAAAAAAAGTATGAAACGCTTCTCTTCCCATTAAAAGTGCTTGCACTGAAGAAAGCCAGGGTAAACTGCACCCTTCATTGGAAAGAACTAAAGGTCCTCTATACATCTCAAAAGGAGTTATGAACATGATTGAATGCACCGGACGGGAGATATTCAGGTTGAGAAATGTCAAATAACCAATTACCAGTAGTCAGGAAGATATGCACCCATGTTCAGGGCAATTTAGATATGTTCTATTGCATTTTGTTTCTCCAGAAAACAATTTAGCTCATGGACTAGTACATGTTTTAACAGCTACTGCAATACAGCAATTTGGCACAAAACAATGCGATGGGTCGCCTTGGCGAAATTGAGAGCTTGATATCATTTACAATACAACTTATATTGACACATAGTTATGTTACTCCCTGTTTGTGAATATTAGAAGCAGGATCATCATTGGCTCAAGAACTACAACCTGATATTAGCTCACAGAGTGATATACACATTACAGATCACCATCAAAAATCATTTTGAAAGAATAAATCATGTATTTATGCTACAAAGAAATTTCCTAGAAAACCTATCATTGTGAACCATTTATACAACTGGTCAACAAGATACTCGGGCCTTCCCCAAGCAGAGGTGAGAAAACTAGAGCCTGTGATGTGGCTTGCCAGGCTTTTAAATCCAGATTGCCAAACCGAAAGTTAAAAAGTAAAACAAAAATGTCATTAGTTTTCATTACGCAATAATGTCTACCAGACCAACAATTATGATTTATCTGCATTTTCGTTGTCCTCATTTAACTGATTTAATTTCGATTTGATGAAAGTCTATTTATACGCCAATGGAAAATTCTAGATGGTAGGGCGCCCGCTTTGAGACTGGGAGGTCGCTGGTTCGCGCCTCGGCCGAGTCATACCTAAGACTTATAACATTGGTAAAATGCCGGCGCCCTCTGTTGGCTGCGGCTGCATCGGCTCGCTACAACGGGTCAGGTGCAATCGACATTTCGTTCTGTGTACATTGTTACAAAGAATGACAATACTAAGGAAATTATTATTATTATTAAACATCTGCATGTAGGATTCATATAGATTCCTGTTCTTCAAATATTGCCGAGGTAGCAGATCCAGACAATCCAAGTTTCCCCCCTGCCATTTTGTGAACCAAATGAAATGCAAAAATGAAAAGATCTGCATGTATATAGCGCTTTTCAAGTCAAGACTTCCCATAGCGCTTTACAGTGTGCTTCACATTTCCCAATAGCGGCCGTGCAGCCATGTAAGGCGCCAACCTGCTTATTGGGGGCATTAGGGGTTCAGTGTCTTACCCAAGGACACATCGACATTTGTCACGGAGGAGTTGGGATTCGAACTGCGATCTCTTGATCCCAAGACGAGCGCTCTACCTCAAATCGGGGCGGCAGTAGCTCAGGAGGTAGAAGGGATCCCAGTTCAAATCCCGACTTGTCCGTGTTACATGTCAAAGTGTCCTTGGATAAGACACTGAACCCCTAATACCCCCAATAAGCAGGTTAGCGCCTTACATGGCTGCAATACAAGGCCGCTATTGGGAAATGTCAAGCACACTTTAAAGCGCTATATAAATGCAGATCATTTAATGCGACAAGCCACTCAAAAAATGCACCCACCTCCGTCCCAGAGGACCCTTGTCCACTGGTATATTTCAACAATTGCCCCATTTTAGTAAACACAAGTTGACTGATGTCATAGGTTTCCGTCAAATACCAAGTAGGCTCAATTTGAAGTGTTAAAATATTAGCAACCACTTTAACGACGTCAGCGAACCAAAATTTCCGATTAAAACGATAATCAGCATCAATAGAGAAAAACAAAATTTAGTAGACATTAACTTCAATACTTCCACTTTTGAATTTTTGCATAACTGCGCAGAAACCCTCCACAAAAACATGCACAACTGACCGATTGCCCCCAGTGGCCCTGAGTTTGATGTGCAGCGCGGTGATGCCGAGCTCCTTGCAGCGCTGCGCCACGTCCTGCGCCGCCAACATGGCGGCGTACGGAGAAGATTCATCTCGATCCGCCTTCACCTTCATGCCACCCGTCACGCGGCACATGGTCTCCCTGGTAGAAAAACACCCGTTTAGTCACAGAGTTCCTCACAGAAGGCAAATGTGCTGCACTCACTTCCCGGAGAGATCGGTGACGTGCACGAAGGTGTCATTGAAGGAGGCGAAGATGTGGCAGACGCCAAAGACGTTCTCGCCTTCGGCCACCTGCGGTCCCAAACTGATCACCTGCTCTTCCTTCTTTTCCTTTCCTTTGCGTGGCGCCATCTGGTCTAAAACCAGGGAGAAACAGCACGTTTGTCATGTTATAGTAAAGGTTCCATGAGAATAATCTTATCGACACATCAAAAACAGCAGGTCCCAAAATACAGCATTCCCCACCGTACGACCACTTTACATCATGGAATTCAATGTTTTGCAGTCCCTCTTTACAGCATTTCCCCCACTATACAGCAATCCATTTTCAACAGTGTGACAGCAGCTCAACTGTCCTGATTTCAGGAACCATCATTCCACCCGAACTCCAGAGAGCGATCCAAATCAATATTTGGTCCTATTACTTTAGGGTGCCATTTAGTAGACCGTTGCAATAGAGCATTAAGGGAAGTAATTCAACTTAAACAATTCTTGATCGAACATGTGCAACGAGATAAAACCTAATGCCTTTTCCTGTGTCGATAACGGAGTTCTCTTTAACACAAACCAAGTTTGATTCTTTTGCCCAATATTCAATTTTGACCATATGTGATCAGCAGCATTCAATTGATAATTTACCAAATGCTACAAATTTAGGTTATTACCAATTAATAAAGATATTACAGATACAATATAAACAAGGGCAACTTTTAAGCAACCGTTGATCTTGGGAGAGGATTTCTTCTTCCGAGGGGGGCGTGACAATACAACTGACAAGCAATGGCATACACTTTCTATATCAGTGATGGTTCAATCATGCACAAAACTTGGGCTGACTTTAAAATAAAGCAACCCTACACTAAAATACTCGTATCAAGTCAGGTTTTATTGGTTATTCAAATTTTAACAGCATTTAAAAACGTGTGAAGCGTCTCTAAGGGGGGAAAAGTGATAGTAAGTATGCTTGCAATATACTGCTTGGTTAATTTATTGTTTTTGTCTAGAATACCGGGAGTTTGGGGCGCATGAGTCAATAACCATAGAAAAACCAGCTCTTACAAAAGGCAATTTCACTTGGCGATCCCCACCATAGGATAATGTCGTATATCGGGGCATCAACCATAAAAGCGGGACTAGAAACAAATCATGCTATTTGAAATGCTAAGCAGTACTATTAACTACCATCATTTAGACGACGCCATATTATGACGTCACGACCACTGAATCATTTAAGGCAGCTTTCACCCCGCGTGAAACTTAATTCAAAACGGAAAAACACATTACGTTACAAAACAACTCGACGTTTTACGAGTAATGCGCAATACTTTGAAGACAAAACAAGAGTACAGCTTGAACCGGGGTGAAAAGAAGGCAACGATGGCGTCGCAAGGAAAGCGGTAAAACGAGCAAATAAGAGCAGATTAAGAGACAATATAAAGTCGACTGATGAGATAAAGTAGAAAGAATATAACAGGGAACAAAATATAACACAGATGGAAACAAACCAACCGGATTTAGGGTGATACAAAAAAGAGCAAGTCCCACCTCTATGGTAGGCTTCTCGGGGTCCGATTAGAAAGGAAGAACGGAAGCGATTTCCGGGGTTAAAGTTGATGCGAGAAGCGGAGTGGTTGCTAGATGTTGCTGCTCCCTGCTGGCGAGGAGATAAATTGCAGTGCGCCACCCAACATCCCGCAACGTTAAATATAAAAAAACACGAATAAAAATAACACACTCAAATACACTTACCAGAATATATATATTTTAAGAAGAATAGTAAAAAAGGTACATTGTCTGTAATTATATACATTAATTTATAGTAAATATATATATATATCATCAGCTACACCGCTTATCCTCAGTAGGGTCGCAGGGGTGCTGGAGCCCATCCCAGCAATCATCGGGCAGTGGGCAGGGGACATCCTGAACTGGTTGCCAGCCAATCGCAAAATATATATATATATTTTTTAAATTATAATAAATTATCTATTTTATTTAGTTCAAAGATGACTTTCTTTATACACGGACATACACACAAAATGGAGAATAAATCAAATTAATAATGAATTAAAGTATCAAGTAAATATACAGGAATATGTCGTTTTTCCAGAATTTTTATTGTAATATAAGGAATTATATATAATATATATGTATATTTTTATTTTATTCCAAACTATATTTCATTTAGACTTTCAAAACTATTTGTTGATTATACATAACGAGTTACCTCGACTTTAAAGTGCACATTTCTTAATATAGTTCAATAAAAAATAATTAAACGTGATGGTCATGATTTCTTTTCAAAAATCTATTGAACATGAGCTAATCATTAAGTAAAAGCAAGAAATAATATAAATAACAGCGCCGTTTTCTGGTCTGTTGGCTCCAGCATCATTTTGACTAATGATGAAATCTCCTTCCAACCCACCCGAGCAAAGTCAACGAAGCCTTATTTCCTCTCCAGCCAGCGTGTCCGGTTTCCTTCCGGAGTGCATCTGACTCAAAATGTATTTGTATACCACTTTTCGGGCAACAGAACGGCAACTCAAAGTGCCGTATACAATATTCAATAAATAAATAGAATCCCCTCTTTTCCCCTAATGACGCCCCCAAATATTTGTCTAACCCGAAATATTGTAATTGTATTTTAAAAATCAATCATACTACAGCAGGTATAACTATTTTGATTCAAATAGGCAAGAAAGCGAATTATTTTTATTATTTGTTTGGAGAGCCACACTTTATATTTTCAGACAAAACCCCCTCTCTAGACAAAAGCTAATTCTTCAGCACATTTTAATTCACTGTGTTGCATTCGAGGATTTCACATTTTTAGGTGTTTACAGTTTGTTCTGTGGGTTTTCATCATAAAGTATCTAAACAGCAAACATAATGTTCAATGGGCTTCATTGTAAAGGATTCCTTGGAAACGTCCAGTCAAAATGGGGTTGGTTTAACTCTATGATTGTAAACTGTACCCTATATATTTAAAATAAAAATAAAAAATTGAACAAAGCTACCTCAGCTTCGCATACACCAGTGGTTCTCAAATATATGGTGACACGGGCGCGTTTGATTTCAGAGAACATATGTTTTTTCAACTTTTCCAGAATGAAGTGGAGTGGTTCCTCCACTCCACTAGGGAGCAGTATTGTTCTCAGTGGCAGAGTGTTTTCCTAACATTGGGCCTCCACATTATGCATTAAGCATTGAGTATAAAGTGTATGCACTAAGTTTTGCAGGCCCTAAGTGACTCCATGAAAAGAATATTTAACGTGGAGCGAGGCAAAGAGAGACTGGGTAAAGAGACAATTGAGAAGCACTGGCATACACTAGGATTGGAAGATCACAGTGAAATAATTTCAGCCCTTATTTTTGTTTTATTTCGAGCCAGATGTATGTAAGGCAAGTAATTCCAGCACAAAAAATGACTACTACATTCCTATTTTTCCCATGTAATTTTTTTCAGAAACTCCCATAATCTCCATCCCCCCCTTTTTTATATAATTAATTCTCTGTGTTAATAAATTGTGTGTCCCATTTCAAACAGCCTAGTTCTACAACTCCATTTTCAGGGACTAGTAATTCATATCAGAACTCCAAGAACTCAAAGTAATAATGTAATTAACATTTTTTATGAGTGTAGGAATTTCTAGCATCCTTCAGAGAAAAAAGGGTTTATGTTGGAGCACAAGCAACAGCTGGAGACAAATTTGTGAACTGATTAAAGTAAAGAATAAGAATTTCAATTCCAACGATTTTTAAAATTAAAGCTAGAATAAAAATCCCTACATGTACTCATGAAAAGAGCCACATCTGGCTCGTGAGCCATGCGTTCCCGACCTTTGCGCTACAAGCTAAACTATCAATCAAAAGCGAAGAATAAAAATAATCACACAAAAACAGTCATTCTGATGAACCCTTTTTTAATGGATTTTTTCAAATTTGACAACACTGCACAACGCAGGGGAAACACGTGCACGTTCTCTCCCCCGTGTTGTGTTCACTTCCTGTTAGCATGCAGCCGCTGACACGTCACAACACTGACTTTTTTTTAAATCATTTTCATTTATTTTTTTTAGGTGTGTGTACATTTTCTATGTCGTCGCTTCACCTGAGAGACGTGACCGTCGGCCATGTTCGGCATCCCTGGTCTTAGCCCGGAGCGCAAGCAACAGCTGCTAACAATGCTAAAGCTAAAAAACCCTACAAAATAAGAAAACGAATTCCGGTTCGTTGGTGTAAGGCGTGCCGATATCGTCGGTGGCAGAACCTTTTTCACTGAGCGCACAAGATTTGACTTTCGAAGCAGTTTACCAACTCAAAAGTTATACATTCCGCACCTTGAAAAAAGCTGAATAAAAGCTACAGCGAAACCTCGGTACTCCAATGACTCTGTATATGAACAACTTGTGTTCGGGCAAAAACAGAAAAATGGAGTCATTTTTGGTTTTGAATTTGAACGAAAAATCGGAACCAAACATAACTGAGGGAGGTGAGCGGCCATTTTGGCTACGCTAGCTCCATTGGGTAGCATTTTGCGAGAGATCATCAGTCCGAGAATACATGTTGAGAATTGATTGTGATTTAGTGCGTTTTATTGCCTTTTTTGCCCATAATAATAATAATAATAATAATAATAAAGGGTCTTAAGAAAGTTAGTGATAAGGTGAAAGTAAAGTGTGCACTACAATTAGGTTGAAGAAGGTAAATATTGAATATTGATGAGTGGCCATCTTGGCTACACTCTCCCGGTCAGCTAGCATCATTTCGAGAGGGATTTTTAAGTCCAACAACACGTGTTGAGAATTAATTGTGATTTATTGTCAATAATAGAGTCCCAAGAAATATAAAGGGGAAGGGGAAGTGAAATTCTAAGTTATTAGAACGTAAGATCGGAACTCAAACACAGATATATGAGATGTTTTGGCTACGCTAGCCCGTTTGGCTAGCTAGCATCAGTCTGATAAAATGCGTTGAGAATCATATTGTGATTAGTCCCTTTTATCCCATATTTTTGCCGATAATAAAGGGAACCAATTAAGTAGGCTAGCTACTCCACAAAGGTCCAGTATATTCTTAATTTTGTTTACATTTTCATCTTTATTATGTTTAATCTTTTTTATCCACACATTTTGATATTTGTTGTTGTTTAGGTACACATTTTGTTAATGTTTTGGGTATTTATGGTTGTTTAAGCACACATTTTGTTCCTATTCTGTGTATTTTGTATTACCAAGGAACAAATTAAAATAAATACCATTACTTCCTATAGGAAAACATGTTTCAATACTTGAACACCGAGCCTGAGTGGATTACGTTTGAGTACCGAGGTATCACTGTAAAAAAAAAAAAAATAATTTTTGTGAACCATTGTTGTGATGACATCAATGGCCGATCAAAACGTCACTGATCACAAACTATTTCACTTTCAAAGTCGACAAAGAAGAACAAACACAGCTGATTCAAGAACGTCCTGGGAATGGTCAGCATATTGAAAGAAATATCCGGTAGTCATTTTTTTTTAAAAAGTACTTTGTCGGGCGTAAAATCACGTAACTACGAAGCAGCTCCAAAAACACCTTCAAACGCATGCAATTGAAAGCGGATATCACGTATTGTATACACGCACGCACACGTGCATGCATCCGTGCACAAATGTATGAGAGGCCGTTTGAGAAGTCGATAATACTTGCTTTCACAGATAACGTCATACTCTCGCACAAGCACCATACTCCTATACAGACGGCCAAACCCATGCAAAAACAATAATATACTCTCTTGTACTCCTATACACATACTACTACACCATCATACACACAATACTATACTCTCACACGCTATTATTCTCTGTCTTACACACTACTATACTCTCACACACACTATTATACTTGCTCACACCTACTACTATACTCTCATACACACTATACTACACTCGTTCACACCTACTACTACACCATCATATACACAATGCTATACTCTCACACACACTATTATACTTGCTCACACCTACTACTATACTCTCATACACACTATACTACACTCGTTCACACCTACTACTACACCATCATATACACGATGCTATACTCTCACACACACTATTATACTCCGTCTTACACACTATTATACTTGCTCACACCGGCTACTATACTCTCACAAACACATTACTATACTCCCACACATGTACTACTATACTCTCACACACTATTATTCTCTGTCTTACACACTACTATACTCTCATACACACATTACTATACTCTCACACACTATTATTCTGTCTTACACACTACTATACTCTCACACACACTACTATACTTGCTCACACCTACTACTATACTCTTATAAACACATTACTATACTCTCACACACTATTATTCTCTGTCTTACACACTACTATACTCTCACACACACTATTATACTTGCTCACACCTACTACTATACTCTCATACACACAATACTACACTCGTTCACACAAACTACTTCACCATTACACACACAATACTACACTCTCACACACACTATTATACTCTGTCTTACACATTACTATACTCTCACACACACTATTATACTCTGTCTTACACACTACTATACTCTCATACACACAATACTACACTCGTTCACACATACTACTTCACCATTATACACACAATACTATACTCTCACACATGTACTACTATACTCTCACACACATTATTATACTCTGTCTTACACATTGCTATACTCTCACACACACTATTATACTCTGTCTTACACACTACTATACTCTCATACACACAATACTATGCTTTCACACACATACTGTACCCCCACAAAAACACTACTATAAAGTCTATTATACTCTCTCACATACACAACTATTCTTTATGACTACAAGTTTTTTTACACAGTGTAATGATCACTGTACCTCTCAGCATTTTTTACTTTGAGTACTTTTGGTAACCATGGCGATGTACCCTGATCTGTGTGTATATGTTGTAGAGTTCGACGTCAAACTGGAGTTAGTATAGTATTATGTGTGAGAGGATAGAAATATACGTGAAAGATTACAGTAATATGTGTGTGACAGCATAATAGTGTGTGTATGAGAGTATAGTCATTTGTGTGAGAGAGTACAGTAGGTCACGAAAGTAAGTACACCCCTCAGATTTCAGCAGAGATTTTCATTATAATGTTTAACATAACAACACTGAAGAAACCTAGCTTTGACACAATGAAAATACGTATGTGTAAAGTTTATATAGCAGTGTACATTTATTTTTCCCCTTAGAAACTTTCAAAATATAGCCATCAATAACTTAAATCCCTGGCAACAATACTGAGTACGTCCCAAAGACACTACAGCGCTAATTCTCCAAACAAAGCACTGCTTGTCGTTTTCTCACCAAAATACCATCTGACTTGTTACTCTTATTAGGTCTTAGGTGTAAATTTGAAGTAGTCTGTCATACTGGTCACTGGAACTCCCAAAATGGCACACCATGGCAAGGAACTCTCTGGGGACCTTAAAAATGAATTGTGGAACTACATAAGGCTGCCCAATGCTACAAGATGGTTGCCAACACCCTGAAATTGAGCTGCAGCACAGTGGCCAAGATCCTCCAGCGTTTTACAAAATCAGGATGCACTCACAACAGGGCTTGTGTTGCATGTTCAAAGAAGCTGAGTGAACGTGCACAGCATCACATCCAAATGCTATATAAGAAAGATAGGGGCAAGAGGGCAGTCAGGGATTGAAGAGGTTGGGGGTCAAACTGGAAGTACTCAGACCATACACTTCAGGACCTTTCACTTTAGGGTGTACTCACTTTTGTGGCAAATAGGTTTAGTTTTTGAGTTTTTTGAGTGTTCAAATAAATTTGTGATATAAGCTTTACACAAACTAATTTTTATCGTGTCAAAGCGATGTTTCTTCGGAGTCATTCTATTAAACACGATAATGTTTGTACATAGGTATGACTGTCTATATGAGAGTATGATGTTTACGTGAGAGCGTGTACTTCAAACATGGCCTCTCATACAAATGCACTATCATGTGCACACTTAACCCAACTTGTGTACACAAAAGTAGAAAACAGAAAACACAAAGAAGCTAATCGATGGTTAAAGCTCTGGAATCGGACAGATAAGCTTAAAAAACGTCACATCGGCGTCGAATACTTGTATTTTTTGAATTATTACTATGTCATAAACAAGACTCCGCCCATATGTGGTGAAAGGGCGGTGCCTGAAGGAGTGGGCGGAGTCTAAGTGCAGGCGTTTTATGGAAGCTCGAGACGTCAAAGACGAGAGAAGGAAGCGTCTGGATGGAACAAATCGGGTTATGTCGTAGCGCCTCCTGCTGGTTACCAAAACACGACTCACACCAGTACCAGCCCATTGCTTTCCCATTACAATCGATAAATATACGTTTCACTTTGCTATGCTAAGCTAAGCCTCTAGCCACGGGGGCGGGGTTAAGAAGGGTTGCTGTCAATCATCAGTCACATCATTGATCATATCATACACACCGTAGACAATGAGGGGGCGTGGCAAAAACACAAAAGAAGGCGGTCTGATTGGTCAGGGACAGATGAACAATCACGTTGTTTGGCCCCGCCTTTGGCCCCTCCTCCTGCATGTCGACGGGACCGGGCCTGCTGTTAATCTATTGGTCGTCGGGACGACGGTAACCTTGTCGAAGGACCGCCCACACAGGAAGTTAGCTAAACAAAAACAAAGAGGAAAAAATAACTCAGGAGAGATAAGCGAATGCTTTACTTTGACGCCCCCAGGATACAGCGACCCCACCTTGTAACATTTTCAACTATGGGTTTGTGTCATATCATGAAAATACACATATGCCATTGACATTATTCCCTCCCACTATGACTTTTTTCTCGTTTAGTTCAAAATCCTGTGTTTTTGCGAGTCGGCAACCTTATACTGTATTTTTGTACTATATTTATTCGCTATGTGTCCAAGGCTTGCAGTGGTGCTAAAGGGAGAAGCAAAAACGTGACAACCATGAAAACGAAACTTGCGATGCTCAAGAAATACCATTAAACTAATCGCTACCCTCGCAGCGTTGCATGGCCAGAATATTTCAAATGCTTTCAATTTGAATCCGCCGTCTCCTCTCTCTCTCTACATCCTCCTGCTACTCCACTAGACCAGCTCAAGTGACATCTCACTAAAGGTGAATAGAATCAGGTTTTTTTTTTAATATATACTTATAATTCATTTTATTCAACCCTATAAATGTACATTACACATAAATTGTACTTACTCTATACCATTTTTTGTTTCAATGTTTTTAATCTGGGGTGCAAGAACGGATTAGCTATTTGATGTCCATTCCCCTCTATACGGCAATTTCACCGTGGGATCACGACACCAGAGGAGGACTACAGTATTCAAATGAGTGCTTGTTTTTTTTTTTTTAAGTGACTAAATGCTTTGATCATTTTAGCTAGTTGAACGCTAGCTGAAAGCTAACAGCTAGCGTGTTAAATATAAACTATGTTCGTGGAACATAAACGGAACAGAGATTACTTTAGCGTAGTTGTCAATGTACTGGACCACTAGTGGTAAAGATAACTTACGAAATGGCAGTGGATTTTATCTCATGATCCCATTATTTTTAGTCATGGTACTAGATAAAGACGTTTTCCATATGCTCTATGCTTTTATTTTGTAGTTCTGGAACTCAATTTACAGTAGGCCTTCAAAAATGATCTAACATGAGGGTCAATTAATTTTTTCTCCTAGGGTCGGATGGGTTTGGGGTTTTGGGGGGTGGTTATCAAATGAAATTAAGAATTCAAAACTGCATTTTGTATTGCCTTGGGTTGTTTGTATCGATGTGATTTTGAAACCGGTTTGATGATCTGAAACCTTTGCGAGTGATAAATATGCAGGTAGTTCGAAACCCGCCCAGAAGTTCTCGGGGTGAGTTTTGCCTCCCGTACTTGCTGAGAGTGGAGGGCGAGCCGGAGCGGTGGAAATGGACGATCTGCCATTTTCCGTCTCGGCGGTGCCAGACCCGGGTTTCCTCCGACTGGACGGTACGCGGCGTCCCGTTGGCGTCGATGTACTGCGTGACGCGGATGTAGGCGATGCAGGCCGCCTCCTCGCCCACCAGGTGAATGTGTGGGTTCAGGATGGTGGTGTGGACCGGTTTGCTGTTCTTGGACCACACTGCACAAGCAAAAACCCCTTTGGAGATCAGAGGGGGCTACCCGAACATCAGGAGACCGATCCCTTCGGGACACGTTCGCTCTCTCTCAGTCCTTCACTCTTTCTCTGCCTTTCACTCTCTCTTTTCCTTTCTCTTTTGCTCTCTCTCATTCTCTCTTCCTTTTTCTGTCGCTCTTTTTGTCTCATGCTCGCCCTCTCTTTCCCTGTCACTCTCTTCCTCTCACTTGCTATCTCTTTCTCTTGCTAGCTTTTCCTCTCTATCACGTTCTCTCTCTCTTTTTCCCTCTCTTTTTCTTACTCGCTCTCTCTCTTTCCCTCTTCCATCTCTCTTTTTTCACCCACTCTTGCGCTTTACCTTCCTTTTCCCCTCTTTTTTCTCTCTCACTATTGCTGTTTTTCTCTACCTTTCCTTCTCTCTCCCTCTCTCTCTCTCTCTCTCTCACTGTTTGTCACTCTCTCTAATTTCTCCCCTCCTCTTTATTTATTTCCCTCTATCTTTTTATTTCTCTCAATTTCTCTCCTTTTCACTCTTTGTCTTTCTCCCTTTCACTCTTTGTCTTTCTCCCTTTCACTCTTTGTCTTTCTCTCTCTCTCTCTCTCTCCCTTTCACTCTCTGTCTCCCTTTCACTCTCTGTCTCTCTCTCTCCCTTTCACTCT
The DNA here is from genome assembly GCF_059441175.1 of Urocampus carinirostris. Classification (NCBI taxonomy): domain Eukaryota; kingdom Metazoa; phylum Chordata; class Actinopteri; order Syngnathiformes; family Syngnathidae; genus Urocampus; species Urocampus carinirostris. The sequence goes on from NC_142365.1 coordinate 8,890,475, forward strand.
TTGTCTCTCTCTCTCCCTTTCACTCTTTCTCTCTCTCTCTCTCTCTCTCTCTCCCTTTCACTCTTTGTCGCTCTCTCTCTCTCCCTTTCACTCTTTGTCTCTCTCTCTCTCTCTCTCTCTCTGTCTTCTCTCTATTCGTCTCTCCAGCTCATACCTGTCAACCTGTACGCTTTCGCCGTACAAAGTACGTTTTTTATGCATTTTAAGACGAGTACGACGTACAAGGAAATCTGTACGGAAAAACGCAAATTTGTCAATCGCATGCATCTGCCGCCTGGGGATTTCCCATCATGCATCATTCCGGAAAAAAAAAACATGGTGTACGATTATTTTGTAAGGGAAAACAAGACAGTTTGTACTGGCATGAAGCCATGAAGGTTGACAGGTATGCTAACTTTCCCCCGCTCTCAAGCTTTCTCCCTCTTTTTTTTCTCTCTGTCATACTCCCTCCATCTCTCCATCTCTGTCTTTCTTTCTCCCTCTCATCCTCTCTCTTTTTCATTTTCTCCCTGTCCCTCTCTACCCCTCTCTTACTGTTTCTCTCCCACCCACTCTCTTGAAGGCACACGTGACTGGTCCATATAAGTGCCGTCATTTCTGCGGTAATTATAAACAATTGGGCATTTAGGTGAGGTTAAATTAGGTTCCCTGTATAATGAAACAATAAAGGCTACTGTAATATAGCATCATCATAACATTTCAAAATGAATTGATTTGAGTCGTAATGTTTCATTATTATTGGTCATAACGTATATCAATAAAAGCATCTGAAGAACCGTTTGGAAGCCGGTTCCCTAAAAAGAGCCAAAACTCCCATCCATATAGTACACGAATCGAGAGAAAACCGACAGGAACTGGAAACCCACTCACAGTTTTCAAAATAAAAGCGATGGAAGTCCAAGCCTTCCACCAGGTTCCCCAACGCCTCGGGTTCGAAGGCCGTCACGGCTGGGTCGCACATCTTGCTGAGGGGAAAGACTGGAATGTGAGTCGCTAGCAAACGCTAGCAAACTGTAGCAAACGATCCCACGACGAGCTACTTACGTGTAGCTCTCGAAATCGCCGTTACTGATGGCTTCGATCAGCATTTCCGTCACTTTGATGATGTCCTGCTTCCTCACTTGCGTGAAGACACCTGGTTTGAGTTTGCACGTTCGCGCGCTAGGTGTGTGTGTGTGTGCACGTACCTCTTGTGTCTTCGTCCTCGATGGTGGTGTTCGTACTCTCTGACGATTCCTGCGGTAATCAGAAGTGTGTGTCAATTTCCATTAGGGGTCACCGAGATTTGTGAAGCTGAGAGCTACTTTTTTGTTGCTGATTAGCGCATAAGACTACAAATCTGACATAAAATAAAAATTTATGTTATTACAATGTTACTACTAAGTTACTACAGCTCAGTAGCCTAGATGGTAAGGCGCCCGCTTTGAGACTGGGAGGTCGATGGTTCGCGCCCCGGCCGAGTCATTCCTAAGACTTAAAAAGTGGTCGGCGGCGCCCTCTGTTGGCTGCGGCTGCATCGGCTCGCTACAAGGGGTCAGGTGCAATCGACATTTCGTTCTGTGTACATTGTTACACAGAATGACAATACAAGGAAATTATTATTATTATTATTATTATTATTACTATGTTACTACGATGCTATCACAAAGTAATGGTGATTAAAAGTAGAGGTTAGTTTTTCCATGTGACAATGATTTTAATACACATTTATATCATTTTTAATTTGCATTTGAGTACAATTTTGTGTGTGTGTAGCAAGTATCGATACTGGTCAGATATCTTGTTTCAAGGTATAAATACTTTTGACGGTATTTCGAACGAGAACTAGAAATGGTCAAATACAATACATTTTCAGCTCAATAACGCTACCTGACTTTAAAGTGTACGATACCTGGTACCGCTACCATTATTACTGTCATCCCTCCTTTATCACAGTGAATGCAGACCAGAAACCCCCGCATTATGAGAAAATCAGCAATGTAGCCACGCCTATTTCTAACATTTGGTCTGCCAGCAATAGTTGACTGGGGATAATGGATCTAGGCTATTCATTTTAGGTAGAAAAGAACAGGGTGAAGAAAGCTGCCATGCATGACACAAATTGGATTCCTCAGCCATTGCTTTCAGCTTGAGTCTAAAGGGGGATAATGGATCACGGTAAAAGCAACGCATTTCATTCTAGGCGGACCAAAATTGCATGCCTCAGAGGCCCGAACCTGAAAAAAATGTGCTCTGCTGATACCTTTTCTCAAAAAGAGTAGATTGGGGATAATGGATTGGGTGCGTTCGAGTGCAGTTCACTTATTTAAATGAATATTTTTCAACCCTTAATGCACCGAAGTAGCAAAGATTACAATATATGATTTTTTTCCCGCTCTGCTAAAAAATGTTTTGGGATAATTGGGGAATAGAATTCTTTCATCTGAAGGCTCCTCTCTATTAGCATCTTCAAAATCCATTGATGTCTTCTCTCCTTATGTTCAGTGTGTAACTATAGATTCACCTTAACACTATGTCAATACAATGTTATACTGTATCATTAATGGTAGTGGTAATAAATTAGTAGGGTTTAAAGTCCCAGTCAACCCCTAAAACATCAGCCTTGCATAAATTATAGGCTCATTTTTCCAAAAATTTATTACAAACGTTTGCTGGATTGCTCACCTTGACCCCGTCCGTTTTCTTGTTTCCGCTCTTCCCTCCTGCGGGCGGTACGACCACAAAGACGCACAAGAGGAACAAAAGCGTCACCGACAGGGCAAAAAGCGCCAATGCTTGGACCAAGGGCCACATAACTGAAGCCTGAACTACTCCAGAGCTCTGTAGGACTCTCTATCTACTCTTTCTGGATGTATTCATCCACCAAGTCAAGCGTTATACTCTACTTATCACTCTATTTCCTTCACCACTATCTCGAGCCATATGCCAATGGTCCTAGCTATGACTCCGCTTATACTAGCTCTGTACTATCAAGACCTCCACGGTAGTTCTATCACAATTTCTAGATGACTCAGTCCACCATAAACCTATAACTGTTTAAAACTAGGAGCCTTGGTAGTACTGTATCTTAGTACCACAAGTTCTACTCTTCTGGTCTATCTAAACCAGTGTTTCTCAACTTTTTTGTCACTAAAAAAACTCCAGACACGTTGCCCGTCAAAAAGGTTTAAAAATTAATTCTGGGCACCAGTTTTTTTCTAAAAGCTCCAATGATAATGGTCCCTAAATGGATGGTACAACGTTTTCCCATCATTTGTGTCTCACAAGGTAAAGTAGGTTCTCCATTTCGGGTTTTATGTTGCTGTAATTTTGTATTCGACCATATTTTAGACTGCTTTTGATATATTTTCTTTTTGTTTCTCAAAAACAAACAAACAAAAAGAATGCTTCAAATGAGCAAAAGGTATCTCCCAAAATTATCTGCTCTATCTCTTTGTGGAATTAAAAAAATAATAATTCAAATTGGCAGATTAACGAGCTAGATTTTTAATTTATTTTATCATTTTTCAAGTGCAATCATATGCGATGTCATCAAACAAAAAAAGGTATTGAATATACTGTGCCACCGCATAAGCAGATAATTGGTATATTTAAGAAAACAGTTCTCTGGTGCCTACTACTGATAATGGATGAATGTTAGTTACTTGACTGATCATTGAAAAAGGCAACAATGCAAAGTTAAAATTGGGCAAATTCCTGCGGCATAATAGACAAGATCTCAAGGCGCACTGGTTGAAAAACTCTGATTTCAACTCACAACTACTATAGACATCTACTCTACTCTACTTAAAACCTTTTGTACTTCCAACATTACTCAAAGAGCGACTGCCCTGTACTTACAACTCCATCACTATGCATTATAAGCATTATGGAGTCCATGTCCAAATCTAGACCTCAAAACAATCCAGGCAATCAACCGTCCCAGGAGATAAAAACTATCTTAATCAAAACGGACGCAAAAAAAAGAAAACAAATCCAGTAGCGTGCGTCCAGGACCACAAGATCCAAGCGAATGTTCATATGTGGGCTTGGAGTGCAGCAGGAGTGGAGTATGAAGCCACTTTTAGCAAACACTTGACACCAAACATTCCTCCAACGTGACACAAGATACACAACAGACACCACGAATGATATATACTTTAGGTTTTGCATCACAAAGAAAACCGGGACCAGGCCTGGGGTTGGGATGGATCTAGGACAAATGACAATGGGTCCAGTCCTTCAACCATTTCTGAGACTGAGTCTTGAACTACTACTAGAGCTAGAAAAAATTGAGACAAAGATAAACACTAGTACCAGAACCAAACTTTGATTAAGTCTGGCTCAAGTATCAGGACTAAGTCTATGTTCTGACTTTGGGACAAGGTTTAGCACTAAAGCCAAATAACGTAGACCTAGAGGCCTAGAACTGCAAAACTGTCTTGATTGCCTATGGGATTTGGACTAGGGCTATAACCAAAATATGAATTTAGACAAAGGTCAGACCTAGGATCATGACTATATGTAAGTTTAGTACCATGTCTCAAGCCAGGTCTAGCCTCAGGACTAGGACGAGTAGCCTATAGGAGCAGGCTTTAACTGTTACATTATTATTGGTTGCAGAGGAAACAAGGCAAAACTGGAACCAGGTCAAGTCTAGAACAGGCTCAGCCTAAAATTAGGGAATTAGGGCCATTTTGAGACAATGTCTTTCTTATTGCTGAACTGAGGTCTATGGCTAGACCACAGATCAAGATTTATTCAATGATCTGGGAAGATTTATTCTAAGATTAGGACTGAAGTTTGAACAGAGGACAATAAAGACTGTGTCTTAGATCTTGGTTAGTTTGCAGGCCTGGAGATGGATCACAACGAGACCCTGGTCTAAATTTGGGCAGGACTCAAAATTTTGGTTGAGGACTAGGACCAAATCTTGAAACAGAACTAGCTTTATGAGCAGGACCAGGAATTCGTGATGTTGTTTGAAGCGGGAAGTATCTACAACAACAGCAGCTATAAATAGACGACAAGATGATTGACATGCGATCACAGCTGCTCATACACACACATGCATGTGTACACGCACGCAAACACCCACACGGTGTAAATGTGATAATTGCGTGCTAAGCAGAAGCTAGTCCGCTGTTAGCATGTGAGTCAAAGTTCACGACGGAAGCTCAGCACCAGTTGACCCACCTGAGAAATTGCGGGTGGCCAACATGGTCGTCAAGATGGCGCCCTGCGAAGAATCAGAAGAAGGAGGTCGAAATATTTCCAAAGTTCTGTTTCCACAAGCGTTACTATGGAAACAGCTATTGCACATATTTTTCCGGGATTCTAATCATTAACCCGGTGTTCTACGTCCTACCCTGTGGAGATGTCCTACCACAGGCCGATCCCACAACAATTTTGTTTTCTAATTAAATAAAACCAGCAATACTGAGACTCGGAATTTTTGCAAACAATGCATTTACTGATTGGAATCAGCTGTGCTCGCTCAGTTGGCGCCAACCGCCGCGGGTTCTGATTGGCTCACTGTCACTATTTGAACCTAGTCCTGTCTGTCCCCTGTTGTCAGTCCGTCTGCGAACCTCTGTGTATACAAGGCAAGCCTTTTTCGACCCAGACTCACGCCTGTCCCGTTTTTGCTCCCGTTTGTCTCCGGCTACGACCTGTTTTGATCCTGACCACGTCTGCTCTAAAGTCCCGGCTTACGACCCATTTTTGATCCCGACTACGTCTACTCTCCCGTCCTGGCTTACGACTCGTTTCCAACCCCGACCACACTTTGCTCTCCCAGTCCTGGCTCCCGACCAGTTTTTCCATTCCTGATACTGCCATCGCTCGCCACGGAAGACCCACTTCCATGTTCGGGTCACAATACAAGGGCGAGAGCGACTTGCTTCCCGCGTCCAGCGAATACCGGATCTTCCTCTTTCTTTCAATAAAACTTGTGCTAAACATTACGCAATTGGGTCCACCTTTTATGCTGGTCCTGGAACTGATGCTATAAAAGGAGGGTTGGCATTCATACATTTCTTTCCCAGGGCCATCAACACCCTAAACGAGCGCACCAAACTGACAACATATCTTGCGACTTAAGTTTGGGTTTTTTTCACTTTTTGTTGCTACTAATTTTTATTGCACTATTGTTACGATGTACTACTCTCTATAATTATAACTTAGGCCAGGCTCTAAGCACTATGTTCTAAAAAATGTTTCTGTCTTTTACATACCTGTCAAGCTCCAGGGCTCCATGCCCTTGCAAAATGTCGTATTTTCCCTTACAAAATACAAAATAATATTACACCATATTTTTTTTGCCAAACGTGTTTATTTATGTAGTTTAACATGTTATATTGTACATGTGTTTCGTTATATCATATATATTGTTAATTAGCATTTTGTTGTGAGATACTGAGTTGCTTGACATGAATGAGGTTTATTATAAAAAAGTTCAAACATTAAGTAGCTTGGATCCACTATAGAAGGAAAAAATTCATGCAAATAGAATTAAGTAGAATAATACATTTCCTTGTTCAAATTATTAATTCATTTTCTGCATTAAATTATTGTTGGTAATATACTGATTAAAGGGATAACCACAAACCTGTCTTTCTTCATTTTCTCCTATTATACTAACTTGTTTTCTTAACTTCTTTATACAACATAATAATTCGTAATATAATGCATCAAAGCAAGTGAGCCGTTTGAGAGCCGGCTCTCTTAAATGAGTTGAGCCGAAAAAGCCGGTTCTCTAAAAAGAGACGGACTTCCTTTCACTACATAACTACCACATGAAATCCGAGGCGGCAGATGCATGCACACAGTAGCATCAAACCGCTCGCTTCGTTTGCAATGAATGAAACCGATGCCGAGATAGCGGCGAACTGGTTCGACTTGATTGATTTGCCGTTTGGTGATTTTCAGAGTATACCGGATGGTACCCATAATTGACAACTTTGCGTATTTCCGTACAGATTTTCTTGTACGTCGTACACGTCTTAAAATGCATAATAAACATACTTTGTACGGCAAAAACGTACAGGTTGACAGGTATGCTTTTATCTTGATAGTGTTTTATCCTCTTTTTTTCTCTTTAAAGGCTTTAGTACACCCTGGAGTGCCATCTCCAATCTAATTGCATACAATGTTTCACAACATTGATCGTAATGAGTCAACTAGGTTCAATTCAATACACATATACTGTGTGATTACCGTAGTCAACAAACTGCCACAGAAAAATTGGCCAGGCGTAAATGCTACGTCAGAAAACAATGTTTTGAAGTACTGAGAGAGTCAAATAAGAGTAAATAAAAACGAATATCACAGGCACTCGCCACTTTCAACTGAATGTATGATCTCTTTAAAAAGCACGTGATAGGTAGGATGAAAACTGGACATTTCCCGGATGCGTGCGCATGCGCACTGGGCATTGGTAGGACGTCTCGATGGGTAGGAGGGAATTTCAGAACACTCTTACCTTGAGCTTGCGCCGGGCGTTAAACTTCTTCAGACATTCCACTGTCTCCTGTCTATGCATACAGGATGCCACTGTGGAGCGATGCTGCGGAAAAACACAACCCCATTAACACACGCTCAAACCGACAACCGGTCATGAAAAAGAACAACGATCCGTCGCTCACAGAGATCCATGGATGCTTGAGAGCCTCAGCAGCAGAGATGCGTTTGGATGGATTGATGGTCAACATCTTGTTGATGAGATCTTTGGCCTCGGGAGTCACGGTGTCCCACTCGGGGGACGGGAACTGAGAAGACAAGGGTGCTAAGCGTCACAGCAACAGACGGACAGACAACAACTGAGTGATCTCGTACATCGTACGCTCCCGCTTTGATTTGCTGATAAAGACGATGCTGGTCTTCATCCCAGAAGGGAGGATAACCCACTAGGAGGATGTACAGGATCACACCTGTGGGCAAAAACATACATCTGAGGAGGATATACGGCAGGAGACATCATAGGATGGAAGGAAATTGAATACATCTCAGTCCATTGACAAAGACACTACACTCACGATAAACATCAAAAACATCAATAATGCTAAGTAGATAGCTAACAAATTGATACAAAAAGATCAGATTTAAGGACATAAATAAGTGACAAGGTGTCTAAGAATGTATACCACAAAAAGTATGCTACATATAGGGACTCAAAACACAATAATTCTTGTCATTTCCTGGACTCTAGTACAAACAAAAAAGGGACACACGAGAAGACGTAAAAAGACAACAGAGGACGCATCTGAGGACACACCTCAGGAAACATTTAATGACGCAGAAGTGCAACTGAGGAGACATCTAAGGACACATATGGCCCCTGAGAAGTCAATACACACCTGAAGACACAAAAGACACACCCCAGCAGACAATACACACCTGAGGACACAAAAGACACACCCCAGCAGACAGGACACACCTGAAGAGAGGAAACAAGGAGACAAGTGGAGGAAGGAAGGCGATGAACAGAGAGAACGTACAAGACACGAATAGTTTGGGACAGAGGTTGGGATCATATGGCTCATGAGTCAGGTATGGCGCTTTTCATGAGAACATCTCGCTCTGAGGTAAAAAAAAAGTGCCAATTATCTCTGTATTGTTCTGATTTCAGTATATGTAAAGCCGTGGCAACAAAAGATGGGTTCGGTCCAGAATATATAGTCCCAACTTCAGTTTATAGTGAATGGATTCCTGTATATGGAAGCTCAATAAACAATGCATCTTCACTGTTGAGACACTTTATGATGAAAACCCACAGAACAAAGTATAAACACCAGAAAACGCTTGCCTAGCACCCTGAGCAATTTGATTGAGTGAGCTGATCTCTGTACACATATCACACTCTCCGCTCTCACTCATCCTGCGTCCTCTTTGCTAGGTATGGCTATTTTCATGAGTATTCTGGCTTAGAAATAAAATTAATCATTTTAACACATTTAGGCCGGAGTGCAACATTGTATTTCTACCAGTAATCACAAAAACGATGGTTAAAATGAGCCTCAATGATCTTAAGTCATTGAAGGAAGGAGAGGCATTTTAAGAGGGACACACAGTGTCGCAAAAAACTTTTTGCCCCCTTCCTAATTTTTGTGTTTTTTGCTCATTTATCCCTTACAAAGGTTTCAGATCAACAAACCAATTTTAATAACACCAATAGACAACCTGAGGATATACAAAATTCAGTTTTGAAAGGCACCAGAAAAAAAAACCTTTCCGGCCCTATGTGAAACATCAGAATTTATTATTCCGTCAACCACAGCAAGTTGTCCTGGTCCTGAGGCAGCAAAGCAAGCCCAGACCATCACACTGCCACCACCATGCTTTACAGTTGGCATGTTCTATTTGGCAAATGCTGTTCCATTTTTACACCAGATGTGACGGGCTACACACCTTCCAAAAGGTTTTGACGCATCAGTCCACAGAATGTTTCTCAAAAAGTCTTGAGGATAATCTAGATACTTTTTGGAAAATGTGAGATAGCTCTTTGGGTTCTTTGGTGATAGCAGTGGTTTTTGCCTGGAAACTCTCAAATGGTTGCCATTTTTGGCCTGTGCCTTTCTTACAGTGGAGTCACTGAACGCTGAGCTTAACTGAGGCCAGTGAGACCTGCAGCTCTTTAGATGGGAAGTCGTCACACCCTTGGAGTAATTTGACTCAGTTGACCACTCATGAGAAGGGTTGCCACTGTTCCCAGTTTTCTCCATTTGTAGATAATGGCTCTGACAGTTGGTTGCTGGAGCCCTATAGCCTGGGAAATGGCTATATGACATTTTCTGGACTGATGGATTACGATCACTGTTTTTTGAATTTCTCTGGAATTTCTTAAGATTGTGGCATGCCAATGGTGTCATTGAGATTTTATAGCCTACTTCACTTTGTCAAACAAATTCCGTTTAAGTGATTTCTTGTTTCAAGACCAGTGGTGGCAATCCATTTTGGGTGTGGCCTGTGGAATTAAACTCAGCTTTCCGAAAACTTTGGTCAGTCATGGTTACTTTGTGATTCAACAAAGGGAGGGAATTACTTTTCACCTAGATAGGCCTGGATTTATTTGTGCCTTAATAAATGGAATAAACATCAGAACTGCATTTTGAATTCCTTGGGTTGACCCTGTGTGAATGAATGGATGATGAGATAAAGTGAAGAGTAAAGGAGAGGAACAGAGGAAGGGAATGAAGAAGACAGGAAGAAAGAGTGGTGGACTGCGAGGGACAAGGTGGAGACGGTTGCAATCTGACCACAGGCCCACAGGTCCACGGCCTTCCCGTAAGGATCTTTCCGTAGAACTTCAGGAGAAAGGTATCCGGGTGTCCCAGCAAAGCCTGAGAAGACAAGCACACCCGCACATAAGCACAAAGCCTTAGCAACGTGGTTGCCGGGTGGTTGTCATGGCGATACAGATGAAGTGAGTCGAGTGTTCCCTACACCGACGAGCGCAATGAGGATGATGAAAATCCCGACAATCGATGAAGATAAAGACGAGGTCGTCTCACCAAACCAGGCCTGCTGCTCCCCTTCCACCTCGATGGCGAGACCGAAGTCGGCCAGTTTGACCGCCGCCCCCTTGGACTTGGAGGCCAACAGCAGGTTCTCCGGCTGCAATGACAGCAACACTTCTCACTTGAACTTCCGTATCTCAAACGAGAAGCTCGCATATCAGATTGTTCCTTGTTATCTCGACCCACACGGCTGGGATATCATCCATTGCTCTTTTTGCTCCTTTTGTACACTTTTGCTTTTCAACAGACGGATTAAAGAAAGAGGAGACACTATCAAAACAATTTGGATAAATCCGAGGAGATAGAAGAGCTACCACAATCAAAATTTCTGAAGATACAGTGGCTTCCAAAACCATTTGGCCTCCTAGAACTGTGTCCCCTTTTGACACATTTCAGACTTCAAACAAATATATAAAACTGTAATTTCTTGTGAAGCATCAACAATAAGTGGGACGCAATCATGAAATGGAACACACTTTATTGGATATTTTAAACTTTTTTAACAAATAAAAAACGAAAAAGTGGATGTGCAAAATGATTCAGCTCCTTTACTTTCAGTGCAGCAAACTCTGTCCAGAAGTTCAGTGAGGATCTCTGAATGATTCAATGTTGATCTAAATGACTAACGATGATAAAAAGAATCCACCTGTGTGTAATCAAGTCTCTGTATAAATGCACCTGCACTGTGATAGTTTCAGAGATCTGTTTAAAGTGCAGAGAGCATCATGAAGATCGAGGACCACACCAGGCAGGTCTGTGATACTGTTATGGAGAAGTTTAAAGCTGGATTTGGATACAAAAAGATTTCCCAAGCTTTAAACAACCCAAAGAGCACCGTGCAAGGAATAATATTGAAATGGAAGGAGAATCAGACCACTGCAAATCTACCAAAATCGGGCCGTCCTCCTAAACTTTCAGCTCATACAAGGGGAAAACTGATCAGAGATGCAGCCAAGAGGCCCATGATCACTCTGGCAGAGGTCTACAGCTGAGGTAGGAGAACAATTAGTCGTATGCCGCACAAATCTGGCCTTTATGGAAGAGGTGCAAGAAGGAAGCCATTTCTTAATTTCAAATACAGGTCCATACTGGAAGAAAACCTTATGTAGTCCGCAAAAGACCTAAGACTGGGACGGAGATTTGTCTTCCAACAAGACAATGATCCAAAACATAAAGCAAAAGCTACAATGGAATGGTTCATCAAAAACATATCAAGATGTTAGAATGGCCAAGTTAAAGTCCAGACCTCAATCCAATTGAGAATCTGTGGAAAGAACTGAAAACTGCTGTACACAAGCGCTTTCCATCCAACCTCACTGAGCTTGAGCTTTTTTGCAAGGAGGAATGGGCAAAAATATCAGTTTCTCGATGTGGAAAACTGATAGAGACATATCCCCCGAGCGACTCGCAGCTGTAATCGCAGCAAAATGTGGCGCTACAAAGTATTAACTCAATGGGCTGAATCATTTTGCACACCCACGTTTTTGCTTTTTATTTGTTAAAAAAGTTGAAAATATCCAATAAAGTGTGTTCCACTTCATGATTGTGTCCCACTTATTGTTGATGCTTCAATGCAAACAATAACACTCAAACAAGCCTTTTTTCCCACAGACTCACAATTTGATGAACAACTAACTCCAGAAGATAAACTATCAATTATTCATCTAAATGCCAGAAGTCTCCATGTGGATTTTGATCATACAAAGGATCACCTGGAGTTTCCAAACAAAATTTATCATTATTGGAATTTCAGGAACATGAATAAATGGGGATAAAAGACTGAAAGTTCCATCTTGAGGGCTACAAAATGGTAAGTGTGAACAAAAATACAAAAACAGGTGATGGAGTTGCAATTTTCATAAAGAAGGATATTCCCAAACAATTTTTTTTTAATTAGGCAAAGAAAATTGGACTCAAACTTGACCTATTTGGCCTGGTTGCTGTAGAGCGGTGACGTCAATCCCATTAACACAACATGGGAGGCACCTCCGAAACAGATAGTGAACAGCAATTACATACAGCTCTTTTTTGCTTGGAGAGATCGGAACTTTTTACTCGGCTCCCGTATCTCAAACGAGAAGGACGCTTTTCATACAGCTCCATGTTATTTCAACCGTTAACTTTGTAAAGTTTGACACTTTCACGCTAAATTTGTTTGTAATGATATTCAGCGGAAAATTATTTCATAAAAATGTAATATATACAAAAACTGTGTCAAGGCGCCCTCTGCCAGACCAAAATGGTACTACCAATCCTACAACTTCACAAGTTCCAATTCACTTATTTACATTGATTTAACGTGCTTGATGGTTCATAAATAGCGCGACAACACGAATCAATGAGGTAGTTGCCAATGCTTTTGAACATTTTTTTTCAATTGGTTGTTGCAGCCCTATATATATATATATATATATATATATATATATATATTTAATTGCATTACCTTTAAGTCACGGTGGACAACGCCCATTTGGTGGCAGTGAAGCACCGCCTCCAAGATTTGCTGGATGCAGTGGCTGTCGATGAAATAATGATAAAAAATTAGAATGACAAAAACATTCATGCAAGCAAATGAAAGCTCACCTGGCGTCCGCTTCGCTATAATACTCTCGCGCGACAATGTCTTCAAACAACTCTCCGCCCGTCACCCTGACACAGGAAATAAGAAATTGACATTTCCAACACTCCTGAACACACCGAAAATGATGTCATAGAACAGGGGTCACCAATGTGGTGCCTGCAGGAACTTAAGAACTTTAGTAGACACTCAAAATAAGGAGATAAGACATCGATGTTTTTTGAATTTACAAGGAGAAATAGGGTGAGGACCCATCAGATACATATTATTTTCCCTTTTTATGCAATGGAGCATAATGGGAAACAGTTCAGCTGTAACAACGTTGTACAACGTGGTACCATGACTAAAACTACTATGATGAGGTCAAATCTATTGCCTTTTTTATGTCATGTACATCCCAAATAGATGAATGATTACAAAGTGAATGAGAACTTATAATAATAATAATTATTATTATTATTGTAACCAGTTGAGGGTGTCCCCTGCCCACTACCGGAAGATAGCTGGGATGGGCCCAAGCGCCCCGCGACCCTACTGAGCATAACCGGCACAGAAAATTGATGGATTATTATTGTTATTATTATTATAATTAATGTTATAAGGGGCCTGGCCTTCGGAAATTAGTCAGAGGTTGAACAATTTCATGGTACAGAAACGAGGTTAGGGTCCTCTCCTGTTGTCCTTGCAAGTTCAAAATCTATTGATGTCTTCTCTCCTTGTTTTGATTGTCTACTAAACCAGTGTTTCTCAACTGGTGGGTTGGGACCCAAAAGTAGATCGCAGGTCGTTGCCTTATCAAAATAATGCCAAGAAGAAGAAAAAAAGGTCAAATACACTCCTTACAGTAGATGGCGATAATGCCCAGCTCGATCTCTTCTTCTTCAGTCAATTGGCACCGTCTCAATTGTGTTTGAGAGGGACCACGTCTCATTTTATTGTGAGTTTGTTAGTTTTATCTACTTTTTATTCCCATACTTATGCGTATAAAAAAAGTTTGGTTATGGAAAAAAAGGAAACACAACCATCGAGTGGAAAAAGGCAATTATTACAAAATTGTTGTCCGAGTGCCATTGAAGCGCTGCTAGAAGGTACCGTAAATGGTTTAAAAAATGTTATATTTTTAGCTTTTGAAGGATTTTATACATTTGACTATAAAGGATTTTATACGATTGACTCATAATGCAAAAGATATTTACTGACTGGGCTGTAGTTCAATGTCAGGGCAAGCTGTTCGAAATGCATAATATTTTGTCTAGTTCCGTTGATAACAGGATGCGTGTGTGTGCTGACACATAATGTTCAAGACATCAAGGCGCTGTGTAGTGAGAACGATGGGCGCAAACAATTCCTTGGCACGCCCATGGGAGGAGCCGAGACGCCATCTTGCGGGGAGACGTGGGCCAAGAAGAAAAAGCTAAAGGACTTCAGAAAAAGGCTTCCCAGAGACTCCAACGTCGCTTCTTCGGCCGTCTCCGATGGAGTTCACTTAGTTCTTTTGTTAGGGAAATAAATCTGCCCCCGTGTGAAAATGTCGGCTTTCCTGTTCATTTTCCCTCAAGGAACGAGCGCGCACAAATTGTTGCGTGAATGTAGGTTGTGTTTGGTTAATGTAGTCAGATAACTAATTTGAACTATTAGGTAAACGGTACATTTTAAACACTTTTTACTAGTATATTCATCTTTATTATCAACATAATATAAAAATGATTATTGTTTAAGTACACGCTTTAATAATATTTTCAATTTATTTTAGTATGTGGCTGTTTTAAAGCAATTTTAAGGGTTAGCTTACATGCGATGTGCCAGTATATATGGTACTTGAAGTCGTTTTGGTTTTCCTGGTCATTTTGTTTTTCGTATGTTGAATTTTTTTCATAATTTGGGTCGAAACTAGTCATAAGGTCTGAAAGGTGGGTCCTGAAGTCAGACGAGTTGAGAACCACCCTACTAAACTAGAAACTTAACAGAAACCCTTAACGATAATCTATATATACCGGAGCCATATCCCCCTAGTAGGAGGTGGCTAGAGTCAAGAACACATTCACATTTCTGACTCTTTCTGGGAGATCGATACCGAGGAGGGGATTCCCAGCCCCCTCGCCCAACCCAACTCATGTGTTGGGAGTCATTAGGTGACCAAACCACCAAATTACAACCCCTAATGCAGATCGCCAAGCAGGGAGGCAATGAGTACCAATGTTGTAAGTCTTAGGTATGACTCGGCTGAGGCTTGAACCAGCGACCTCCGAGTCTCGGGGCAGGCACCCTACCCTCAAGGCCACCGGGCTGAATTTAACGATAATCAATAACAAGAAATTAGCTCCCGACTCAAAAAAAAATATTGGTGACCCCCGTCATAAAACCAAAAAAAGACTCACAAATCAAAGATAAGGTAATGATGGGCCTCCTCCGAGATGCTGTCATGAAGCCTCACTGCAAGAGAGCAACAAAATTGTGATTAACAGGTGCGCCTAAGAGTTAAAATGACCTCGGGTGGACCAAACAAGCCAATGAGAAGGCTCTCATCGGTCCGAGCGTCCAATGGCATCTCTGTGTGGGCGGGTGATGCTCCGCAGATACCGAGGAGGCTTATATAACAACACTGGCTCTGTGTGTGCGTTGCTAAGCAACAGTGTCTTTAGGTGAAAGCGTCAAAAGCCTCCCGACAACACACAACAGTACGCGGACGCCCTTGCTGCAGTGTGTAGGAGTGTTAGCAGGGAAAAAATATAATTGTTTCTCTCTAAGAGCTTTTTTAACCCAGGTGCGTTGATGTGGGTGCTTGCACGTGGGTGGAAGTAGCAGCGGGGCGACTTCCACATGCTATTATAAATATGATAAAAGTCTCACATTTAGTGTGTGTGATGCAACATAGGGTGACATTTGCGAGGTGGATGAAGGTTAGAGGTGTGAGGTTTGTGATTGGCTGACAACTTCTGTATGTCACTAGAGTATAAGATCTGCAACCTCAACGGAAGTTTTTAAATCCAGGCTTAAGACACACTTCTATTCCAAAGCTTATGATTGATGCCCACCTCATATTCTGTATTGTCCTGTCTTTTTCCGACTGCCTGCCTGGTGGTGATACGAAGGAGAAGGACGATTTGAGAGGAGTCAGCGGACCAGCGTTTGACCTGAAGCATGTGAACGCCTGCATGGACCAGCTGGCAGAGATGGGAAGCTGCGTCGTGGCCGTCATAGACTTTCTGGACTAGTTTACAGGCTGGGGTCGTCGCTGCTGTCATGCACTTTCCGGACAAATTTTCAACATGTTACCTCGTGTTTACTATGTTTGTGTACTGTAATGCTAAATGTAATTCACCCTGGTCATCCTGGAAGTGGGATACCGCTTGTTAGGTCCCTTCTCAAGGTTTCTCTTTTTCCTCACGCTGAGGTTTTGAGTTGTTCCTTGCCCGCATGTTGGTTTAAGATCAGGTAATTGTGTCATTGTAATCCTGTTTTGTGATTAAGGGCTATATAAATAGATTTGACTTGACTTGACTATTTCTCTATAATGTTCTTCTTCTGGGCAGCATAGTGAGACAGTGGTTAGCGCATGTGCGGTACAGTTCTGATGTCATGAGATCGAACCTCCTTTGTGGAGTTTGCATGTTCTCCCCGTGCTTGCGTGGGTTTCCTCCGGGCACTCCGATTTCCTCCCATATTCCAAAAACATGCATGTTAGGTTAATTGTCCAGTCCAAATTGTCCCTAGGTGTGAATGAACGAGTGAGTTGTCTGTCTCTGTGTGCCCTGCAACTGGCTGGCAACCAGGTAAGGGTGTCCCCTGCCCACTGCCCGAAGATAACTGGGATGGGCTCCAGCACCCCCGAGACCCTACTGATGATAAGCAGTGCAGATAATGGATGGATGGATGGATGGATGGAAAGCGACCTATTGTCTTCAGTTAATTACCTTTTTTTAAATAACCAATTACCTATGTTGAGTGTCTGTTTTTTTCATTGTTGAAACATATGTTTACGCCATTTGATTTGAAATGACAAATAAGTGAATTGAATTATAAAACAGCCAGGAAATTTCAGACAATCTGGGAGCCATTTCTCACCTACCCAGACAAAGCTAATGTGGACTGAACAAATACATGTACACCCCATCTTCTGCTCATAGAGGATCTATTGTAACCTATATGGCATTTCATGTGAGCACTGTCTGGAGCAGCGTTTTTTTTTTTTCTTCTTTACACGTCTGAGCCTATTTGTTCTAAAATGCAAAATTTATATATATTTACAATTGGCCATTGGACCTAACCGTAGCGTCTATAGGCCTCACTGATTGGTGGTGTGAGCTGGTGAGGCTGAGCCTCTTTTTTAAAAATGTTCATAGCCATTCGCTCCCGGCGGCCATTCTTTCATCGCAGAGTGGGAAGCCGTACTTCTGCATATTCCTACCCGGCCACGGAGGAATACTAATGGGAAATACAGCTTCAGGAAGTAGCTATTTTGGCTGGGTTCACAAACAACCCCAACAACCTCGTCCAAGGAGAATGCCCTGCCATGCCAGCCCATTCTAATCGTGCAAATATATATATATTATATACTCTACAGTGGGGAAAATCAGTGATTAGTCAACCATGATTGTGCAAGTTCTCCCTCTTAAAGATCTCAATATTTACTGTTATGTACACTTTGTTGGCAATAATGGAGGCCAAGCGTTTTCTGTAACTCTAAACAAGCTTTAGGCATACTGTTTCGGCCAATTCCTCCATGCAGATCTCCTCTAGAACAGTTTTTTTGGGCTCTCATTGGGCAACACGGACTCTCAACTCCCTTCACAGATTTCCTATGGAGTTGAGATCTGGAGACTGCCTAGGATACTCCAGGACTTTGAAATGCTAATTGTTGGCCATTGTCATGCTAAAAGACACTGCCACGTCTCACCTTCCATGCCCTTGCTGATTGAAAGAGATTTTTACTCAACATCTCTCACTACACGGCCCCATTTATTCTTTTCTTTACACAAATCAGTCGTCTTGGTCCCTTTGCAGAAAAGAAGCCCCAAAGCATAATGTTTCCACCCCCATGCTTCACAGTGTTTATGGTGGATTTTTTTTGGGATGCAATTCAGTATTCTATCTCCTCTGAACATGAGAACCTGTGTTTCTACCGGTCCTCTTCTGGATCATCCGAATTCTCTCTAGCGAACCCTGGACATGTACTGACTTCAGCAGAGGAACACGTCTGGCAGTGCAGGATTTCAGTCCCAGGCAGCGCATTGTGTTAGTGATCGTAGCCTTTGTTACTGTTGTCCCAGTCCTCGAATAGTGAATGACCTAGGTTTCTCGTGTGGTTCTGTGACTTTTTGCTCAAAGTTCTTGTTTTCATTTTGACGCCACGGGGTGAGATCTTGCATGGAGCCCCAGATCAAGGAAGATTATCAGTGGTCTTGTATGTCTTTCATTTTCTAATAAAGGCTCCCACATTTGATTTCTTTACATCAAGCGTATTACCTGCTGTAGATTCAGTCTTCCAAGTCTGGTGCAGGTCTCCACTTCGGTCTCTCTTGTCCTTTGACAGCTCTTTGGTCTTGGCGATAGTAGAGTTTGGATTGTGACCGACTGAGGTTGTGAACGGGTGTCTTTTATATTTATGATGACTTAAAAGGTGCCATTAATACAGGTAACAAGTGAAGCCTTGTTAGTCTCATTAAAAGAAGTTATGGTAAATGGTCTGTGTTTAGATAGCGATTTTCAGGTCAATGAAGACCTCCCAAAGCGCTTTACAATGTGCTTCACACTTACCCATTCACACACACACCAAAAGGGAGACATCCATGCAAGGCGATTACCTGCTTATTGGGGGCATTAGGGATTCAGTGTCTTGCCCAAGGACACTTCGACATATAACACGGAGGAGCCGGGAATCGAACCTGTGAGAGCAAGATGAGCGCTCTACCTCCTGATCTAATGCTGCCCAACAATTTCATTAGATCTTGTGATTTGGAGAGAGGCTGATAGTTTGGTAAGCATGGTTTTTACGTTCGAGTTATCGGAATAACTCTTAATATGTTATGTCGTTACTGACGCATTTGAGCATGCCTAAGATATGAACGTAGGTGTAACATTCGTATATCATACACTTATTCAGCCTATAGTTCTCTGGTCATTATTTGCCCATTGCTCTCACCTGGTCGTTTCTGATCGGTTCGCTTCCTATTTAAACACGTCTTTCTCATTCACTCCTGGTCAGTCAGTCTGTGAACCTCAGTGCATGCAAGGCAAGCACTTTTGGCTCTGGCTCCCATTTTGATCCTGACCGGTTTCCTGTATCGATCCCCAATCCAAGCTCCGTTCTCCTGTCCCGGCTACCCGTATCCTGATTCTGTTTCCTGTATCGATCCCCGATCCAAGCTCCGTTCTCCTGTCCCGACTACCTGTATCCTTATTCTGTTTCCTGTTTCGATCCCTGCTCCACGCTTCATCTCCCGCCCCGGCTGCCCGACTTGTTCCGATCTCCGATCTCCTCCGTCTCTCGTCCCGGCTGCCTGACTTGTTCCGATCTCCGATCACGCTCCGTCTCCCGTCCCGGCTGCCCGACTTGTTCCGATCTCCGACCCCATTCGGTTCTCTCGTTCCGGCTGCCCGACTTGTTCCAATCTCTGACCACGCTTTGTTCGCGAGGGCTTCCCGCGTCTCCTGCCCAGCGACCAACAGATTGCTATCTTTTTCATCTCGCACAGACTTTCCTGATCCCTTGTGTGAAATGCTACGCGTTTGGGTCTACTGCCTGTTCTGGCTGACAGTTCTCTATTTTATTCTAATTTTAAAATGCATTTCAAGATGATAACTTATATGTTTTTGGTGGAGGATTTTATAGACTAAATTTCCCCCAAAATGCAACAATATTCTAGGTGCAAACCATAAATGTTTTTCCTTTTTTTGGCTGGTGCAATTTAAGTTAGACCTCTGTTCTTCCTCCTCAGTTTCTTAAATAATTCCTTTTTAAAAATTGTATAAATGATTGAAGTGCTCAGTCAGTGTATGTTCTTGTTCTCCACCCATATCTCGGTCACATGCCGATGACATCACGTGAATTATGGATGAAACGGCTACGAGCACGCGTCCATAATTCATCATACGGCCTCCAGCATTTGGTTCCCGCGGCGACTTACCGATGTTGGGGTGCTTGAGCAGGCGGCAAATTCGGGCTTCGCGGTCCAACTTTTGATGATCTGACCCCACACCGAGAGAAAACGAGAATTTTGGCAAAAATGTCATGAGATCACACTAAAGCCCCCGTTCGCGACTTCCCGCGAGTTGTCGACTTTTCCCGCGCTTGTTGCGGGCGGCCAAACGGTCAGGCCTCACCTCGTGCTGACAACTTCTTGGTATTGATGATCTTGGCGGCAAACTCCTGACCCGAGAGGACCTTCACGCAACGGCGCACCACCGAAAAGGCCCCCCTGCAGACACACAAACACATGCTCAATTTCGTCTACTGAAAGGACAACGTAGCAAGTAACCGGGGGGATTAGGGGAGAATAAAGGGCAGGAATTAAGAGGAGCGTAAAAAGGAAGTGAAGAAAGAAACAGGAAAATGAGGAAGCGGGAGAAGGCAGGAAGGAAGAAAAGGGACAGTGTAGCGAGACATATGGGAGATATCAAGCATGTGAAAGCCCAAAAAAACAAAAGAAGGAGATAATGCTATGAAATACGATCATTGATCAGGAACACGATCATTAATTGAACTTATTTAGGAGGAAAGTAAATCCACACGGAAGCAGGGGTGGAAAGAAAGCAATGTTATAAAAAGATCCTTTTTTTCTCCTGCTTTGAACATTGTTCTAGTTCCTTCCGTCCTTCCATCTTTCCAACATTGTTCTCCTTCCTTCCTTCTAAAATTCTCTTCCCTTCCTTCCTTCTAAAATGGTTCTCTTTCCTTCCTTCCTTCCTTCCTTCTAAAAAGGTTTTCCTTCCTCCCTTCCTTCTAAAATTGTTCTCCTTCCTTCCTTCTAAAATTGTTCTCCTTCCTCTTTCTTCCTTCCAATGTTGTTCTCCTTCCTCCCTTCCTTCCAACATTGTTCTCCTTCCTTCCAATATTGTTCTGCTTCCTTCCTTTCTTCCTTCCAAAATTGTTCTCCTTCCTTACTTTATTCCTTCCAAAATTGTTCTCCTTCTGTCTTTTCTTCCTTCCCAAATTTTTCTCCTTCTATCCTTTCTTCCTTCCAAAATTGTTCTCCTTCCTTCCTTCCAAAATTGTTCTCCTTCCTTCCTTTCTTCCTTCCAAAATTGTTCTCCTTCCTTACTTTCTTCCTTCCAAAATTGTTCTCCTTCCTTACTTTCTTCCTTCCAAAATTGTTCTCCTTCCTTACTTTCTTCCTTCCAAAATTGTTCTCCTTCCTTCGTTCCTTCTTTCCAAAATTGTTTTCCTTCCTTCTTTTCAACATTGTTCTCCTTCCTTCCTTCCTTTCTCCCTTCCGACATTGTTCTCCTTCCATCCTTCCTTCCAACATTGTTCTCCCTCCTTCCATCCTTCCTTCCAACATTGTTCTCCCTCCTTCCTTCCAACATTGTTCTCCCTCCTTCCTTCCAACATTGTTCTCCCTCCTTCCTTCCTTCCTTCCTTCCAACATTGTTCTCCCTCCTTCCTTCCTTCCTTCCAACATTGTTCTCCCTCCTTCCTTCCTTCCTTCCTTCCTTCTTTGCATGTAACATTACTCTATGAAAGAAGAAGAGCAATGTTAAAAACAACCCTCTTTCTTCCTTGCTTACCATCGTCCTCAGTTTCTTCTTGCTTTTAACATTGTTCAAGGAAAGAAGAAAAGGAAGGTCTAAGGGAGTGCATTAAAGTGGGGTCGGGAGGCTGAAAAGAGCAAGACGAGAAAACAGTACATTGACAAAGGATTGAAATCCGGTGGTCAATACTCTGATTGACTGCTACCTCCTGATAATGTAGCTTTTTTGGATATCAAATCAATCATGAAAAATGTCTGATGCTTTTTCAGAGTACACCCACACGTCTTATGTAAGAGACCTGCGCGTGTGTTCTTGTGTGCGAAGGTGAGTGGGATGAGGTCAGAGAGGTGTTACACTCATCCGTCCCTTTTCATACTTTCGCCATTCCTCCGCCCCGTCTCCATCCACAGCAAAAGTCCATAGAGCAAGTTCTGAAAACACACGATTCGCAAAATAAACAACTGACTTACTTTCCCAGCTCTTCGTAGAGTTGATACTCCTCGGTGAAACGCGTGCAGATGACCGTTGCCATGGTGACCCGGTGGCAGGGCGAGGGTCAGGCAATGGTGGTGATGGTGGAAAGTCAGCAGCTGGATGGAGCAGAAGAAGAAGAAGAGGCAAATGAGACCGTTTCGCTTCGGCACAAGACGAGGAAAAAGATGTCAGGGTATGGGCGAAGAGCGGCTCCTCTCCAGGTTCTGCTCTCCGCCTACTCAGCTCCCACCGCCAGCTTCCTACCCCCACCACGTTTGGCCAATCACGGGCTGGGATGCACGCATGCAAGGTCGCCATGGAAACTGCATCCTCTCACTTGGCTGATGCCAACCATGCAGTGTTGAAGAAAAAAGTAAGAATATTGCACCTTGTGAGAAAAGCTTTTTATATTGCAGAGAATATTGCACATTGCATATTTTAGTCATGTCCACTTGTGAATTTTGACCTCACTCACAAACACGTGTTCACGGCGTGGAAAGGTCACGTGACGCTTGAGGGGTCAACAAAGACCTTTTCTTTTTAAACTCACCCAAGGCAAACAAAAAACATTTGCTTCCCTCTGCTGGCCATACATTGTCCCTACAAGCAGTGTGTGTCCGATCAGAAAGCAAGTGAGATTCGAGACTTATGACGTCATCAATTTCATGTTTTTATTACCATATAGGCAAATGTCCCAAAAAACAGAAACGCATTCGACTTGGTGGTGAAAACAGTTGCATTGTTGCTATGACAACGGCTTTCCTCCTTCTTGTTACCTATCACTGGAACGGTCTACTCTAAAGTTTAGAGGTCACGATTGACAGGCATCGCTGTGGTCTGATGAGTCCAGGGGCGTCTGATGCAACTTTTGGGTCTCAGCGATGAGTCGCTTCACGCCGACCATCCATTGGCTAACCTCGGTCACGTGATCCACCATCAACGAGCGATGGATGTCATCAGCCTGGTCCCAGCGTTCTGCTTTAAGTTCTGGCGAGGCAGACGAGCAGCAGGGTCATACACAGAAGGACATCGTAACATGAAGTCGGACGGACCTCGGGACAAAGCGCTCATGCGTCTCTTCACGGGGAGACTCAGACGACCCGATGTCCAGCTGTCCTTGAAGAGGCGGAGTCTCTTTTCCATGTCGTTACAAACCTGAGGCTGCACCAAGAAACACCTCCCATTAAAACTTCATGACATCATCGATAGTTTACGCCAACCTACCGTGACGTCCCCTCTGCATTCGGCCAGTGCTTGCTCCAGAACTGCCACTACAGTCTGGACATCAGGCTCTGGCTCTGATTGGCTGTCTTGAACGCTCACCGCCCCCGAGGTGGCCCCAGATGGAGTGGCCTTCCAGCATGGAGCCCGGCCTGTAGGAAATGCCGAATAAACAATAACATTCATACCTCTATATATCCACAACCACCTCTAGATACGAGAATTTCGATTTACAAAGTTTATTTGGAACAAAGATCTTGCTCGACATACAAAGAGAAATCCAAATTACCGCATTGTCCGTCGCTCCAGCCAAAAAGGGCATAATTAAAAAGGTAAAACCATATATAAGTCGAATCAGAGTATAAGTCACATTTTTCTGGAAAATGTATTTGATAAAATCCAACACCAAAAACATACACGTCCTCACGGCAATTATAAATAAAATAGAACAATGGGCAGAAAAAGTTCGTATGGTATACAGTCACAAATCTTAGTACACCGCTCACAATTCTGCAGAAATTCAATTAAAATGTTTAACTGGACAACACTGAAGAAGGTTTGCTTTGACACAATGAGAAGAGATTATATATCAGTGCAAATGTATATAAAAAAGACTTTACACCCTTAAAACTCCAAGCAAAGCACTGCTTGTCATTTTCCCTCCCAAAAAAACATCTGACTTGTTACTTTTACTAGGTGTGAATATGGAGCAGGTGTGTTCAATTTTTAGTACAGCTCTCACACTCTGTCATAATGGTCATTGAAACTCCCAAGATGGCACACCATGGCAAGGAACTCTAAGGAGACCTTAAAACAAGATTTGTGGCAATAAATAAGGCTGGCCAAGGCTACAAGAAGCTTGCCAACACCCTGAAATTGAGCTTCAGTATAGTGGCCAAGATCTTCCAGCATTTAAAAAGAGAATCAAGATGCACTCACAACAGTGCTTGTGTTGGACATCTAAAGAATCTGAGTGAACATACTTAGCTTCACATCCAAATGTCCAAGAAAAATAGGTGCAGAAGATCTGTTGGTATTGACGCAGAGATTTGTGATTACTCAGACCATACACCGTTAACTTCATCAAATACGTCTGAAAGGCTGTCTACAAGAAAGCCAGCCAAAGGTTTACTGATGAAATTCCATTAAAGGCCATGGCTTACTGGAAAAATTATCCTCTGGTCTGATGAGACAACGATTAGTTTATTTGCCTCAGCGAAAGGTGGAGAAGGACAAGATCACGAATAGGCTCTGTTGAAATCCATGAACAGGTGTATTAAGGCAGTTCTGCAAAATCGTGGTGGCACCACAAAGTATGGACACTTAAGGAACTTTCATTTTAGGGGGTACTCACTTTTGTTACCGGGGTTTAGCTACTATTGGAAATATTGTGAGTTTTCGAGGGGAAAAATAATTTTAAAAGCTATATAAGCTTTACAAAAAAATACCGTTAATTGAGTCAAAGCGATGTTTCTTCAATGATGTTCAAATAATCATTTTAACGAAATCTCCGCAGAAATATGAGGGGTGCACTTACTTTTGTGACATACTATACGAACGTGATTGACATGCCTGTTATTTTAGTAATGTCATAACGTGAATAGTTATTCAGATAACTCTAGCATAAATAACATGCTTACCAAGCTAACAGCTTGCTAAAATCACAGCTAAAACAGCTAACAGATCACTAAAATCAATGAAATGTTCATCCTTGGTGTCATTTTTACCGATGAACAACATCTCCAACTTGGGACAATAACACGCTTCCTTCTTCCTGTTCGAAAAAGGAAAAAGTGGAAATAATCAACACAGGCCTAGAGCGCCGTCTTGTGGTTTAATGTGAAAATAACAAGTGAAGTGATATACACTATCGGTAATAAAAATTTAAAACTCAATTATGTAATTATATGTTAAGACATTAACATATAAGTCTCATCGGAGTATAAGTCGCACCCTCCGGCAAAACAATGAAAAAAATTTGAGACTTATAGGGTAAACTTGGATGCTTTGCCGAGGCCAGAACGGATGAATTTGTTTTCGATTATTTCATATCGGTAAAAGTCACTCGTTACACATGTAATTCGAGATGCGAGCAAAAACCTGGTAAAAATCAAGCTTGTATATAGAGGTACAACTGTAAACAAGTAGGTCAAATCATGTCAAATTGAGGAGACATCTTGTGCAACAGCAAGAAAATGGGAACATCTGACCTGCAGGGGGCGGGGCCAAGCCACACTGCGGAGGAACAGATGGGCTGGACTGAGGAGGTGTAAGCGGGACAGCGCCATCTATCAATCAATCAGAGAAAAGACGACAGAGATTATGACACACTAGCATAACACATGTGCAAAGACACTGACTACGTATACATGTAGGCAATAATACAAGTGAAAACTGAATATTGGATTTCTGGAGGGATCCAAATGAATCATTTACATGCCAAGACACAAACGAAAGATTCCATATTCATGGCGTTTGTATTCGGATGACTTGGACAAAGTGGGAGCGATGTCAATATGCAATAAAGGTTGTTTCCGCATTTAACTTTTGACATTAAATAATGATTTCATTCATGTTACTCAGACATTTGAACAAAGTCCTTTACTTGTTTCCTCCACGTTCCAAAAGTGACCTCCAATGCTGAGTCTCCTGTGTTTACAAGATCTGCTTGTGCGTGCCAAGTCAAGTCATATTTATTTTTATAGCCCTTAATCACAGAGTATCAAAGGGCTGCACAGACCACAGATTATTGCAAACCAGACAATTATTACACCATCAGCTGATCTAAAACCTACATGAGGGCAAAAAATACACCAATATTGTGCCTTGCTAGAAGCATAAAATTACACCAAACATGGATGACACGACTGTGAGCTTCACTCAATAAAGAATAAAGGGATACACCTGCAGCATTTTTGCGGTGGGGGCAGAAAGTAAAATTTAAATCAACCAATTCACAAGA
Source organism: Urocampus carinirostris (assembly GCF_059441175.1). Taxonomy (NCBI): domain Eukaryota; kingdom Metazoa; phylum Chordata; class Actinopteri; order Syngnathiformes; family Syngnathidae; genus Urocampus; species Urocampus carinirostris. The sequence continues at coordinate 8,916,897 of NC_142365.1, forward strand.
AGCGTATTAGTGAGGAAGCCAGAGTTTGTGTGTTTTCATTCATCCAGAATGCTTTGAGGCATACAAGTACTCATGCTGAGGGAATCTGCTCATGGGCACATCCATCATCTGCACTGCTCATCCTCAGTAGGGGCGTTGGGGTGCTGGATCCCATTCAAGCTATCTTCGGGCAATGGGCAGGGCACACCATGAACTGGTTGCCAGCCAGTCGCAGGGCACACAGACAGACAACTCACCCACTCATTCACACCTAGGGACAATTTGGACTCGCTAATGCATGATTTTGGAATGTGGGAGGAAACTGGAGTGCCCGTAGTAAACCCACGCAAGCACGGGGAGAAAATGCAAACTCCACACAGGAGGTTCAGTCTCTTGACCTAAGAACTGTGTCGCGCACACACACTAACCACTGCTCCGCCATGCTATCGCATGGGCACAAGGAATCGGAATTACTCGAATGCCTATACATGCACGATAAATCGGAAAATGAAAGGACCAACCCAACCATTGCAATCCGAACGATGTCAGTCGGAATAGGACCTTAATCGAATTATTGTATGTTAATTGGCTGTTAGGTAAACATACTCAAATGAGACATACTTTATAATTACAAAAGCTCACTACAGCCCCTTTTTATCCTCCAAAAACGTGCAATAAGAACCATACACAGGGGAGGTTATCGGTATGATACTAATATTTTATTCCTGCAGTCCAAATTATTAAAATTTGATGATTTAGTAAATGTTTTCACTTCACAACTGCTATTTAAGGTCAACACAAACATGGTGCCAGAAAACATACAAAAAGTATTCATTCGGAAAGAGGGAAACTATAACTTGAGGGGCTGTAGTATAGGGAGTGCAGAATTATTAGGCAAATGAGTATTTTGACCACATCATCCTCTTTATGCATGTTGTCTTACTCCAAGCTGTATAGGCTCGAAAGCCTACTACCAATTAAGCATATCAGGTGATGTGCATCTCTGTAATGAGAAGGGGTGTGGTCTAATGACATCAACACCCTATATCAGGTGTGCATAATTATTAGGCAACTTCCTTTCCTTTGGCAAAATGGGTCAGAAGAGGGACTTGACAGGCTCTGAAAAGTCAAAAATAGTGAGATATCTTGCAGAGGGATGCAGCACTCTTAAAATTGCCAAGCTTCTGAAGCGTGATCATCGAACAATCAAGCGTTACATTCAAAATAGTCAACAGGGTCGCAAGAAGCGTGTAGAAAAACCAAGGCGCAAAATAACTGCCCGTGAACTGAGAAAAGTCAAGCGTACAGCTGCCAAGATGCCACTTGCCACCAGTTTTGCCATATTTCAGAGCTGCAACATCACTGGAGTGCCCAAAAGCACAAGGTGTGCAATACTCAGAGACATGGCCAAGGTAAGAAAGGCTGAAAAACGACCACCACTGAACAAGACACACAAGCTGAAACGTCAAGACTGGGCCAAGAAAAATCTCAAGCCGGATTTTTCTAAGGTTTTATGGACTGATGAAATGAGAGTGAGTCTTGATGGGCCAGATGGATGGGCCCGTGGCTGGATCGGTAAAGGGCAGAGAGCTCCAGTCCGCCTCAGACGCCAGCAAGGTGGAGGTGGGGTACTGGTATGGGCTGGTATCATCAAAGATGAGCTTGTGGGGCCTTTTCGGGTTGAGGATGGACTCAAGCTCAACTCCCAGTCCTACTGCCAGTTTCTGGAAGACACCTTCTTCAAGCAGTGGTACAGGAAGAAGTCCGCATCCTTCAAGAAAAACATGATTTTCATGCAGGACAACGCTCCATCACACGCATCCAAGTACTCCACAGCGTGGCTGGCAAGAAAGGGTCTAAAAGAAGAAAAACTAATGACATGGCCTCCTTGTTCACCTGATCTGAACCCCATAGAGAACCTGTGGTCCCTCATCAAATGTGAGATTTACAAGGAGGGAAAACAGTACACCTCTCTGAACAGTGTCTGGGAGGCTGTGGTTGCTGCTGCACGCAATGTTGATCGTGAACATATCAAAGCACTGACAGAATCCATGGATGGCAGGCTTTTGAGTGTCCTTGCAAAGAAAGGTGGCTATATTGGTCACTGATTTGTTTTTGTTTTGTTTTTGAATGTCAGAAATGTATATTTGTGAATGTTGAGCTGTTATATTGGTTTCCCTGATGAAAATAAATAATTGAAATGGGTATACATTTGTTTTTTGTTAAGTTGCCTAATAATTATGCACAGTAATAGTCACCTGCACACACAGATATCCTCCTAAAATAGCTAAAACTAAAAAAGCCCCACTCCAACTTCCAAAATATTCAGCTTTGATATTAATGAGACTTTTGGGTTCATTAAGAACATGGTTGTTGTTCAATAATAAAATTAATCCTCAAAAATACAACTTGCCTAATAATTCTGCACTCCCTGTAGATTCAAAATCCCAAAGGTGAGAACAACCAAGAAAAGTATGTGTGTGTGTGTGTGTGTGTGTGTGTGTGTGTGTGTGTGTGTGGAGTCAAACTTTGGAACAATTTACAAGACGAGATCAAACAATGTCCAACTATTCACTTGCTCAAATTTAAATACAAAAAATATTACTGGCGGAATACATGGATGAAGAAAATGGGATATGAGTGATACGCGAGATTGGAAATACGTTTAAAACTATGGTTAACTTTGTTGTTATTGTTGCTATTATTATATCAAAACTGTTATTATTAAAATTATTGCTATTGTTATTATCATTGGTGTCACAGTGATGTTTGGTGACCAGTGGCATTATGACATTGAGGGATGGGTACTACGATGATTATTGTGTAAACTATGTGACTATTGTTATTATTAGAATTATTGATATCTGACCTATGTAATGTGTGTATCCTTGAGATTGTGTTATATTTAGACACAAAAGAGGAGCTATCAATAGAATGTAATTACCGTATTTTCCGCACTATAAGGCGCACCAAAAAGTCTTAATTTTTTTCAAAAGCTGACCATGCGCCTTGTAATACAGTGCGTCTTATTTATGGATCAACATTAAATCACAAGGTCTCGCAACTTACGCAACAGCCGCTGACACGATTTCCCCCCGAACGTGGAGTCGTCCGCGGTGTATGCTGGGATTTATATACCGGCGTTTCATTGGCTAACCAATGTGTCAATCATCATTTGAATCGATCACTATTGGCTGAAGTTATTCGGAGCCTCGGATTGGCTAGAGCGCCAAAACAAACCCTGCAATTGGCCGAAAAAAATGTGTCAATCATCCGTTAAATCGATCGCTATTGGCTGAAGTTATTCGGAGCCTCGGATTGGCTAGATGGCCAAAACAAACCCTGCAATTGGCCGAGTTTAGCAATGGCGTAGCAAGCTTGCTAAAGTACACCCTAAAGAAACATGTTTTATTAGTCTGTATTTGCAAATAATTTACTCTCCTGGATTTACTTCACTCACGGTTGTAAGAAGACCATGATTGTGTATCATTATTGAACGTGAGAACTTAGGTGAGCTATGCGGCTTTCTATTTTCCCGGTATCTTGTTTTAGAACGATCTTGATGTTGCTGTGATGAGTTGAGTGAATTCAACTCAATTCCAAGTGTTTATTGTCATATGCACAGTAAAGTTGCGAGCGTAAAAGAAAATAGAAACTTAGAAATGTCTGGCATTTCTTGAATCCCAAGACTTTAACCTTCCGAATGATATTTGAAATGATGCATTTGAATGACATCGTACGGACACCGCATCCGCACGTGTCTACGACACGTATTTGCTTCTTTGCAAGCTTTGGGAATGTTAAGGGGGTAATAAGTTTGACTGAATCATCTGACTGTTTTGTCGACGTTCCCATTGTAGCGCCTTATAATCCGGTGCGCCTTATCTATGGAAGATATAGGACCAAAAACTATTTTTTGGGGGTGCGCCCTATAACCCGGTGCGCCCTATAGTGCGGAAAATACGGTAATAGGGAAGATGAAGGGGTAGGGAAAATAAGCGTCTGCTTCATACTACCCCTTTTCGAACATGTTATGTTAACATTATTTTGGTTTTGAGTCATTGTTTTTGTCCTGTTTTTATTTCAATGTTCGAAAAAAAGTTTTCTTTCAATCATCATACTTTAAACTAAACGGGAGCACATTGGAAATATATGTATAAGAGTTTCAGTTGTTGGTCCAAAAGGACTCCAAAAATCATTGCATCAGAAAAATCTAATTTATCTATATTTGAGCAGATCTGTATTCAAGTGTCTGGGATGTTAGATGGAAATGTTTTTTTGTGAGACCTGGCAATGTGGGCCTCTTGTTCAGGTGGTTTCTTGGTGGGGTTTTTGCTGTCTGCAGGCCATAGGAGAACTGAGGGGGGTCGTTCCAACCTCGTTCCTGGTTACCTGGAGGAAAACATGCGCTCATATGTTTGTGCAACATGATTCAAGTCTGCATATGGAACACGTTAAAAGGCTGTGACATACTGCTGATCCAATATAATTATATGAAGTATTAAAACATGTCTAAGTATTAATATAACGACGGTGACGTGTCATGGTAGCAGCTAGCTATTACTGTAATTAGCACACACTTTCCAATTGTATTCATTGTTGTATCTCTTTACCTGGCTTGACGTACATATCCTCCATTGTATGCCAAAGTTAAGAAGACTAAACTATAATATAGCCGCTAAGTTATCCAAAAATGTACATAAAATACATCACTGTTTTATTTCCGGGTTCGAGGTCAATATTCCTTTCCAATGCTAATCAACGTTGACATTAGCTTAAGTAATTCCCTGCTTGTCGCACGAGGATTCTTCTTGTTTGTTGCGAATAAATGCGTAAATGTCACCCCGATTTTATTTTCAGACGGAAAAAATATTTGAAATAGACCAATATCGATCCCAATATGACCAGGTTAGCCGGGTGTTGCTGGAGCTGTGTAGTGTTTTCTGTCTGTTTGTGATGGGTAGTTCAAGAACGAAAAGGCTTAATGAGCCGGCTCCATATCAGGAAGGAGCCAGCTCCATTTGAAAGGTTCTCTCTTTCGCTGTCTCTGTCTCCGTCTCTTTCTCTTTCTCGCACTCTATTTATTTCATTCTCTCTATCCCTTTCTATATCTCCCTTGCTTCTTTTCCTCCATTTCGTTCCCTTTCTCTCTTTCTCTTTCTCTCAACCATCCCACTATTTCTCTCTCTGTCTTTCTTTCTCTTTTATCTCTCTCCCTCTCTTGCGCTCACTCTCTCCTCTTTCTCTCTCTCCCTGTCTCTTAATATCTGTTTTTTGTCTGTTTCCCTCCCTTTCTCCCTTTTATCTCGTTCTTTCCTTCTCTCTCTTTTCTCTCTCCCTCTCAATCTCTTTCTCTCTCTCTCTCTCTTGGTCTTTTCTCTCCCCTCGCCCCCCTCCCCTCTCCTCCTCCCTCTTTATTTATCCCTCTCTATCTCTTTCACTCTGTCTCTCTCTTTTTTATCTCTTTCTGGCTCTATCTTTCATTCTCTCCATTTTCTCTCCCTCTCTTTTTTATTCTCTCTCTCTCCGTCTCTCTTTCTCTTCCTGTCTCTTACATCTCTTTTTCCTCTGTTTCCTTTTCTCTCAATTTTCTCTCCTCTCCCTCTCTTTATTTCTCTCTCTATC